>NW_006206241.1:2222256-2353249 GCF_000334495.1 Tupaia belangeri chinensis | reverse complement strand
CAAGAGAGAATGTGTATTTAAAAAAAAAAAAAAAAAAAAAAAGTGGGAAATTATTTCTCCCCTGAAATACCACACCACATAATTGAGTTTCTGTATATGTTGTTTGGAGACAGTAACAAAGAAATGTAAAACAGGATCGCAGAAGCTGGAACAGCTTGTAAAATCTGGTTAAGCCGTGTTAAAAAATACTGGATGCCCCCTTAGAAAACACAGACTGTTTATTGCTTCCTTCCCTTTCGCCCTACGAGGCCTCGGCTCCTTTTTCTGTATTCCTTTCTCCCCCCCTTTCAAAGTGCCCTCATTGAACTCTTGGCAATTAGTGTAATTGAAATTTATTGACAATGTGGCCGATGGGGAGGCCCCATTGTCCCCAAGCGTGTGCGGCCGCGCCTGCTCCATTGCTGTGCCGGGCAGCCGGGCCTCGCTCAATCACATCAGTGGACCAGCAGCTGCCAAGGGTTCCTTTGGGGGTATGAATGTTACTTAGTGATAAGAGCCTTTCGAAACAGGATCCCTGGACCCCATCTCTGGTGGGAGATGGAAATGAAATATGTATTTGGCTGCTGTGGAAAATTAATGTAATTGGCTCCCACATAAAGCTCTGACAAGTTGACCCGTTTGAAACCCGAGGAGGGCTTCTAGCCCCGTATCGTATTATCTTGAGCTCACCCAGCCACGCTCCGCGCCCCCACCCCAAGCCCACTGGAGGTGAAATGAAATGGAATTTGGGTACCAATGTTCAACAACTCTTCTGTTGAACACAGTTATTATGTTTGCATGTGTCGCTTCAAGATGAAGGGGTTCGGATGATTGGATTTTCGTGTGCATGTGTCCGTGTTGATAGCGCCCAGTTTGGGTCTCCTTTTCATTGGCAAGGCAAGGGTGGAAACATTTGGAAATCTACATGGCCACGTGCCTCTCTAGACCTGCTCTCTCTCAAATAGCCAATGTGATTCTAAAACACAGATGTGTAACTTGATTAAATTTAATTGGATTCATTTAGAGGTCAGTGCAGACTTCCAGTTTTCTCTTCTGAGAGGACAGACATATTTTTATTTTAATGCTTAGGGATTTAGGCATGTAAAACTAATAGGGGAGATCTATTTAAATCTCTGCCCATGAAAACGGGCATATAATGTCTTCCCTCAGGGGACTTTCTTAGGAGGAGATTACTGTGGAATTAATTTTAGCTGCTGTCCTGTCTGGTTCCTAATTTCAGATAATATACTTTTTTGATTTATTTAATAGGACCCTAAAATGCAGCACCCCAGAGTTTAAGAGAATACAATGATAAATTGGAGAGCACAAGAGAAAGCATGTGTATATGTTTCTTCCTTCGAAAAAATATTCATGCCGTTGTAAAATCCTGAATTATTTGCATGCATTAAGGTACACAGACCTTCCCGTAGTACCATTTAAAGGTAACCTGGAAACAATGAGTTTGTAGGTTTTATTGATTCTACATTTAAAAATGAACTGAGTAAGCACTCTAATTTTTTTTTTTCCTACTTGGTGGTAGGTATGTTTTTTGAAGGTTATTTGCAGGTAAGAGAGATTTAAAGCTAGCTTTTCTGAATGATTTTTAAAATTTCATAGCACTTTTTGTTGAAGGTTCTGTACTATAATAATCAAGCATTTGGGTACCGTCCTGAAATTCTCAGATAGTACAAGGCAAAGGGGCAGGGAGGAGGGAAGCTGGGTGGAGGGATTATGCATAGGCACTCTGATGCGACAGGATTTGCTTTTGAAGAGTGTCCGGGGAAACTGGCAGTGTCTGGGCCCTACCCGTGGACACGGAACCAGGACAGGGCCTAAGTCTTTCTATCTTCTAGTTGTGAGACACCGGAAGGTGTGAAAAGCAGGAAGTTGTGAGAAACAAGAAGGGAATGAGCATGAACAAAAGATTTTGCAGAGTGAGACTAAAGCTAGCAAGCGTCAGGTTGACTCGGCTCACTGTTCTGTCTTGTTTTATTTTATTTTTATTTTGGTCAACTTTTACTTAAAATGTTCAGCTGGCCTGGCTGTGAAGACACGTGCTGCTAAGACATTGCACTTTGCACACTGGGACCACATGGGAGGCCTGGATTTGATTCCTACTCCGGCCTACAGGCTGGGTGAGAGGCGCACGCCTGTAATTCCAGCGACTCAAGCTTAAGGTTGGCCAGGGCAACATAGCAAGACCCTGTCTAAAGTAAATAATAGATAGATGAATAGACAAATAAATAAATAAAATGCTACTAATTATAAATTAAGCATGAAATTAAGCTGGCTGGGTAGAACCCTAAACGCAAGTATAAATCCATGCAGAAGGGCTCTCCACCAGGGATCCACTTCTGCGTGGCGTAATTATTCAGCAGCTTGAGCTATTCTATCGGATGAAAGTTGAACTCTTCCCATCCGACAGATATAAGATCAATTTGATTTTTTTAACCTTTAAATATGAAGTTATATCCTGTCCAGGCTTTAAAATCTTCAATGGTCACCTGAAAATTTTGTCAGCATCTTGAGTGTATTTCTCCTAGGGTTAGCATCTGCACTACTTTTTTTCTCCTCTTTATTTTTTCCAGCTTTATTCAGGTACAATTGCCAAATAGGAATTGCACTTATATAAGGTGTCCAGCTTGATGTTTTGTTGTGTGTAGACCTTGTACAATAATTGCCACGGTCAGAATAGCTGACAGTCGTCACCTTACATGGCTACAGTTTTCTCTCTTTTTCTCTTTTCTTGGTGATGAGACACACTTCAGACCCACCTTCTTAGAGAATTTCAAGTGTACAGGAGAGTGTTATCGACTACAGTCACCATGCCACACAGCAGAACTCTAGAACTCATTTCTCTTGCATAACAGACGCTGTTCCTGAGATCCATAGCTCTGACCCGAGCACCCAGAGCCTCCTCTCCAGACTGTCTCTCCCTTGGGACGAGTCGATGCTCTTTATTCTCATCCCTGCTGCACCCCTTCCAGTGCCTTTTCTGTGATTCCGAGTCTGTAGCCCAACAGGTCCCAAACTGGTGTGACCTCATAGTTTCACCTGAATGCCCCAGAGATGTCTCATATTCTATGACTGATCCGGCTCCTGTTCTCCGTCCATACGCTGTCACTTCATCCTAGTCTATGGCACCCTCCCAATCCAGCCATCTGGGGCAGAAACCTGACAAGCCACCTGCCTCTCCTCCCTTCCTTGTAACTCCTATGACAGCCATCCTTGGTCCTGCATTTTTATCTTCTCAGTATGATTTTAGATCTCACTGTCTGTTTTGAATGTCTGCAATAGGCTGTTCTCTGGGCTCCTGCTAACTGTCTTGCACTGCTCCAAGCAACCACCTAATGACTGCCCAAGTAACATGGAAGTCTGGCCATGCTCAAAACTGCTCAGGACAGCTCCAGACCCTTCTTTGTGGATGAAGCTCAGCTGTGCCTTGGGTTGGACTCTGCTTGCTCCCTCGTATGGACCCTTTAGGCACATTACGCACAAGGTCTAAAATATAATCCTTAGTACGGCCACATCCCACCTTTGCAGCTACTTGTCATGATTCCATCCATTCCCATCATATTCAAATGATGGCTCCTCTGGGAACATCCAGAATTGCCTGGGCAGAGCCTCCAATATCGCACAAGCCTCAGCAGTAGCTGGCAGGAACCTCTTCCCTGATCTTTTCCCTGTGTTTACAGCCTCTTTCAGAGAATGAAGAGAGGCATCTTGAATAAGTGCTTGTGGTAGGCAGAATAAAGACCCAATGATGGTATAATCACCAGGAGCTATGAATAAGAGTTAAATGACAAAAGGGACTCTTAAATCATATAACTCTCTTAAATTATACAACTTAATCTGATTAAGTTAAACATCTTGAGAAGAGGCAATTATTCCGACCCCTCCAGATATAATCAAAAGAATCTTTGTATGTGAGAGTAGGAGGTAACAGGTGCAACTGGGTGGATGCCATCTGAGAAAAACTCCAACAGAACCACTGGCTTTGTGGATGGAGGGGGGCCAGGAGCCTCTGAAGCTGGAGAAGACAAAGACTGGACTCTTTTCAAGAGTCTCTAGACAAGAATGTTGCCCTGAAGACACTGGGTTTCAGTCCACTGAGACTCACGTCAGACTTCTCCAGAACTGTGGGTAATGTACACGTGTGTGTTTTTTTTAAGCCATAAGTTTCTGGTACTTTGTTACAGCAGCTGTATGGAACTAATACATTAGGCAATCAATTTGTCTTCTTGAAAATGCTGTCTAGTTCATTTGTTTTTTGAATTAAAGTTGAAAACTCTATATTCAAGACTGCATGTGTTTTATAGAATAACCAAAAGGTCACATGTTTTTCAATAGAATTTCTAATGTGTGAGATTTTTTGCATTCATTAATTAAAATTCCACCTTGTAATAAAAATCCAAACATAGTCTTAGGCAATTTCGTTAAATGAAAATGTACTTCCTAAATGTAAATTAGTAAGAAACACCTTAGGTGCTAGCTAATTTATTAAACCAATAGGTATATATTGATATCAAAGAAACTGGAAGGTATTTAAAATTTATTTGGTAGCTGTTGTAATATCACATAGTTTCTAATGTGAAGCACAAACATGAAGGATCGCAACCCAGTCCTACTATGCTTATAAACATGCAGATTCTGAAAACTAAAATGACCAGACATGTGCGTGAAGGAGACCCTACTCCACCGAGCTGGGATGTTGGTCAAATGGGAAATACAAGACTTCAGAATTTTTATGGAGAAATTGAATTGACAATGCAAAATTTTTTGGAAATTTATGGATAATTTTTATAATATGCATTAGGCAAGAACTCTCACCAGGAGATACTATGAATTCCTTCAATTAGTTAAAACCACTTCAATTTGTCATGAGTCATTATTTTATAAAGTTGCTTATTTAATCAGGCAGAAAACTACCCTTCTTTTCATGCAATTATAACATTTCAAAGGCTGATCTTGGTCACTGGATACAAGTGAGGAAGAGGAGCTGTATTTCTGGGATTATACTCTGAAATATGCCTATGTGTATGGAGAAGGCTTTAAATGCCCAACAGTCAGTTCCAGGCTTGTCAGGAACCTCAGAAAAGACAATGGGCAGCATTTTTCTTCTTTATTATTCTTTTTAAAAATTTTGCATCAAGTTGTGTGTGATCACTGGAGAGAGAGAGAAAGAAAAAGAGAAAGAAATAGAAAGAGAAAGAGATCACTCCCTACTGGGCACAGTCACACAGCAATCCCTTCTTCTCCACTTCTTCATCCTGCTGGAATTTCGGACGTGCCTGCACATGCACTTGGCATGCTTTATAAGCTGCCAGGTACAGGACTCAACCTGGCAAGCTGGCCATGTGCGATCCAGCTGGCTTAACCACCATGCCACCAGCAGGCCCTCACAGGGCGACATTCTAATAGAACATCAAATACACTGTCATTCAAATAGATCAATTATGCTTTCAGATGTTTTGATTAGTAAACCTAATAAACCATGCTCCACTTGACACTTTAAGTCAAAGAGCAAAGCTGGAGGAAAGTTTGATCCATTAGAATGAGCTAAAGATTGAAAAGGAGCATTCTGCAAGTCATCACTTAAAGCAGATTGGTAATCTTGGAATATAAATTGTATTAGATACTTTTCACTATGATATCTGTAATAAATTATTAGTTTATCCCAAAAAGGATTGTTTATAATTTTTAAATGTTGGTTGAGAGATTGGGTTGTTGTACCAAAGACTTGTATGTAACATGATGTGGAATAACAAAGACCCAGTTGACCTCTGCAACTCAGTGTGTGGTGCGACAGTATATTCAGTGACCTGTGTAGGAACCTCAGGGGTGCCACAGGTGTTGTAGCAGGAGGAGACAGACAGATGTACAAATGCCATTAGAGATTAGGTATTATGCTTCTCTCTCAATTCCCAGTTGAAATGCTAATTCCTAATGTGATGGTACAGGAGGTGAGGCCTCAGGGGGTGACTAGATCCTGAGCACTGGAGCCCTCATGAATGGTACTGGAGCCCTTATGACAAGAGACATGGGGGAACTGATCTCCATCTCCACTTCTGAGGATGGGGCAAAAAGTCATTCTGTCTGCAAATCAGAAAGAAGGCCCCCACTGAGGACTGAATTGAATGGCACCTTTACCTCGGACTTCCAGCCTCTAGAACAGTAGAAATAAATTACCACTAATGGTATTCTTTTGATACAGCAACCCTAAAGGACCAAGACAGATCTGAACATGGCCTTTAAGCAGTCCAAGACACTCTGAGAAGATTTGTTTGGAAAAATTATCTACCTTCAGCATTTTGGATATTAAAGGGAAAGGGTCTCACTCTCTAAGGTATACTTCAAAGCAGAAGTGTCATCCTAGGGATTCTACAGTAGTCATTGCCTTGTGCATACTTGCCTCTCCATGGAGACAGGGAGACATGCACCCGACCATTTTACTCAGAGCCTTAAAGCGGCCCGCTGAACCTCCCTCCTTCATAGCATGGGCAAATGAGGAGAGACCCTACACAGTTCCCAGGCCTTCTATGAGGCCCCTGTTGTTGAGATTGGGGGCCACCTCTGAAAGGCATATTAGGATGTGGTAGATTTGTCTTGTGAACCCAGTAAATGGAGAATTGGTGATAGAAGGAAGAGAAGGCAGGAAGAAAGAGAGTCAATGAGAAGGAGTAGAAAGTTTACTTTAAAAACATTGCTATTTAGTTTATTGCTCTTTGTCCAATACAAGATAATCAATCCAGGAGCCAACTCACTTGTCTTTTGGTCTCAGGCTTGATTTAGCAAAGACAAGGCAAGAGGTTGGGAGCCCTCATGAATGAATGTCATAGCACTTTCTGCTAATTTTGTTAAGAGGGGGATATTTTCCCCTAAGGAACAACAGTATAGAGGCAAGAGAGACTTTATTAATTGTGGCTTAGAGTCAGAGAAGAAAAACTTAATGGGCTTCCATAATAAGACAGACAACTAAACAGGCAAGTACCAATAGCTTTCAGCATGCTGCAACAGCAAACCCCAGGAAGGAAGTAATCTGATTTACAGAGTGGCCATGTTCCCATCCCAAATGTCCAGGTCTTTTTTAAGCTTATTAATTTATTTCTCCTTTTTTTGAATTAATATTTTTATATTTAGTAAAAATAATGGGAGAGAACAATAACAATGTGTATATTTTTTCTCAAATTAAGGAAACAGTGATTCTCATTGGAGTATGAAAGAGGTGACTAAAAACTCCTTTTGAATAAAAATTAAATATAAACTTCAAAGAAAAAGTTCACCTTTAAATGGAAAGAAAATAAAATATAATTATCAATACAATAGAAAGAGCCTATATTGTAATTCCACTCTTTGTGCTGAAATAATAAAATATTATTTCTCCACAATGTTCTTTAAATAATGTATACTTCTCAGTACCTCTGATTCATTACAACTAAGCCTATAAAATATATTAGTCTTACTTCTTAAATTGATTTCAATTCCATTATCAATTCCCTTCTGAAGTTTCTCACTACTCTCCTAGTAAAAGTTATCTCACTTCCTAGTAATGGTAGGGATAATTTGACAAATTATGTATTTTCATGTATCTCTTCCAGTAAACAATAGGAAAGGATGGTTTGACTTGTGAATGAATTAATCTTTATGAATTTGCCATATCTACAGATAAAGAGCAAATTAAAGCAGAAAATTCAAATATCACTATGATGCTAGAATTTGTTCTCTTGGGGTTTTCTTTTTTTAATTTTAATTTTAATTTATTTATTTACATTAATTCACTATACATCATTACAGCATACAAAATAAGATTTTCCATCCAGAATACACTGCATATTGACATTTATTTCTTCTGGAAGATAAAGAGCTAGACAGAGGAACCTTTAGCAGTTTTCACACCCCGATGCCCCAGCCTCAGCCAGCCAGGCCCACAGGCTTGTACTCGTGTGTCCGGCAAGTTCAAGGAAGCTTTAGTACACGAACCCAGGACCTTCTCATGTGTCTTCAGCATCACAGAGCATCACATTTCCACTATATCACTACAACTGGTCACAAAATGTCCAGTTTTCAAAAACAAGACAAATTATGAGGCGTGCAACAAACAAACAAATAAACAAAAAATATGGCTGCCTAATTGAAATAAATAAAAAATAAAAACTGTCCATAAGGTAACCCAGGCTTTAGAATTACTAGACAAAGATGTCAAAGCATCACCGCAAACATGCTCATAAAGCCAAAGGAAACCATGGACAAAGAACTAACTAAATCACTGTGGTCAAGCAGTGATTTCCTCCTCCAGTTTGGACACACCTTGATCGCCTGTAATCTGCTTTAAACTTCTTGGGGTGCTGACTCAGTATTTCTCCCTAAATTGCTGAAACAGTATGAATCGCAATCATTACATGAGCATGTATGTTCACGCTCTTCAAAGCCTAGACTTTTAAAGGACTAAGATCATAAGTAAGTCAGGAAAATCCCTTTGTCATTCTCAGGGAGCAAGAATAGTTGTTCATGAGACTCTTCCATGAAAAAAAAAAAAATCAATGGAATAGAGTTGAAACTCAGTCAGTCTAAAGTAATTCCTCTGTTCCTCAACATAAGCCAAGAGAGGGGAAAGGATAAGTCCTCCTGAGACAAAGGAGACATCCTTCCAGGAAGGAATTTAGGGGAATTCCACCACCTTGAAGCATTCTCATAAGCAATTAAAAAGGATGAAGTTTCTAGGATGTTAAAAGGCATTAAAAAAATCCAACCATTTGACAGCTACTGAAGGTGTACCAGTGTCAGCTACAGCACCAAGGGACAGAGATGAAGGACCATGCCGTAACCCTCCACAGGCCTCGGGAGTCTTCTCCCAGTTCATCACTGGATGAAAGAAGTTAAAGCGTGCCATTTCGATTTCATAAGACGTTGTTAAAAGAGATTCAGAGCGGGAATATGCTTTTGTATTTCCCAATTTCTTAGCTACCTCATTTTCACTTCAGTGTAGATTCAGGAACCATGATGGCAGAGTACTCGGCTAGCTCAGTTGGTAGAACATGAGATGCTCCTTGCAGTAGGAATGCAACTGACATCAGAATTTAATAGCAATAGTCATTAAGCTGAGCATCTACTCTATGACGGTTGCTTGGCTGTGTGCTTTGTAAAAATTATCTTTATCTAAGTTGTCCCCTACTGAGTGGGTGTTAGATATATTTACAGATAACAAAAGGGAGGCTTAAAGTGATTGCCACTTGCCTACGGACCCATGGCTGTGAAGGACACCTTTGAGCATGAAACCAGGGAGGTTATACTATATAAAGGGCAGCTCTTCCCATCTTCCCCCAGCAGGCCAGCAAGTAGTTCACCAGCAGGGAAGTGATGTGCTCAGATCAGATGAGGCTGGTTTGCACCCTCTGATGGGTGCTGTCCATGTGGCCTTGTCATCAACACCCATCTTGCAGCTTACACCTGTAAGTGGAAGAGAATTCCACTGGGCTGGAGTTTTAAAATGCAGATCTTACAATATTCTTTTTTCCTATTATGGAGAAATAAAAATATTTCTCTAAGAAACAATTGATATATACCCAGTATCTTGTTCCTTTATAGGACTGATATAAAGAAGCATTGTTGGAGATGTAAATTATGACAGAACTGCTGGTTTTCTGACAAATACCGATGGTCATGTTGGGAGACAGAAAATATTAACATAAGTACATGCAGGAGCTCAGGATCAGTGTGTGGGTTACAGATCTGAAGCTGATGTAGTATTCTTTAGAACGTAGGTAAGGCAACAGGTAAATAAAAGTCAGACAGCTTTCATAAGACTTTTTTTTTTTTCCTTATAGGGCGCGTGTGCTCGCCAGACAGAGAGAGACAGAGAGACAGAAAGCGAGAAATCACCCCCCAGGGGGGATGGCCACGCCGCAATCTCTTCTCCTCCATTCTCCTCTCGGGATCTTGGGCACGCACGCACACGCGCCTAGCGTGAGTTTTAAGCCACCGGGTCTGGGACGCGAACCGCAGTCTACTATGTGGGAGTCCAACGACATAGCCATTATGCTAACTGCTGGTCCCTCATAAAACTTATTTTGAAATTACATGTATTTCCTTTATCACAAATTGAATAAGCTCTAAAATAATCCTAGAGCTCTCCAGCTGTCATGGTGGTGAGAGGGGAAGATACTCAGACTTACTTTCCGTATGGAGGCTCTACAGGAAAACAGGAAAAGGACCTGTTTTTGCTTTGTTTGGATATAAGGAAAGTTGCCTGTCTATGAGAAGAATCATTACCTGGGGCAATCTTGGCAGGCAACTGCCCCCACTGTCCTGAGATGAGACACTCATTGAAGAGGTGAGCACAGTTGGAAGAATGGGAAAAGAAGGTGATTCTGTGATTCCTGTTTGGTGGCTGTATTTCCCTCTTCCCTCTTCCAAAAAGTGTAAGTCACACTGAAGCCATCTTGTGCTGTGAATTTTCAACCACCCAACTTTTCCTTCATTTTCTTTCTCAGACGCCATTTTGTTTTTCTCTGTCAAATTATCTTCTGCCAGCAAATGGTTCAGGGGCAAGAAAGATGGAAGAGGAAGACACCTTTCCAGGCCCACGTGTGCACTGCAAACTTGGCCAGGCTGGGCATATTCACAAGTTCATGCGATGTCCTTCATTCCTTGAAATGTGTCAAATTAGCATTGGTCATGGGGCATTAGAGTTGATGAACTAAATATAACTGAGTTTGAATCTTGTACCCAAAACTAATTCGTATAACTTTGAGTGATGTCTCTTAACCAATGCTAACACAATAATGCATCTTGTAGTTTTGCTGTGATATAGACAGAGTATGTGTCAGCTCTTTGCCCCGAGTCCTTTCCCAGGGTGGCTCCAACCATGGCAGATGGCTGCCTCAGAATGAGCAAGTGAGACAGAGTGCACTCAGAATGAAGCCACCATCTCTCTGTAGAATACCTGGCTAGCTCAGTTGGTAAAGTTTGAGACACTCATTGTAGTAGAACTGTAAATAACAATTAGAATTTCAGCAAGCCAGCCTTTGAAAGAGAAGCATTGCATGTCCCCATTTAATATATACCAATGTCTGTACTCCATGACAGAAACTGGAAGATTGGAAGGTATGAAAGCATGGAGAGCAACTGTAGATACAGGAGACAGGGAGGGAGGAGGGGTCATTGAGGTTGGGAAGGAGGGAATGGGGGAGAAGAGGAAAAAGTGCATCATAATAATTGTTATGTCAAAAAATTAATAAGGAAAAATTGTTAAGGACAAAATGCAACTGGCTTCTGAACAAAATTTAAATCATAATAATCCCTAAGCTGAGCACCTACTCTGTGACAGTTACTTGGCTGTATGTTTTATAAAATTAAATCAGATAGCACATGCAAAGCACCTAACTGCTGCAGGCAGTAGATGTTCAGTGCATCCTGCTTTACCTTCCTTTTTCATGAACATAACCTCTTCTCCAAGGGCAAAGCTCTTCCCCCCTATGTATCTCAACACCGGGACTGCATCTGGTACCCAGAGGTGTGAAGGAATTCTTTACTGGAGAAAAAGTAGATGTGACATTCTTTAGGTTGTCTTTTCTCACTTATTTTTTTAAGAGAGACTTTTGCTATAGGGCACAGGTGCTCACCAGAGAGACAGAGAGAAAGTGAGAACTCAGCCCCCCGCTCCCAGGGGGGATGGCCAAGACAAAATCCCTTCTCCTCCATTCTCCTCTCAGGATTTTGAATATTTGAGTACACATACATGTGCACCTGGTGTTGAGTTTCAAGCCTCCGAGTTCAGGTCTTGAACCATGTTCAGCCATGTGGGAGTCCAGAGCCTTAACCGAGATACCACCTGCTGTTCCCCTCATTTAATATTTAACTGCTTTTCTACAACCTAAATAAAATCTTACTGGCGCTGAGTATAAAAGCAGGCATGCCACGGTTCCACAATTTATAGGGAACCCACCCAAGGAAATCAGCTCTCTCTCTCTCTCTCTCTATACACACACACACACACACACACATACTTTCATTATAGCTAAGCCTTTCTGTTCTATTGACCCTAAATGAAGCATAAATACCCTGATAAATAGTAAATATTCAGACTTCATTCGTTGAGACATCCTGTGTCAGGTCTCTTACCCACATGATTACAGAGGCTCTATTGGTCCAGGTTGCCACGGTGATGTGAAGCAGATTTTGAGATGTTTTGTGGTCACAGACTCAGCTGTTCACTAGACGGCGAGGTCCTTGAGGACACAGGCTGCCTCTCACCTGTTTCCTTTAATATCTTGCCCGCTCTCCTGGTATTTGGTAGAAAATAGGTGTGAGTGTGTGGAATGGAAGCTGTTTCATTAATTTTCTATTGCTGCATGACAAATGATCCCACCATTGAATGGTTTAGAACTGAAAGCCTGTATTATCTTACGGTTGCTGTGGGCCAGGATGCGGGTGTAGCTTCTCGGAGAGCTTCTGCCTCAGGTCTCTCACGAGGTGGCAGTGA
Source organism: Tupaia belangeri chinensis (assembly GCF_000334495.1). Taxonomy (NCBI): domain Eukaryota; kingdom Metazoa; phylum Chordata; class Mammalia; order Scandentia; family Tupaiidae; genus Tupaia; species Tupaia belangeri. The sequence goes on along the minus strand of NW_006206241.1, from coordinate 2,340,789 downwards.
GGAGGTCGAACATATCTGTGGTTATGTCTGAAAACTCTTCTGTAAAGGGGGAGGTTTTGCTTCCAAACTCACCCTGTGGTTGTTGCAGAATCCAGTCTGCCGCTGGCTGTAGGCGAATGTTGGCTCCTCGCCTCACGAGTCTTCACAGGTAGCTCCCAAGGTGGTGGCTGGCTCCTGCAGACTGAGTGATGGAGGCAGAGCGTGCTCAAGATGAGACACCATCTCTCTGAAACCCGTGAGCACTGCAGCGCCTGCGGCACCGTCCGGCTCACACTCTGATTCAGGGGCTCCCGAGGGTCTGGAAATCCAGGGATGGGGATGACGGGTATCCATCTCCAGTCAGTCCATCAGACTGATAATGTCTCGTTCGCATTTGACCCCTGTGGTGTATTTTCTTGTGCATCCATCTCTCTCCAAGGGAATCCGATGAAGGCCTGCTGGCAGCTGCGAAGGGAGCCGTGCCTGACGCTTGGCAGCCGTTCCATGGATGCACCATGATGCTTTGCTCGATATCTGAAGTTTCATTTCAGACATTCCTCGCCCTGGACTGGGCACATCCTCTACCCCTCTGGAAGTGCGTAGGGCAATAACATGCTTTAAAACACATTTTCTCGTCTTCACATTCCCCTGCATTTTAACTGGGTTAGCAATTTCTTTTACTGGGTCAGTGGGTTCTCCACGCTAAGCGTTCTGTTATTTAACAAAACCAGGAATTACTGCTGGAGATACAGAATCCTATCAACTCTTTATGGAAGAGAGTCCTCATTAATTTGAACTTTTGTAAAATGCAGTATTTTCTGAAACCTTAAGGAAATTCGACTTTAAAGACAGCCTACCCTTGTGGATATGCGCTCAGACTCCTGAGGATGTCTGTGGGCATTCACCTCCCCACTGTGTCTCCCAGGAGCCGCACATCCTTGCTAAATACCCCTTCCCCGTGGGCCTCACTTCCCTCGTTTATGAAAGAGGAATAATATCAGTGGCCGTTCCTCCCTTTGCTGTGGATATTAAATGACTTGTTATTTGGAGAATACTTCGGACAATTTCTGTCTTTTTGTAAGCACTTTATAAGTGTTTGTTAAAGAAAATGGATGGCTTTGGAGAAAGGGTTTAACATTTCTTGGCAGATGTGCCTGGCGTACTTAATATTATTTCAGTCATTCTTATGAATCTTAACTAATTCTGGTATCCTCAGGAGTAACCATTCAGAATAAATAATTTGTCCTTTCTTTGTATCTCAACCAACACTGGTCCATGGTCCCCTCAGGGACAGGGACAGTGTCTTACTTCACCCTTTATGGCCTGGGTTTCTCTTTGTGCCTGGCACGTGGAAGGCATTCAATAAACAGCTGTTTAATTAATTTCATATTGTTGGGTATGACAATTTGCAGTGAAAAAGAGAAAGGAGATATTGTCCTTTAAACGGGGTTTGTTTTGGCCACATTTGCCTGCAGTTTAGAACATGAGGCATCTTCCTGTTCCATTACATCACCCAGCCAATTAATCAACACGTGAGTGAATCCCTAGACAGACCCTTCATTTTGTCTACTTATTAACTTTCATTATGTGCAATAGCTAAAGTGTAATTGTGAACAGGATGGATTATGCCGTAAACTTTTTTCCTATTACACCACTCCCTCACAGATCCCTTATTAAAGTGTACCCAGGGTGATATATTATGTTAAGAAGGTTTAAAACATAAGGTGACAATGACCTTCCCTTTAATTAACTATGATGGAAACAAAGGTGAGAACAATGATGATGAAGCTCAGCTGAAAACCATAAATCACCCTGCACGCTGGAAGACAGGACGCAGCTACAAAGATAACCTTGCGACTCCCAGGTTAAGCGAGCAGTCCCGGTGCTGCCTGCCTGCTATTTATTGACACATAACTCTACGGTGTCACGGCTCACAAGGGACACTCTAGGGACCTGCAAACACAAGCCCAGCAGCTACTCGGCTGCGATCGCGATCCGATTCAGAACTTACTTAGGTTCTTGGGTTGAAATACGTCAGCTTACCAAGCATGCATCTAGTAATGAAGCAGGGAAAGAAGCATTGGGTTTACTAGTGTCACCGTTAAGGCAGAGCTTATGCACAGGGTGCACAGACCTTAGGGGTTCGGGCCAATGCATTTTGACAATTGCATACTCCAGGAAAATCCCCATGCTAAATAGGCACTTAACAGATCCATCAGCTGGGAAGTCTCCCAAACCCCTTTCTAGTCACTCCCCCCCACCCCCCTCCGCATCATCTTTTGGCTTTAACTAGCATAGATTAGTTTTGTCTGTTCTTGGATTTCCTGCCAGAGGAATCAGTATGCATTTTCGTAACTCTGTATGGAAGCCCTGCTTGATGTAAGCACCATCCATTTCAATTTGTAAATATGTTTTCCTTCTCCCCCTTTTTTTCCTGGAAAGAGAGAGTCTCGAGGTGCAGAAATCATGGTGCCCTTTTAGCCGTCTGCACCTGCCCAGGTCAGTGGAAACCCCTGGGCCCCTTCCATGTATGCCTCATCTCTGCTGCCCCCACCATGCTCTGTCCCCTTGGTCAGTCCCTCGTCGTCCCACACAAACAGTGAAGGAGCATGGTGCCACCGAATGTCCCTCTCCAGTCTCTTGAACAGCTGTTTCATTAGCGCACGGAGAGGTCCTCTGGTGAAGGGCTAGACTTCAGCGTGACAGGCGTGAGCAGAGCAAAGCTCGGCCTTATCCCCAACATTGTCCCCAGGGCCCTGTGTCACGAGGGCAGTGTGACCCGACAAGAAGCCAGGCCCAGCTGCCCCTGCGGCTCTGTCCCCGACCCACCCTGGCCTGACGTCCAGAACAGCTGGCCCTGGTCGGGCGTCTCCACTGCCAGGGTTAACGAGAGCTAAGGGAATCAGAGACAAGCGCTGGTTCTGAGAGCTCCGGACTCCCGAGTCGGTGCTTCGCGCTGGTTCCCTTCCATTCAGCCGACTGGAGATTAACCTGAGCCGGCCAGGAAGCTTTTGTTCATTTCTCCTCCAAAGTGTATTTATTCCATGTGTGAGAGAGGCAGAAAGGGACACAAAGGGAGACAGACAGAGGCTGACAAGCAGAGAGCACAGCTAACAGGTCTGGACGCCTCGATGCACCCCACTCGCACCCCCAGCAGCCCAGGATCCTGGCCACGTGCGCCAGGTGCGCTCAGGCTCAGGTAGTCTGCAGACACAAACCAGCAGCCTTCTCATGTGGGCCGGCGCACAGCCTCCGGCTAGGCCAGCGCCCACCGCCTCAGTCTCCACAGCCTTTTTGTTTCCAAGTCTGTAACATTTCAAGAGGGCTCCCCCTTAGCAGCGGACGGCGGTGTGTGCTGGCAGCCGAGAGGCTCGGGGTCAGTCAGGTGCCTGTGCTCAGTGGCCGCAGAGCCTGTGGCAGCCTCCTCTGGCTGCACGGAGTGCCCACTTGCAGAAGCTCACGGCCAGCTCCACCCTTCCCACTTAGACTAGCGACCTGTGCCTTTTACGTGTGGATGTAAAGAACTCATTGTAACATGTGCTCAACCTTCAGGCGTTTTAGTGATAATGCAGAGATGGAGAAATCTCTGCACTAAACCTGGAGCGTGCGTGTCCCATGGCGGCATGCAACAGCACCTCGCTCTGGGTCTGGGAACTCCACAGCCTCCTCGCGGGTTCGCTTCTGGTCTGCACCTTCCACTGGGGGAAAGAGCTGCAGTCACTGTTCCACCCGCCTCCCAAGGGGCTACTTCCTGCTCCAGAGCTGTCAGTCACAGACAACCAGCTGGAAGTCAGAGGCACAACCCCAAACCCATATCCCCTGCCTGCCCCCCTCTCTCCCACAAGCAGGCACTGGGGGCTGCTTCTTCCAGGCAGACTGCCTACACTACAGAGAGCCTCTGTCATTGTTCCCGGGGCCACCGCAGCTGCCTTCCTTCATAGCATTAGATCACAAGCAACAGAAGAGGAAACTGACTCCGAGAAGAGTAAAGGACTTGGTGAAGTCTACCGCAGATTACGATTCGAAGTCAAATGTGCACCGTGCCTGGTGTGGCCATGAGTCCAAGGCAAATCACAGAGGCAGTGACTGGCCATGCAAGGAGAGCTTTAGGATTGAGCCGGAGCCACCACTGGGCCAGGGAGGGCTGTGACCGAGTGATGCCAAGGGTGCTCTGGTGCACATGGCAGAGTCGAGAGCTGTGACGTGGGGAGAGTGAGGTGGCAGCAAGCACTGCTGGCAGCCGTGGGCCTGCCCCTGCCCCCTGCGAGGCTCAAGGCTAGAGTGACTTCTGCTCCCTAGGGCAGTTGACACCATCCTGAGGCCTGTTGTAGACGGTGGTGGCCTTTCAGCTTGGTCTGTCTTGCCTTACAGCTGGTGTGCGGTTTCGTTTTGTTGTTGAAGATTCTTCCAGGACTAAGCTGCACCTTTGACAGTCTGTGTTTCTGAAACGGTGGCATTCAGAGGCTGTATAGTCCACACAGGGTACATGCTTGGCAGTGGCAGAAGTGTGTGCCCCTCTAAAACATGTATGTGGAAGCCCCAGCCCCGAAAGTAATGGTACTTGGCGGGGAGGCCTTTGGCAGTAATTAGGTATAGGTGAGGTTGTGAGGGCGGGCCCTATGGTGGTATTGGTGTCTTCATAGGAGGAGGAGGAGGAGGAGGAGGAGAGGGCCGCCTCCCCATGAGCTCTGGCTCCAGAGAGGAGAGGCCATGTGAGGATGCAGTGAGCAGTGGCCATCCACACACTGAGAGAGGACCTCACCAGGCACCCGGTCCAGCAACACCTCGACCTCTCTCTCCAGCCTCCAGGCCTGTGAGGGACAAGTGTGTGCTGTTCCAGCTGCCCAGTCCATGGAGGTTTGTAACAGCACCCCAGTTAAGACCTGGCCTGCTCAGAGACTGGAAGACACAGGGGCCAGGCCACAGGACACTTTCTTGCAACTCGCAGTTAGTGGGACATTTTCCCACGTGAGCTGTTAGATGTCAGATACCTAGTGACTTGTGAGAGCCACCTGCCTGTCCACTTTTGGTTTGTTACAAACAGTGCACTGGCAGTTGCCTGATGAAAAGTCCTGGGTGTCATCCCAGGGATGGAGCTCTTCATCCTGCCTCCATATGCCCAGGGTTTGGGCCTGGAACTCTCTTGTAGATGAAAAAATAAAAAGAAAGAAAGAGAAGAGAAGGGAAGAGAGAGGAGAAAGAAAGAAAGAAAGAAAGAAAGAAAGAAAGAAAGAAAGAAAGAAAGAAAGAAAGAAAGAAAGAAAGAAAGAAAGAAGGAAAGGAGAAAAAGAAAGAGCGAGTGAAAGAAGAAAAGAAGAAAGGAAGGGAGGAAGGGAGGGGAGGGAGGGGGGAGGGAAAGGAAGGAAGGGAGGAAAGGAGAAGGGCTTCTGCCTCAAAGACTGTTCTCTCCAGGAGCAGCAGGAGCAATGTGTGCTTCAGTCTCATGGAGCAGGCAACAATTTATGCTGAGAGAGTAGTAAAAATGCTTATTTAATTATGTTTTCTCCCAACATATACTGAGAGGGTGGAGTGCTAATAAATTTATATTCTTACAAGGCTGCTTCTTTGTTACTCTTGCACAGAGCCTAAATGATGTGCTTTTGTTTTAATTTGATAAATGAGTGTATCGCCTTGCGTATGCATGTGTGCATTTGTGTGTGCAGTGCAGGGAGACCAGAAAGGACCAGTCTGTGGAAGAGAGCATTAGTTAAAACTCATGTATCTCACATGCAAAAGTCAATACTTTCTAAATATGCACATGAACACATTAGGCTACTAATGTATTTATTTCTATTCAGGCCGAGACTGATTTGCACAAGAGAAACCAGGCCAGGTCCTGCGCCCGGGCCTCTGTGAGGATCTATGCCTTTCTGTATTTGCCCACCGCCTCACGCTTCTCACCACGGAAACCTGGGCAGGTGGGTCCTCCTCGCTGGTGCTCCAGGGTAGGACACAGAAAGCCCTCTTGGTGGTAAATAATGAGTGAACGAGCCCCACTTCTGTGCCAGGATGAGGACTCCCTCCAACTGAGCACAGCCCCACAGAGATGGATTAGTCGCAAGCTGGATCACGGGCCAAGGATTTCAAGTGATGAGTGTGGTTTTACCTAGTAATGATTGCGTGTTTAGTCATTTATCCTGAGGAAACATGATTTGAATATGTTAAATATCCAAATTAGGTAGCTTTTAATTAATTAGAATAGGCAGTCTTTGTGTGGGGCAAATATAATACGGGGAATTTTAACTAGGATAAATACATCTCTCACGGTTTTATATAGAAATAAATGTATTTATACAATACACACAAGCATTCAGAGTCATTTTAATAAGCAAAATGCTAGCCGGTTTGTGCAGGTGAATCAGTACACAGAGAAAGCACCTTTACTGTGTGTCTGAAACAATGGGGTTTTGACTTTACCAAACTGAGTTTTCCATGTCAGTGCTCCTGGCTTGACCTGGAACTAGAGGGTACATTTGATCAACTGAGTATAGTCATACCCCTTAGAAACAACCGTTGGATGGAATGGCAGATGGCATAATGGTTACGTTGCTGGAGTCCCACGTGGTCGATCGCAGTCTGAGTCCTAGGCCTGTAGGCCTAACACTCATGCTGGTATGTGTGCATGTGTGCCCCAAATTCCGAGAGGAGAATGGCACAGAAGGGATTATGGTGTGGTCATCCCCTCTGGGGGTGGAGGGCTGATTTCTTGCTTTCTGTCTCTCTGTCTCTCCAGTGAGCACACATTTCCTATAGCAAAAATCTCTCTCAAAAGAAAAAAAGAAAGAAAAAAGAAATAGATATTGGAGACTCAAGGAGAAATTCAAAACATGAAGGCTTGCTCTGCACCACCATGAAGCAACCATTTCTTTCTGGCTGAGGTCGGCCATCTCACCCCACAGCTCTGTCTCCCTCCAACTGGAAGGAGCTGGCATGGCAGGAACATGAGAAAGTCAAATCAATTTGGCAGGTTTTTTTATTTTTTTTCCCTGAGGTTGGTCTTACGGCTATTTTAATATTTTCCCATGCTTTTACTAATAAGGCATGACAAACCGAGGCACCTTTGAACGCTCCGTGCACTAATAACACCATAAAATAACCCCTTTAATTGTTACCTCCGGCCACTCATCAAGCAGCTAATGAAGAGAAACTCCTGATGGCTTTACCTGGGCAGCATTTATGGGAGGTTTCGCTGGGCTCCGCCTGGTCTGTGCTTACGAGGCCGTCTCAGAACTCGTTCTTAGCATAAGGCGATGTGGAATTCCCCCAAGCCCGCGCACGCACATAACCAGACAGAGCTGTTATGATTAATATTTTCCACCCAGAGGGAGTAGAGGGAGCTGTTGGACCATCCAGAAGATGGTTTCCGAAAAGGGGCCTTTTGTCAATGTTACACCTAGGGTCAGCATCACGCATTACCATTCCCATTACAAGATTTAATTTTAAAAACCCTTTTCTTGGGCATCTTTTATAAATTTCCTTCTGTCAGAAGTTTGGCACGATTATGAATGAGCAGTTTTTCAATTAATATTTTGGAACAGAGCTAAGATATACAGTGGTGGACTTCACAGAATTGAGAGTGGGGTAATAAAAACCAAAACACAAGCAGAATGGACGAAGGAGAACCAACTGGGACAAGCAGGAGAAATCTCTAGCAACGCCATGGTTGGTGGTATGACTCCCTCAGTCTTTCTTTATGTGCTTGATTTTTCAAACACTATTCAATGATACCAGATGCTAAAATCATTCAAAGAATAGTTTAGGAATTTTCTAATATAAAATATCGACTCCTTCAGAATCAGAATTTCATAAAATATCGCATGAAGTTAGCTTTCTTCGTGTTGTCCCCACATTCTTAAAGAAATAGTTAAAATATTAAAAATGATATTACTAAAAATTAAATTACTTAATTTTGTTGAAATTTTCAGGCCAATAATCAGCCTTTTTATTAATAGCTAATGAAATCATGACGACTTGGATCTGTTTAGCAGACTCCAGAGGAGCCCGTGAAAGCTCTGAAATACACCTGCACACTGCGTGTGCTGCGTGTGCACTGTGCACCGTGTGCGTGTCTCTTCTGCAGCAGCCCTGGAAGCTGTTATTATCAGCCAACCAGCCGTCCTCCTGTCTCATCACGCAGCCTCATCAGGGCTGCATCTTCTCAGCTCGTGGAGCGTGAACCAAAGAAGCCTCAGTCAAAACTAGTAGTTAGACAGTGATTTGCATAAAGAAAATGCAGCAAACAAAAAGAGCAGCAATAAACTCTCATCGACCCATGGAGGACTGTGTGCGATTATCTTCGCAGAGGCAAAGATACAGACATCAGAGGCTGGATTTAAACCCCAGAGTGGAAAATCCCACATCCGTCTGCTGCTGGTAGCGGGTCCCTCGCGTTGTGGGATTCAGTCTGCAAGATTTTCCCAGCATGCTCCAGATTACCAGCGCTGGCCCTTTCTGGGGCGCGTTAATTATTTTAGGTCACTAGGATCCCATGAGGGACACTGTGGGAGTTATTAAAATTCACTACCAGGAAGTAACTTAAGTCTGGTCTTTAAAAAAAGATTAATGGTAATAATTACAGCTTTAAGATACTTGAAGGCTGAAAACAATTACTCTATGAGACAAAGAGGAAATTTTAAAATTATACCAAGTAAATTACAGATTCCTAAACTTTCATATTTTTTCATAATAATTGAAAATTAGATGCATTAATTTGAAAAATTAGAGCAAGCTTTAATTTAAAGAAACCTATTTTCCTATGGAATCTCTTTCCTTCCACCGTGAATAAGTAGAATATTAAATATCTAAGAGGGAAGGGAGACAATTTTTAGAAACAAGAGAAAACTACAATATTTCTCTTTCCTTGAATTATTTAAGTAAAACACTTTGGGATTATTTTATGTTGCATTCAAGTCTAAAATTAACCATCAGAAAGGATAGGTATTATATACAATATGGTATAATTAGAGGTTATAAGCCATTTACAAAGTATTATTCTTTGATCCAAACTCAAGAAAAGTGGACATTTTCCTTAGAAAAGTGTTCGCTTCTTTTCACTCCAAGGAGACTAACCTGTGAGAACAATCTCTTTCGCCTGTTGAGATGTAAAATTGCCCATATGCTGTGTGTGTATGGCTCCTTCTTAGGGTTAAATTAGTTCAGTCTGAGTGCACTTCTGGCTGTGAAAACCATTCTGCGTTTTTCAAAGGCCAAAGCTTAAATAGAGAATGCCTAATGATAAATATTGTTTCTTCGTATGAGCTTCATCTATTGCAGTCACATTGAAGATCAGAAATAGAGGACTGCATTTAAGTCCTCAGAGACTGTGTTAATTGCACATGTTAGTGACTGAAGTAGAAATAATCAGACATAATGACATCGTAATAAACATGACGAATCATATTCGCACATTAGCAGCTATGACTCCCCTTCCAGATTAAACTGAAGCAATTGACAGGCTGGTGTGCTTTGTGTCACTTGCCCCAGCGTGAATAACGTCTGGGAGGGTCACTCAGGACGGCAGTTCTTAGGTCAGGGAGTGGACACTCTTAGAAGGGTTTCGAAAAGCTGTCTTGAAGCAGGTGTGAGGAATGCAGTTCTGGAGGACAGAAACAGCAGTATTCCTTCCAAATTCAGAGAGAGCCCGTGTGAGGGAACGCTGGCACCGAAGGGCTGGCTTGATGGGGCATTTCACTTTTCACTGCTCAATATATTTTCCAGTGAGAATTCAAAGGACATATTTTCCATGGGTACATAACATTGTCAGTTCCTTATGCCCAAGGAAAAGCTACACCTCTGAGAAATGAAGGAGTTAATGGGTCGTTATCTTTATTAACTTTACAGGACACACAGTTTGTAGACTACACGCGCGGCTTGCCCGACTACATAGCAGTCTGTCGTTTTCTCGGGAGAAAAATTCAATGATGTGAAGAATCTAGAAAAATGGCTCTAGTATCAGAAAAAAAGAAAAAAAGGGTTTTCTTTTTTCTTTTTATGAAGAGGTGAAAAGTTTTGAGGAACAAAAATGATAGGATTTTTCTTTCGGCTGGAGTAAGGAAGAAAGTGACCCAAACTCTGAGTGCATGCATGTGTGCGTGCCCGTGGGCATGTGTACGCTGCATACGTAGAGGTGTATAACGTGTACAGCTTTTCTATAAAAACTTAGAAATCTGTGTGTAATGCAGAATCCCCTTGCCTTTCTAGCAGAACGGGGAAGGATCTTACAGTGCACTTTCTTCTTATTTATCTGAAAAGGAAAGTGTGATAAAAGGCTATCAGAAACAGATTGCTTCATACACAATGAGATAATGAATTCCTATTATGAGGATGTATAATTGAAAGGTCGTAAAAATCATTCTGCTCTTCTGGTGTCTTCAAATTCAAGGCCTACTGCAATCGCTAACAGATTGGGTGTGTGTGTTTGTGTGTGTGAGAGTCATCAACCAACTTCTTACTTTCAGAATAATTTCTTGACTCCTTTCTTGCCTCCCGCTGCAGGTGGAAATTCTGTTGCAAAGTACATGGACTGAATAAATCTGATACGGGGGAAGACATTATAATGAGACACTAATGAGGGCCCTGAGTCCAAAGAAAGAATGTCACCTGGAAATTGTGATCAGGGGGCGAGAGCTGATGAGAAGTCACTGCGGTACGCAGCCCCTGGTCCCCTTCGTGCCAGCCTGTCTTCGCTCACGCGCACAGGCTGCCATAGGGAAGGAAGAGGGAGGGTGGTGCCCATGCTGTGGACTCCGAGTCCACCCCACTTCAGCACAGGGCGTGCCCTCCCTGTGCTCAGACTGTCACACGTGTGGGAAACAGCAGCTCAAGGCGGGGGAATGGGAAGCTTCCCTTTCATTGGAGGTGGTGCAGACATTTAGCAAAAATTACCCTTTCAAACCCTGGTGGATCTCAATTGAAACTTGAATGTCCTCATTCTCTTACTTAAAACAAGAGCAGACTTTCTTTAGCTTTCAAAATTGAACATCGACTAGCTTGTTAGGCAGAACAGAATTCCTTTGCAGGTTGAAAATAACTACCCATACTGAAAGCTTTCCTCTATCTTAATTTATTTCAGTAGGCTATTTGAACCCCCGTTTAATTTTTCCTGTTGGAAGTAAAGCATTACTATGAGAAACCATTAAGACAAAAGCATTTTCCTCCTTATCGGCATATTGTTCTTTATTCCAAAGCTCTCCAGTTCATTTGAAAGTAATCACCCCTTTATTGAAAGGATTACATTCCATCAATCGGTAACTGAAAAGATTATGCACTGAACAGAGGAAGGAAACACGAAATCTAAGCACATGTTGAAAAAAAAAATACATTTATCCTCTCGTTCTCTCTTTCACTGTTTCTTCCCAATGTCACCAACATGACGCTGTGTCAATGAACATATGCTTCCGGTCGTTAAAACAAGATCGTGTTTTGTGGCACTGGTTCGCCTCGCTAGCACTGACATTCAAATTGTCCTGCGTGGCTGCCCCCTTCTAGTGAGCACAAGAAGGGGCAGGCTGGCTTCACCCGAATTCAATGAGTGCTCTCACAGTCTTCCCAGCTGAGAGCACGCAGGTCTCCCTCTATTGTCCTCCTGACAAATGGTGAATGTCCTCCATTTGCAGTGTCTGACCTTGACTAATTATGCAGAATTGGTGCAGCTGCCCCTGGCTTACCAAGAGCCACAGCCCCGAGCACGCAGGCAACTTCTCGCTGCCACGGTAGAACTTCCATCTGAGAACTTCATCACTGCGGACAATGCCTGCTCTTTGTGTGCTCCAGCCTCGGCACCGTATGTGGACAGCAATTTATGTTCACACTGGGCTTTGTGACCAAACCTTTGGGCCATTTGAAAACGGGTTAGAGAAGTTTTCTGAAAGCCATCTATCAAAATAACCTTGTTAAAATGTGAAAGAGAAAAAGAGGTTCATAAATACCCAAACACACTTGACATTATCAGTATTTGTTTTCGTGGCAAATATTACAAGTCACTGTGAATATCTGCATGACTGTTTTGAACAATAGTTATTTTTAATTGTGGTCAGGGTGATCACAAATAAAGGTAGCTGCTATAATTCGTGTTCTCCACAGGACTTGCAAAAACAGAATCCAGTTGCCGTGTGCATCTTTATTTAATTATATGAAAGGAAGTGCAAAATATGTTTTTTATAGGTTAAAATGCAGTCTTAATTTCAAAAGCTCATTTCTCACAAAAGAGCCATTTTTACTGTGTGTTCTTTTATTTTTTATCTTCTGGGTTGCTATCTCCATTTGACGTGTTCATAGTCAATTCTTACACAAGGCATTTTTAGGGAAGAAAAAGAAAAAGGGGGAAGTTATTGCTTTAAAATTGAAAAATATAACACAAATACAAATAGCAATATCAAAAATGATGGAACACAAAAACTATACACTAAATCAAACCTAAATATATAAAAACTTCATGATAGAGCTTATTATAAAATAATAGCCTGCTTTAAATCTCAACTTACTGAGTAACAGAACTGCTTACTGCTTGGTTATGAAGCTCCCTATGTTTTATTCCTAATCAAAACCTGTCTCCAAACACCTTCTGTTTTCAAAGTCTAACTTAACGCCCCATAGAACATGAGCACCTACAGGTCTGTGTGTATTTGCATTTTACATGTACAAGAATTAGCCAGAACTTTAGTATAGAGTTAGTACCAAGTACAAGGTGAACTGTTGGTGTTACTGATAGAAAAATGTATGTTTTCTGCAACCCTGGCTCATACGTGTGCCAGCACTGAATTTCCCCTGTAGATCCAGGTGAGACGCATTTTTAATCTTTCTGCCTTCTCCCTGGAAAAGAATTTTTATTCTAAAAGAAACATATATTTAAAAAGTAATAATTAAACCCAAAAGAAATTTTAAGATCGACCTAATTTTTGAAGGAATTATATCCTCAATTTCAAATAAGACTGTAATTCACTAAGAAGACCAGAAGTCTGGGGAAGGATGAGAGCCAAATTTGATTTCTCATGTCTTTACATATAACTCATAACAATCAGTTTCTTATGCTGTAGAACCATGAACGTAAATATAAAGTCCTTGACTGAATGTCTACACTTGGTATTAAGGAAAAAAATATTTTCATTGCCAAAAAAGAAGAAAATGAATGTACAGGAGAAATAAAAAATGATTTTGTTGAAATAATAAACTGTATTTAAGAATTTTATAGCCAAATCACATGAACTATCAATAATAACTGCAAATTAGATACACTAAAAGCACTGTCAAAACTTTTAAAAAGCATCATGTGAGTGAAACACTACATTTCTTTTGCACTTGTTTACACTGCAAGCCTCATGAAAACCTTCGCTCTCCTGCACATTATCGTGTACGCCTGGACTGTGGCATGCCTTTACCCAGCCTTCGGTGTTGCGTTTGTTTAAGGCAGGATATTACCTTCTTATATTCAGAATTGAAATGCACCATTTCATATTAAATCAGCACAATAATCCAACAGCTTTTCTATTTATTTTGGAGAAGTTTTGTCGGCCATTGAGTCACTGCATTAGGGGGTCATCCTGGGCATTGATCTTACACCTGCCAGCATTCTTGTAAAAGGGCTATTGTTGTGCTTTCTCCCTGCTTAAACATTTCGCTCCAAACCGTGTCTGCCCAGATGCCGTCAATGCACCGGTGTAACGTACATTTCCTGCAGCCGTGTGTTATGTACACTCGCTCCTCGCAATTTAAGCAGCAGGGTCTGTTTCACCAACCTCTCTTATAGTTGAGATGCTTTTCAAACAAAGCACAAGAATGTCTCTTCTTAAAGTGAGATGAAAGTAGAGATACCCGAGGGCTGATTGCAATAACACAGGCTATTTTACAGCTCCTAAATGTACTTCTAAGGCTTTCTTTAAAATTAGCCAGAATTTTAGTATGGAGTTAGTACCAAAAACAGTACTCAACCTTTTAGGTTGTGTGCAAAGTTTTCAGGCTTTTTTTTTTTTTTTTTTTTTTTTTTAATTATCGTAATATGACGTTACTTACTTCAGTGTAATATAGGGAGAACCACGTGAAGGAAATTCGTGGTTGAAATGCCAAGACCCTGTCCAAGGCCTGCTGGGAAGTGTAAGTGAATGTTTATTAAGATTTCCCAGTTAACTAGGCTTTTTTTTAAACATATGACCTGAAACCGACCTAAATGGGGAAAAGTGGAGAAACACCTGACCAGAATGTCAAAGGTTCTTTTTGTTATTTGTCCACAACTGGAAGCCTTTGCAATTCTCATGTAAGAAACATGCCCCTTTGTACATTGAAGACATAGCCACATTTCTAAGAAATTCTTCATTCGAAATGCTTAGCTTTAAGTTTGAAGCAAAATTTCGCATGTAAAATAATGTGTTTTAGACATAGCAGTTCTCTTTGATAGATGTTTGACATTTGTCTACAGTGGACACAGTGGAGCTCTGTGGAAGAGAGTCTAGAAATAGACAAGCTGCCAGTTGACTGACTGCAAGGCTGGTCAGGGGTCCCACCATGCAGACGTCTGTGAAGAGGCCGGAAGTACTTATTGAGAACTTCTAAAAGATGAAGTAAAAAACTACTCTAGTGTATAGTAAACTCAATAACTTAAAGATGTGCAAAGTCCTTTTTCTAGTTCAAGTGAAAGAGGAAAATGCTGACATACTCAGTTGAATGATGTCATGAGCATGTTCGTAAACTCTAGAACTTTCTCAGACCGGATGGCCTTATGAGCAGAGGCTGGGCTTAGTGCCCACAACACCCAGTGACGACCAGCTCACAGAGCACCAGCAGGAGCTTACAGGAGCGAGGATGCAGTCTTCTGAGAAAACGGGCTTCCCCTACTTGTATGTGCCAAAGTCTAAGATTCTGAAGGGCAGCTCACCGTTATCTTCAGCTCAGTGATTGGCTTTGTGCTAATGATAACTCTGTCATTATTTCAGCAAATAAGTTTCGAGTAGATGGACAAAGTCAATATGGACGGGTTTGCACATGTTTCTTTGTAAATGTTCAAGGCCTGGTTAATTATTATAATGGGCAAGGGGGTTCAAAAACTTCATGAAAAACATCATGAATAACTATGTCTAAATTTCAAAAAATTTTGCACCAAAATAAATTCATATTTAATTCTATTTTTCCAGAAACTTTTGAAGTACCCTCATATACCAAAGATAACAAAGATATTACCTAAATTCTTTTTTTTTTTAAAGCACAAATTCAGTAAGTTAACCTCTAGTAGTAAATAAGAGATCATCGTTTTAAATTGTCATCTGGGGCCTAGCAGATGACATAATGGTTACATCACTGGACTTCCACGTAGTCACTGGCAGTTTGACTCCTGGACTCAGTGGCTTCAAACTCACACTGGGCTCATGTATGTACATGCCCCAAATCCCCAGAGGAGAATGGAGTTGAAGGGATTGTGGCATGGCCATGCCCTCTGGGAGTGATTTCTCGCTTTCTATCTCTCTGTCTGGCGAGCATATATGTACCTTTAGCAAAAATCACTCTTAAAAAAAAAGATTATCATCTTAAGTTTTTGTTTTTGTGCCGATACATTTGACATTCTAGATCTAAATAAGGTGGCCTGTGTACCCCATTATCCATATGGTCAGCCACTACTCAAAACTGTGCCCGAGGAATCCAGTGTTTACAGATCCCAGAACAGCAGCAAATCTTGTTTTGCCTCAATGATAGGTACAGCAATGCCTTCCTATCAGGAGCATTTTGAATTTCAAATGCTCGATGACTGATTAGAGTGATACACAACACAGGGAAGTGTTCTTTAAAAAGAGGTTAAGTCAAGTCAAAGCTCCCAGTGGTTCAAGAGTAAATTTGGGGCCAAGTGTTGGCGCGGTGTCACAGGCCGCTGGGAGACTGGCTCCCCTGTAAGTTCCAGATTTGTGTCATGAGGCCTTCCTGGGTGCTCTAGGCAGTGCGTCCTCACCATCCAGGGCAGGCTGAAGTGGGAGTGGGTCCCAGCACGAGAGCCTTGTTGTGGAGCTCTCTGTTACTCTCTCATAGAAAAAAAGAAATGAACTTTAGAGAGAAAGGTAAATTTTTCTCTCAAACTCCTGGATCTGAGACCAGGCTGAATTACAAAGGGGCCCCCTGACAAGCTACTCTTAGCTTGTCTGACCTCCCCCCCCACCCCGAGTATAGTGAAGCTGGTGATGCTTTGGAAAGGGGCCAGGACCACGGCGTGGTTTATTGTGGCTCCCAGGGGACCACCTCTCCAGTGGCTCCAAACTCCCACAATTTCCTGGCCCATATTCCCTCCCTCTTCTGCACCCACTCCCCAAACATCAGCCTCTCAACCTGGCTCAACTGCTAGGGACCAAAATTGCCCTGAAGTCAGGAAGGGCGTGCTAGACAAACCTGCTCTTCACTCAGGGCACAGTGAGCCGATCAAATTCAGATGGTCTTACTCCTTGTGCCTTTGCTTTTGCACACACACACACACACACACACACATGCTGGCACAATTGTGCACCCATACATGGGCACTTTACAAGGTTCATGGAAAAGGAAGGTAAAGTACAAGTTTATTTTTGTGCAAAATTGTTTACACCCATGGTCAGTTTGTTCACACGATGCATTTCCCATGAGCGGGTTGAGATCACTGCGGGTCAGTCACCACATCTCTGGAGCTGTGGACCTTGTGCTGCCGTGGGTGTCTGCCGTCACAAAAGGACAGCTAAAGGTAGTACAGCCTGAACTGGCTGGTGGGCTGCCGGCACAAAAGGACAGCTAAAGGTAGTACAGCCTGAACTGGCTGGAAAATACAGTGGAATGTGGAATCGGTCTCTACATTTGGAACCTATGAAAAATCAGATGCCAGACCACCAGCACAGGTCGAGTAGAACCAGGGCCAGTTTGCTGGTCAGAATCTTTCTTCTCAGTGTGAGTTTTAGTCATCACATGGATCAGTCAAGCCTGTGCTTTTCTTTATTCCTGTAAAACTAGTCACTGCTCTTCCCAAACTGAACACAAATAACTGTTATTTCCGTTCCCCAACAGTATGAGTATTCATGCAAATTAGATTTGGAAAAACGTAGCTTATTGCAGTATCCTAAGGAAGAAACATCACGTTTAAAAATGCTTCAAGCTCATCCTTCATTTTCATGATTCCAGGGCCTCACACCCACTGCCTGGTCCACGCTCTGTATCCCACGAGTGCCCCATTCAAAGTAGAGGAGACCTCACAGTGATCCAGCGATTTCCGTTTCATGTGGTGTTGGTATAAAGAGTCCAAGGGTTTTTAACAGCCCTATGCTCAGGCATCAAGGGCACCAAGATCAGAAAAGACACAGCCTCCTGGATAGAACTCACTTCCCGCGGCAAGCCGAAGCCCTAAGCATTTGGCAGGTGAACCTGTCAGAAACATAACTTAGCTGCTATATCAGAATCTCGTGAGTTCAATTTCCCATGCTCTGAAAATTCATTTGGAATTCATTTTAGGTTAAAATTACCTGTGCAAATGCTTCTCTGGAAATTTCCTGGTAATTTTGGAGCTGCAATGTTTTTTGGGGAGGGAGACTTGAGCAAAAGCCTTTTGGTCACTGAGCGACCAGGAATTGGAGAGAATTCCCTAGAAAGCAAAGTGTGGCACCACAGAGAAAGCATTGCTAAAGTCAGCACCTGCACTCACAAACGCATACTTTGCCCTCTGCCCGCCTCCTCTAAAGCCCCACATATTTTTCATCTGATGTGCCAAATGTCTCACAGCTTTGAGACTCTTGATCAAAGCAGAGCCATCGTGGTGCCGCTGAGTCAGTGTGGGGTAGATACACCAATGTGCTGGTAAATGTGTAACCGCCGGCCAGTACTCAAGGGGAGACAGAGGCCCCGCCAGGTTTCCTTTGTCAATTTCCATAGTGTAAATACTCCCACCGTGGTCAATTTTAATCTGCAAACCTGATGCCTCTGAGTATAAACTTGAAAAAAACAATGCAACAGCCCCATTCATGGCATTTCCAGCACACAGATGCAAGAGACCTAAGTATGCCTCAGACCATAAAAGGGAGTAAAATGTACTGAAATCACTGGAGAGTAATAAAATAATTTGAGTGTTATATACACTATTTATTACTTCTATCCATGATGTGAGGGACTTCAAAAAGTTAGTGGAAAATTGAGTTAAAATATATCACATTTAAAAATGCTCTTTTGGTACAAAAATTTGACATCTATTTTTTCATAATATGCATTTTCCATGAAATTTTTGAAGAGCTTTCATGGATGGAGTATATATTTAATTTCAAGTCTATATGATTATTTTTGTAACAGAGGCTAGGTTTAACAACCACCTCACTAATATAGGCTAGTTCTAGTAAATCATTAGAAACATAATTTTTTTTGTCCTTTATAGGATTGTTTTAATTTTGAAAATACTCTGGATAGCAAATACACGATGAAACAATGACTGTTTAAAAATATTTGCCAGTGGGTGCATATGCTCACTAGAGAGACACAGAGAGAGAGAGAGCAAGTGAGATAATACCCCTGGTGGGGGGTGGTCATGCCATCATCCCTTCCCCCATTTCTCCTTTCAGGGTTGCGGACACGTATACACATATGCCTGGTGTGTTTTTAAGCCTCCATGCCCAGGACTCAAAATGCGTGGCTGGCTGGCGATGTGGATTCCAGCCATCTGAACCACCACGCTACAGCTCGCCCTCTGTGTTATTTCCCATGGCCTTTGAAACGTTCTACTGATTTACTCATGCACTATCTTCGCCATTTTGTTTCCCTTCACTAGAATGTAAGCACCAAAAGAGCAGAAAATCTTACTGTGTGTTCCTAAAGTCTTTACTGGTGCCTCCCACCTGGCTCACAGTCGTCCACCTCAATAAGCAACTATTAGGTGAGTTTTACTAATTATTGGCATTTTGACTTTCCTACAATGACAGCCTGGAGAGTGGAAGTAACACAAGTTCCAAAGAGTTTATGAGATAGCCATTTACAGAGCTGAGGGTAGAAGGTGACGCCTTGCCCTTAGAGAAGAGGCTTTTAGCCCTTGCGGTCTTCAGAAGGAAGAAAGGTGAGATCACATTATGCAGCCTTGGCTCGCTCTTCATCTGTGCCTCTAGCCACAGCCTAAGCTAAGCTGGAAGTGTGTCCTGTGTCTTCCTTAAAGGTCCAGTGGTCTTGCCGGGCATGCTCCTAGCTGTGACTCAGTGCTGCTGCAGAGACACAGAGGAGGAGGACATCGGCAGCCGCTCAGCGCCACGAGCCCCTGCAGACTGAGAGGAGAAAGCCGCCACTTCTGAGAAAGCACCAATCCTAATCCACTCATTAAGCTCAGTTTGTTCCGAGAGCTGGGGTTGAGGAGAGGAAGGGGTGGCAATTTTCCGTAAGCAGGATTCTTGCAGGTTACGTGATCACATCTCACTTAACCCAGCACTTCCCACATTCCAGCTTCTATGTAAATGCAGGGAATAAAATGTTCGGAATCAGACTTTAGTTTTTGGTTCTTTCTGCACAGACAGCTTCTTCTGGTGTCCCCTGCACCCAAATAAGTGTGAATTTCTGGTAAAGAAACACAAAATCCTGCAGAAGACGGAAGCTGGGTATTAAGCACTTTGCTCTGCGTCGGGCAGTTATCACTCCCTGTTCCCGTCTCTTATTTTGAGAGAATACACCTCTCAAAAATTTCATTTTGACAGAAAAATTTTAGTGTAGGTTCAGAATCATCGCACGACTTTGGGAAGGGTGGCCGCATTTCCTTCGGAGAGGCCCTTCCCAGATGGTGGCCCAGCGAGTGAGCCTGTACATCAGGCGTGTTACACATTAAACCTGGACACCGAAATGTGATGGTGCTCTGTCTAGAAACTCATCCCGGTTCATGGGGAGCTCTGAGCAGAAGAGACATGCAAGGGTTAATGCAATTTCCATCCCAGTGAGTTTTGCTTGCCATTATTTTCTTTTTCTTTTCTCCCTTTTAACTGATTCGTAGCATAAAATCTTCCTGGACACCTAATTATCAAGCCAGCTCACAGTCACAGCTGTCTGCTTGGAGAACCCATTAGATGCAGCAGTTGAAGCCTCCATAATTCCCCAAACTTCCCGGTTGTGAATATTAAGAAAAGATTTTTACATGTCATATGCAATTCGAAGGTGGCGTGAATGGCCTCCGAGATGACGGGCGCTGAGTGCTTGTCCATCACTGCATTCACTGCTTACAGGTGGTCTCATTTTCCACTTTCAGATATCGGCTGGCTATGACAGCAGGCACTTAATTTGCATGTTCGACAGACAACAAACGGCCCCGTGCATGTCAAAATAGGTGGTGATGCGTGACAGTTCCTACACAATACTGTCTCCTCTTCGCGTGACCTCTGACCTCTCTGCATGTCTTTTTTCCACAATCAGAAAAAAAAAAAAAATATGCACTTCTCTGCTTTGGAATAAATTTGATACCAAATTGATTATTTTTCTTTCTTCTTCCTCTTCTTCCTCTCTTTCCCCCACCTCTTTTGAAAGGGTGCCCTGCATCCGGATTTTCATCCTAACTGCTACAAAACTCTGCCAGAAGAATCTCATAAAATTTAAAAATAGGAGGCAGTGCAGACAGGAAGCTGTCTTGTTGAAATCCATTGTAGTTAAATTGCTCGGAACTTTTTTTTATAAATGTCACCTTTAAGAGAGCACTCTAATCGGGTTAATTTTTATTTAAAAAGATCATAAAATTAGAATCTTTAAGGCTTTTCTTTAACTTGTGTTAATTAGATTCCTGCCCTTGCAACACTTCGAATATTAATATTTTACCATGGTTAAAATGACTTTCTTTAATTGCAGGTCTGGCCACCCTGTGTTACATAGAACACCCTGCTTTTCTAACTTTCTGTAATAAGCATAATGAGTTATCAGCCCCACGCTTTACTCTCAACAAAAACCCGCTAATGAGAACACAGCTCCCAATTGTGCTTAAAAGGTTAAGAGATGTGAGCCCGGGAACGCCCAGGAGTGCGGCTGACATCAGAGTCCCAGGCCTCTGCTTCGGGTGGAGGGAAGGATCTTAGCAATTTCCACAGACTACGTTCTGCTGGGGGCCCCTGCTCATGCTCCGTGGAGGAGATCTCGGGGCTCTGACCCGGAGCTCTCAGGGAGCCCACGCATCCCTTGTCTCTCTGGAGTGGAGCATAATCCTCTCCCGATCCTATTTTAGTGCTGGTTCTTGTTTTAATTAAGAATGAAAGCATGACAGCAGATAATCACGCCTCTCGGGTGTTATGAGATTTTAGGGCAGCTGTGATCCAATACCCAGGGGGACGATTACCCCATGATAGCCACCCTCCCAGGGTTGCTCTGCTGAGAGTCTCAGGAGAGTGCAGGCAGGACGGCTGGCAAGCTCCACAGAGCACAGACCTGGCGGGGCAGAGGCACCGCGATTGCACCAGGCAGCTTGACGTGGACATACACACCCCATCTCAGATTCTGAGAGTCAGGGGAAAGTGAGCTGGGGACCATACGCCTTTAAACTTAGCCCGGGCCCCAACTTCGTGAGTGGTGAGTGTGAGGGCTGCCGGTTTGCTGGGTACCAGTGCAGAGGCTGAGCCCGCCTAAAGGTCAGCTATGGTTGGGTGGGGATGGTCTTAGTCCTGGGGATGCACCTCAGGGAGGGTTTGATCAGCTTGAAACAAAAGTTAAATCACACCACTTCCAGGTCTAGGTGGTGTGCTGCAATAGCATGCATGGATTCATATGGAGAAAGTCCTGGGTTTGAGTTCTGAGACCTCTCTGAGCACACTGGGCTTCTTAGCTGCCTGGGAATTGGGTGGATCAAGGCATGGGACCCCTGCTGGAATGTTGCCTCTCTGCCTCCCTCTCGCTTTCCCGCTCACGGAAGAAGTAAATAAACATGTATTAATAAGAAAAAAGAAAAACAAGACAAAACTTTTCCAGAAGTTGACTACCAATCTTGTTTATATATTTCTTTTGAAAAGTACTGAAAAGAACCTATGGGTGGACATGGTGGTTGAGGTGCTAGACTCCCACATGGTCTACCACGGTTCAAGTTCTGAACTTGGCGTGTCGCGCTCTCTCTCTCTCTCTCTCGTCAAATTAAAAGATAATAATAAATAAAATAAAATAAAAAGAAGAAAAGTATCTGAATGTTTTACCTGTTGGTTTCTATGCAGCACAATTTCGAAAGTACTCAAAGACACGTCTCAGTCACAGAACCGTTGAGGTTTAGGCCACCAGACCCTGTGGCTTCTCCCTAGTGCTCACATGCATGACTGCACAGGTCACTGAGTTTGGAGCACTGCAGGCTACACCATGGTGCTCATATGTGTGCAAGTCATGTGTTCGTGGGATCTGATTAGCACAGAGACAGCGGAGTGATGCCTTGGCTATGTATAAAGCCAGTGTGTTTGGCCCTCCCCATTTAGCCTGGGAGGCAGGCCTGTGGGAGGGCTGGCAGCTAGCCCTGCCTGTGAGTGTGGAAAGCAGGCAGAGTGCTGGGCTCGGCTCTAGTCCCAGCTCTTTCAGGGTGTGCGCTAAGCGTTCAGCGCCTTCGGGTCTTTGTTCCCTCAGCTACCAACAAAGAATTGTAATGTTATTGACCTCATGTGCTTGTTGTGAAAATTAAATGAGTAAATATATATATATATATTTTTTTTTTGAGAGGTTTTTGCTATAGGGCACATGCGCTCGCCAGACAGACAGAGAGAGAGATAGAGACAGAAAGCGAGAAATCACCCTCTGGGGGGATGGCCACGCCACAATCCCTTCTCCTCCATTCTCCTCTTGGGATCTTGGGCACGCATGCACATATGCCCAGCGTGAGTTTTAAGCCACTGGGTCTGGGACGCGAACTGCGATTGACTACCTGGGAGTCCAACTGCATGGCCATTACGCTAACTGCTGGTTCCCACCAGTAAATGTTTTGAAAGTATAGAAGGTTGAATAATTCCACAAAAATGTGTGTCCACTGAGGGCCTCAAAATATGGTCTTGTTTACAAAGAGGATCTCTGCAGATACAATTAGTTAAGAGTCCCAAGATGAAAGCACCTATGATCCAGATAGCCCTAAATCCAATGACAGACGTCTTGAAGAGGAGGAAGAGGAGCATCAGGAGAACACAGAGAAGGTCATGCCATGATGGAGTCTGAGGCCCGAGAGCTGCCTCTGCAAGCCCTGGGTACCAGGACTGCTGGGGACCGTGTGACACTCTCGCAGCTCTCAGGAGGTACGCACCCTCGGGACACTTTGCCGTTGCACTTCTGGCCCTTGAACTGTAAGAAAAAGCATTTTTGTTATCTTTTTCTCAATTCCTCGTTGTGGTCAAATACCATAACATGAATTTACCATCTTCACACTTTTTTACACGTACATTTCAGTGGTCTCACATATGAGGAGACTTCAAAACGTTGGTGAAAAATGAATTAAAGTACCAGTTTTATTTCGGTGTAAAAATATTTGAAACCCATGCATGGTTTAAATATGCATTTTCCACAGAGTTTTCTAAGACCCCCTGGTGTATTTAAAATGTTGTGCAGCATTTAATCCATCTTCATTACCCTTCCTCTTATAACATTGCAACTCCTCCCATGAAATAACTGCACCCCGTTTCTCACGTCTATTCTGTCTGAGGTTAGTAGCCATGCCTGCTCATGTTTTGTTTCTCTTGTCATAGAATATCTTTCCCATTCTTTCCTTTTTAACCTGCTAACATCTTTAGCTATATAGGTCTGTAGATAGTACAAAGTTGGATCATGATTTCATGTGTGTGTGTTCATGTTTTAATCCACCTTGCCAATAAGTGTCTTCTGATTGTAGAGTTAAATCCATTTGTGCTTAATTACTCATATAAAGAAAGTAACTTCCATTATTTTACTATTTGTTTCCCATACCTTACAGTTGTTTTTAATCTTCTTTTTATGCATTATTACATTGTTTTCAGCATCACTGAATTTTTGCAGTGAAATGTTTAAATTGCTCTCTCATGTCCTTTGGTGAATATTCTGTATTTCCTTTGTGGTCCTCTGGAATTACATTTAACATAAAGTTTAAGCATTCTATTTTGAATTTATTTCAGCTTAACTTCAATAACACGCAGAAATTCTGCTTCCTTACCAGCTCCTTTCCCTGTTGGTTGTTGATATTACAAAATTACATCTTTGTACATGGTGTATTGCAAAACTTAAACTAATAATTATTTGCAATTCATTAGTCTTTAAAATCTTGTAGAAAAATAACTGCAGTTATAATTCACTGTCACAATAATACTAGCTTTTATAATTACCCAGGACTATCTTCGCAGAGATCTTTGTCCTTTCACACAGCTTTGCACAGCTGTCTAGCGTCCTTCTGTTTTGTTCAATGAAATGACTCCCTCGAGCACTTTTTGCAGGACAGGTTAACTGGTCATAAACTCCCAGAGATTTTCTTTATCTGAGAACATTTTAATTTCTCCCTCTTTTTAAAAAATCATTATTTTCTCAATTTTTAGAAACAGTCTTACTGTTACATCCCTCCTGCCTCCGTCTCCCGGGTGAAATGATAGGAGTGTGTCACAACCCTCCACTCTTCTTTTAGATGGGTCTCACTGCATTGCTCAGTCAGTTCTTTTAGATGGGTCTCACTGCATTGCTCAGTCAATCTCTGACTCATGGTCCATCTGCCCAGACTCTACTGGTCACGGGGTCACAGGCCCACACCACCATGCTGGCCTCTGTCTTT
Organism: Tupaia belangeri chinensis; assembly: GCF_000334495.1. Taxonomy (NCBI): domain Eukaryota; kingdom Metazoa; phylum Chordata; class Mammalia; order Scandentia; family Tupaiidae; genus Tupaia; species Tupaia belangeri. The sequence continues at coordinate 2,316,140 of NW_006206241.1, read as the reverse complement.
TGAAAGTTTGATTACAATATGTCCTGGTGTGGGTCTCACATACATCTTACTTAGAATTTGTTCAGCTTCTTGAATGTTTATATTCATGTCTTTCACTAAATTTGGATACATTTTAGTCACTACTTCTTCGACTATTCTCTGCCCCTTTCTGTCTCTCTTCTCCTGAGAGTCTCCTTTGTTTATGGTGAATCACTTGATAGTGTCCCCTAGGTTGTGTAGGCTCTGCTCACTTTTCAGTATTTTTTCTCTTCATTCCTAAAACTTGTTAATTTTCTTTCCCCAATCTTTAAATACACCAGTTCTTTTTTATCTACTTGTTCAAATCTGCCTTTGAGTCATCTAATAAATTTTTTATTTTAGTTATTTTTTCAGTTTTATAAATTATTATTAGGTTCTCCTTACATTTTATTTTTTTTAAACAATTATTTTATTTCAATTTATTTATTTACTCTTTTTTTCAATTTGACTGGAGAGGGACAGAGAGAGAGAGAGAGAGAGAGTGAGAAAGCAAGCCACCAGGTCTGGGACTCGAGCTGTGGCTGGCCACTTTGGAGTCCAGCACCCTTAACCAACATGCCACCTGCTTGCTCTCTCTTTTTACATTTTCTCTCTCTTTACTGATATTTTAATTTTGTCCTGATATAATTTCCTTATTCTTAACTAAAGAAAATTTCAATTCACTGCTTCCAGTTGATGATAGTTTAATCAAATAAAATTAACTATTGGATAACTTGCAACATTGCCTAAAAATTACACAAAATAAAATGACATATTATATAAAACTTACGATATTAGAACATAATAAACTATAGAAGTTAGCAAAAACACTTATTATATAAAAACATTTAGTCTAACATCATTTATTAACATTTTGTTTTTTAAAAATTTGTAATTTATTTACATTTAATTGTTGTTCATCTTTCTAGTGTCAAATATCATTTTCTTGACTTTCTCTACATCTTGCTGTAGTTTTCTTTCTTTTTTTTTTTTTATTAATTTACCAGAGGGCATGAATACTTATTAGAGAGACAAGGAGAGAGAGAAAGGAAAGTGAGGGAGCACTTTCCTGAGTGCTTCATGCCACAATCCTTTCTCCTCCATTTTCCCCTTCTTTTGTGATTTTGAGATGCACACACATATTTCTGTTATATTTTTCTTTTTTTTGAAATGTTTTTGCTATAAGGCATGTATACTCACCAGAGAGACAGCAAGAAATCAACCCCCAGGGAAGATGGCCACAATTCCTTCTCCTCCTTTCTACTCTCAGGATCTTGGGCATGCATGTACATGTGCCCATAGTGAGTCTAAGTGGCTAGGTATGAGACTCGAACCGTGGTCAATTACATGGGAATCCAGAGAGGTAACCATTACTCCATTCACTAGTCCCACTGAGTGTGAGACTTGAACCACACTTCACCACGTGGAATCAGCCTCCTTAACTTCCACGTCACCAGCTGGATGGCATTTTGTCCTTTAAGCAGTTTTGAGATGGTCGTTTTAAAGCCTCTGCCTAGTTGGTCTGCAATCATGTCTTTGTCAGGGACAGTTTCTGTTGATTTACTTATTCCTTTGATTGGGCTAGACTCTTATTTCTTTGAATGATTTTTTGGAGAAAACTGGACATTTGAATCTAACAGTGGTAAGTCTGATCATTGGAATATACTATTTTATTGCTTTTGTGATTTTTTTTTTTGGAGAGATTTTCACTGTAGGGCGCGTGCGCTCGCCAGACAGACAGAGAGAGACATAGAGACAGAAAGCGAGAAATCACCCCCCAGGGGGGATGGTCACGTCGTAATCCCTTCTCCTCCATTCTCCTCTCGGGATCTTGGGCACACACGCACACGCGCCCGGCGTGAGTTTTAAGCCACCGGGTCTGGGACACGAACCGCGGTCGACTACGTGGGAGTCCAGCGACATAGCCATTACGCTAACTGCTGGTTCCCTGATTTTTTAAATTATTAATTCAGATTGTCTCTGTGCCAAGAATCAGCCTGAGATATCTACTCAACATCTTCTTAAGTCTTTTATGAGCCTTTATATTTCCCTGGATGTGGGTAGTCACTTTATAACTGTCTTTGTATATTTACTTGCTTTTGAATGTTTTCTTTAATGTCACTTTTCAAGAAGGGAAAAAAGGAAGATAAAGAGGGGAGGGAATGAGGGTGCTGTCCCTTTAAATCCCTTAGAAGTCACTTGTGCCAGAGAGCAAAGGGTTTGAGCAGTGGGGTAAGGTGCAGCAGCAGTGGCCACCCACCTCCTTCCTTGCACCTCTGAGACCAGGAGACCAGACCGGAATCTGAAATCAGAGCACGAATGCACATTATTTAGAGTGCAGCGTTCTTTCTGCCCATCTTTCCGGCAAGCTATGTCCAGGTTGCTCCAGAACCCAAGCACAGCTACCTGCCGAGGTGAGGTGGAGGATGAGACACTGATACTCTGATTAGAAGTGAACTGGACTGAAATCAATCACACGTTTCAGTCCAAGCCTTCTTCTGGAGGTTGTAAGCCTTCAATAGACTTCAGAGTCCCCAAATAATTCCATGGGGTAGATTCTACCAAAGCAATGGTTGCCCAGGAGGTAGGGACCAAATTCCTGTTTCCCACTCTGCCATCTGTCCCTGAATGTCTGTTATTTTAAGTCATCTCACATGTGGTGATTTCCTATAACAGCCCTAAGAAACTAACCCAGCAAACACCTCAGAATATAGACTGGCACCTATTAAAAGTTATGCAACTGTTTGGTACACAAAAATAATAGAAAACTTTTTTTGTTTTTTTAGAGGTTTTTACTATAGGGCACGTGCGCTCGCCAGACAAAGAGAGAGAGAGAGACAGAAAGCGAGAAATCACCCCCGAGGGGGGATGGTCACGCCGCAATCCCTTCTCCTCCATTCTCCTCTCGGGATCTTGGGCACGCACGCACATGCGCCTGGCGTGAGTTTTAAACCACCGTGTCCGTGACATGAAACGCGGTCGACTACATGGGAGTCCAGCGACATAGCCATTACGCTAACTGCTGGTCCTTAGAAAACTTTGTGAAGAGTGAAAGACATTTGTATGACTAGACAGTTTTATACTGGTAATTAATACATATGAAGTGTTATGGACTGAACGTGTATCTCCAAAATTTCATACATTACAATCTAATGCCTGGCAGAATGGTATTTGGAAGTGGGTCCTTGAATGATGGTTAGGTCATAAGCATAAAATCTTATGGGACCAGCAGATGGGGCATTGGTTAAGGTGACTGGATCCAGCATGGCTGAAAAACACCCAGCAGCTTGAAAAACATTCCAGGCATGTGTGTGTGCATGTCCAACATCCTGAGAAGAGAATGGAGGAGAAGGGATTATGGCATGCCTATCTCCACTGGGGAGGGTGCTCTCTCTTTCTCTCTCTCTCTCTCTCTCTCATCTCCAGAGAGCGCACATGCCCTATAGCAAAAAAGGCAAAAAACAAACAAACAAAACACACAGAAAAGCAAAACAAGCAAACGAAGTCTTGTAAATGAGATTGACGGCCTTGTTAAAGAGATCCCATAGAACGCTCTCATCCTAGGACCCAAGGAGAAGTCAGGGTCTGTAAACCAGGAAGAGGACCCTCACCGGAACCTGACCTCATGGCACCCAGATCTCGGATTTCCAGCCTCCAGAACTGAGAAATCAATTGTTTCATTCCTTGAGTTTATGACTAAGACAAGTATTCAGACAGTGACTGGCATATGTAAATACCTAAAAAACCATAAAATTTGCATTTAATATTTATACCGGTAGCAAGTGGCTAAAATGATTTTATATGTTGATAATTATAAGATTACATGAACATTCCTTTTCACTCAGGAGCCTAAAGACAGGGTCTAACCAGGGATCCATTTTTAAAAGAAGTGGTAACTGAGGAGACTCCTAAAGGCAAGAAGAGGTACTAAGTCAAAGAGGTGGTGAATCCAGGGGCTGGCTCTTAGCACTCAAGGAACACATGTGCCACCAAATGGGTTTATTTAGAAATACAATGGCCCCCTTCATGTAGAAGTCCCCATGAGAGCATTTTAGACACTTCTCAGTGTGTACCACGATTCCAACTTCAGCTTTCATTTTTCCTCTGTGTTTCTCTTATATTCATCATATATAACACTGATCTTAAAACAAATTGCATTTTCTTTTTAATTTATCTAAGCCACATTCTAAATGTCTGTTGGCAACATCCTTCTTATGAGATTCTCCTGAGCTTCTTTTGTTGACATGGTTTGTTGACAAGCCTACTGCACCAGAACGTTGCGTTTATTCACCTGAACTTATTTCATGTCTTTTTTTTTTTCATGCTGAAATCATTGAGGTTAATTCAAAATTGTTCTTCGAACACACTTCTCTGCTTTGAGCATATTGGCACACCTCTCTCTTGAGCACATACAAAAGATGAATACACATTAGAGGGAGAGTTTTCAGCTTCGTCATTAAGTTACTGCTCTCTAAAGTGGTTGGGGTTCGTTATGTTTTCACCAACCATTAGAGGTGCTCCTGCTAGTCCCCGTCTTGACTAGCAAGTTTTTCAATCTGTAAATTTTGCCTGTCTTGTGGATATGAAAGAGAATATGAGGGTGGTTTTAATGTGTCCCACTGATTACCAAACTGATTGACCATCTGTTCACATGTTTCTAAGGCACTCCCCTTGTAAAAACGTTCAGCTGATATTTTCTACTCATATATCTCTTTCATTATTTATCCTATTTTTAATTGATTTTTAGTTCTTTTTACATTCGAAATACAGCTCTTCTGTTGGTTTTTTTATCTTAGAGAGGTCTCCCATTTTCTTGATTGTCTTTTAGTATTTTAGTTCTGAATCTCACTGAACAAAATTTTAAAATCTAAGTAATAAAGTAAAAGTTATCAATCTTTTCCCTGGTAACTTAATCTTTCTGTTTTATTTAAGAAAAAAATTTCACTAGGGTAAGACATTACATATTTTCCTAGGAATACCTTGTATTTTTATTTTTTTTTAATTGCCAGAGGTGCACATGCACTCACCAGAGAGACAGAGAGAAAAATAGAGGGGTAAAACCACCCCTGCCATGGGATATGGCCATGCTCTAAACTCGTCCTTCCTTCTCCTTCATTCCTCCACTCTGCCAGTATTTCGGGCACTCATACACATGTGCCCAATGTGCTTTTCAAGCCATCCGAGCCAGGACGTGAGCTGCAACTGGCCACATGGGATCCAGCTCTCCCAGGCATCAGGCCATGGGACCGGTCTAGTTTTCACATTTCTGCCTTTTATCTTTGGATGTTAATTGCTTTATATGTATGACGTAATTTAAAAAATAAAATTAAGACTAGGCATGGCAGTCAATTATTTGTATCCACTTTTCTCAATGACTACCCCTTTTATGCTACCTCTTTTACAGGCTGCTTTATCTTATTTAATCTTTGTCACAATACCCCCAGTTTCTTATCTTGGTCTTGTAATAAGTCTTATTAATTTGTCAGTCAAATCTCCTCATTTGTTCTTCAAATTGCTTTGGCTACTTGTAGTGATTATACTTTAGAAATCAGCTGGTCCGTTGGATGGTGAAAACGTTTTGAAGTTTTAATTGAAATCATTGTGAATTTATCATTTACTGATAATTGACATTTCTGTAATACTACAAATTTTTATCTACTGATTTTGATTTCCATGAATATTCTTTCAATCAAGTAGTATTACTTTATTTCTAAAATTCTCACACCACCATTTGTTAGATTTATTTTGAAGCAAATTAAATATTGTTGTAAATGTTAATTATAATTAGACTTTTCAGTCATGCATAGATGAATAAGAAGACTCTTTGTTTTCATATACTTATCTTCTACTCCATAGTTAGCATAAGCCTCTAGCTACAATAAATTATCTAGAGATGTACAAGTTTTTTATTTTTTTCTCCTAGAGGGTGCATGAGCTAACCAGAAAGAGGGTGAGTGAGAGAAAGAGAGTGAGAAAGAAAGCAGTCTCCAATGGGACTTGATCATGTCAAGATCCTCATTTCTCCATTCTTCTTTCCCGTCCTGACTTTGGGCATGCACGTACGTGCACCCAGCATGTTTTTCAAGCCACAGTGCTGGGACTCCAACCTCAGTCAGACACGTGGGATCGAGCTCCCTTAACCATGGTCACCAGGCTGGTCCTGTTCAAGGTTTTCTATGTAGACATAATATTAAATCTTCAAATGAAGTTTTTTATTTCTAATTTATATGCTGTTTATTGTATTTGTGTTTTTATTTCATCTTATGAACCAGAAACATCGGCAATACTGAACCCATTCTGGAAAAGTGGGTCTTACCGGCTCGTTATCAGTATTAAGGAAATGTAGCCATCCTGCCACCAGACCTCTGCTCTAATTTCCACGGGATGTCCCATATCAAGTTCAGAGACTTCCCTTCTACTTCTGCTTTTAGTTTGGCCTCAAAGTGTTGAAATTACCTAATTTTTATCTGCATCCACTGGGAAGGGCAAATTGGAATAAAAACATGCTTCCCCTCTGAGCATGTTAAATAAAACATGAATGCACATGGCATTTATGATGATGTGTCCTGTCAGGTAGGAAATTCAGATTTCTTGGTTTCTGGATAGGTGAACACATGGAACTTTCTGGAGGGCGGTGCCTGGGGGAGAGAATGGAGGCTCCACATCTTTTCCCATACACCCCATCCACACATTCCTTCCATCTGCATCCTTTATAATATCCTGTATGATAAATGGGTGAACGTGAGCATTTCTCTGAGTTCTGAATCATTCTAGCAAACAAATCAGACCAGCCAGAGCCCAGAGGTTCCTAGCTAGGTGGTGGGAAGCATAGGCCCACTCCCGTGCTTGAACCTGGGGTCTGTGGTGGGGACAGTCTTGTGGGACAGAGCCCTCACAGTAGGACCTGATGTCACCTCCAGGTAGAAAGAGACCGGGTCTGCTGGGAGACCTACTGCAGCATGGTTTGGCGATGGGCGAGGCCCGCACTCCGCACGCAGTCTCACTGTGCATGCCTGTTTTCTCTCCGTGTATTTTGAGGCCTTCTTGTCCTGCTCCAACTCCACAACTGAGCATTCCCAGGCCCCAAAGACTTGAGCGTGTGCCATGAGGGCTCCTGTTCCTTGCTGCGGGGAGAAGGCGAGGCTGGGACATGCTGTGAGCTGGGAGGGATGGAGCTGCTGGAGGAGAGAGAGAGGGGCCTTCTCCTGTGAGGGTGGGGGCATGAACAGGAGATGGACAGGGAGTCCACCTGTCGGTGAAGCACCTGCCCTCTCCCCTCTCGCACTCCCAGCCCTGGACAAGTCTCGGCCCCAGGCATACTGGATGTGAGGGGCCGGGAGGGTGTCAGGGAAATGGGGTTAAGAGAGAACTCCCCGACCAGGGCAGAGCCTGGGACCCGGACAGGCCTCACTGTGGAGTTTGCGCGATTGCTTGTAACATTTTTATTCATTTATGTTCCCTAGCAGTGCATGAGATGTTCTGTTTCTTCATTATTCTTACTAACAGTTGCTCTTCTTAGATATTCATTTATTTTTATAAAGAATGTGTCATTATTTCACTGTGTGTGTGCTTTTTCAAGTTCATTTTTTTAATTTCTTCCATGAGTGAATTAGAAAGAGAGGCAAAGAGACAGGCAGAAAATACCCTATCAGGGTCTCCATGCCACAATGCAATCCCGGCTTTAGCCAGCCGAGGATCATGGGCATGTGTACTTACCAGGCATACACACGGAGGTCTCTGGGCTTGAACAAGGAGTCCCTCCCTGGGGACTGCCTCCCAGTGCCTCCTGTCACACAATCATCCCACCAGGTGGCCCCTCACAGTGATCTCTGTTTTCAGTTTCTCTGCAGCAGATAGCTCAGGCATCTTTTTCTTGTCTGTTGACCAGCTGTGTCTGCTGTCCACAAACTTATGTATACTCTCTGACTTGCACTTTTTTCTTTTAGGTGGTGAGAAACATACTTCTTTACGGGTTATACAATTTGCCTTTTGCTTCTAACTTGTTCTTAGTTTGTATCAGAGATGGACACTGAACTTCATTAACTGTGCTTTAAATGGGTGTTATATATATATCAAATGATCAAAAGTATTGGGTCATCAGAAAAGTCATGATACATTTTTGCATAGAAAACTATAGAAAAATGCATCATGACTTTCCCAATGACTCAGTAATTTTTTCTTAAACTGCTGATTTAGTGTACAGATTTTCTGATGCTTAATAATATCTGCATTTTTAGATAGATCTTACTTTGCTTGCTTTTCAATTAATTTTTGGTATCTATATCCCTATGCCAGAAATCCTTCAAAGGCCATTAGTTTATGAGCCTTTTCTTATTATGTTATAATTTTAGGACAAGTTATGGTAGCCTTAAAATACAATTTGAGTAGCTTTCATATTTTCCCCTAGATTTTCATTTTGTAAAAAAAAAAAAGGGGATTATTGATTTCCTTGGATGGATTAAAATTTTCAACTGTAAAATTATCTGAGCCTGGTACATTTTCCTGGTGAGAGTAGGTTGAGAAGGGTAGGGAAAATGTGATAATTGGTTCAACTTCTTAAAGATTGTAGTAGGCTGAATAATAATCCCTCAAATATCCACAACCTAATCCCCAGATCCTCTGAATGTAACCTTGTGTGGCAAGTCCCCTTCGGATATGGCTTAAGGTGCACCTTAAATCTAACCTCCTTTACAAGAAGGAGGAAGAAGGTGAATTGATTGTGGAAGAAATGATGATGTTTCGATAGAAGCAAGAGATTGCGCTGATGCAGGGAAAGCCGGTCGCCAAGCATGCGAGCACCCAGAAGCTGGAAAAGCAGGAAAATGTCCTTCCTCTTGACCCTCAGGAGGTAGTAGCCCTGCCAACAGCCTACCTTAAGTCTTAGGAAACTGGTCTCAGACTCTGGCCTCCAGAAGCACAAGAGATTAAATTTATGTGGTTTCAAACTCCAAGTCTGTGTAGATTCATTACAGTGGGAATAGAGAATGAATACAATGGGGTCAGAAGATGGCATAGTGGGTATATCACTGGCCTCCCGCATGACTGACCACAGTTCGAGTCTTAGATCTGGTGGCTTGAAACTCATGACAGGTCAGGTGTGTGTGGATGTGTACCTAAAATCTCGAGAGGAGAACGGAGGAGAAGGGATTGTGGCATGGCCATCCCCTCTGGGGGGGGGGTGATTTCTCACTTTCTGTTTCTCTGTCTCTCTCTGCCTCTGTAGAGTGGATGTGCTCTATAGCTAAAATCTCTCATAAAGAAAGAAAGAAAGAAAATGAATATAATGGCTTCACAGGCTATTGTTTCATCTACATCTTCCATTTATATTCTATCAAATTTTGACAAATGGCATTTGCCTTGAAAACTCTCCTTCTCATCTTTAATTTTATTGTTCAACACTTTTCCTATCCATCATGTCACATTATGCATGGCTCCCATGTGCCTGTGAAGGAAGCAGGAAACCTCGCTTGTTTGTTCTGTAAAGAGACAGTAGCAGAGGGGCACAGATTGGTCCCCCATGGAACGGAGGATCTTTCCCTTAATTCACACTTTTGACTCACTGTTGCTTACCAAATAGCCTATTCTGGCATTAGAATTCCAATTCCATCAGCCTCCCAGGCTGTATTTTTAATATGCTAGACAGCAATGTACTATAACACCATAATATAATGGCACAAATGACTGCATTACTAAGCTGTTATAAGGTCATAGAATGAGTATATCACATAATTTTATAATGTAGTGGTATATAGTACTCATGTCCTGAAGGTAGAGCCATCTCCAAACTTGGACTCAGAAATGATGGTCACAGACATTGCCACACTCTGTCATGCTTCTTAGACTTTGTAGACACTTGCAGTTTTGTTTAATTCCTAATTATTCCACTGGACTTTCAGGAAAATACAAACCTTCTTGTTTGTTTTGTTTGCCAAATACTACGGCAATTTTTCTTATGTGTTTATTCAGTGTAAATTTCAATTCCAGAAACATCCATTTGCTTAAACTTGGCTTATATTTATTAGTTGCGACTCTGGAGACCAAACAGCCTCTGAGACAGCTATCCCTACTTTGTGAACTGAATCCTAACACAGTTTTTTCCCTGGAAGCTAAAATTTCTGGCTCATTTCAGAATTTCAGAATATCTGTTTTATTAAAATTTTACAGTATGAATGCCAAGTGCCAATTATTTTTTCACTTTCTTCCATTACGCACCATTAAAACTTTATACCATCATTTTGAGTTTATTGGTTTTATTTCTTTTATGAGAATAGAGGATAAGAGAAAGCAGGAGACAGAGACAGAGAGAGAAACAGACTCTCCTGGTCGTCTTCCCTCAGCCCCACAGCTATTCAGGGTATCAGGTGCATGAATTCCTAGCACATTTCAGGTCAGCTCAGGATCTGAACTCATGGTCAGTCCTGAGACTTCCAGCATGTCAAAACAACATGATACCACCTGTGCTACCGAGGTTGGGTCATCTCTTTTACATAGTAATCACTCACTTTTGCACCACTGCAATTGGCAGCATTTCTGATAGTTATGAAAATGCACTATTAACTTTTAAATAACCATTTATAAATATAAAAATAATATGTACATAATTAAAAATTATAAAAGCAAAACACTTGAAAATTATAGAAAATTATAAGAAGAAACGGGGCACATAAATGTTATATATATTCAATCAATTCTTTTGAAAGATAAATGGCTATTTAGATAGATACATGGATAGACAGATAAATATAGATATAAAATTAAATGTATAATTAAAATCTTCCCATTCTACTCATTATGGCAAATCTTCAGAGTACCTTCACATGGTAATTTGAGTCACCCCCTTAAATAAAAGGCATCATTATTCTGACATTTATCAAGTCATAACTGAATTATTTAATTGCAATGATACATTTTAAATCAATCACTTAGAATGGTGTTAAAAAACACCCACAAAATTTTAGATAAACCAATATTTTAATAGAGTTTATTTGAACAAAGGGTGGGTGATTCAAATCAGGGAGTTTCCTGGAAAATGGTTTCTAAGCAACTCTGGGTAGCCCCATAGTCATGGGATATTTAAGTCTGTGGAAAAGGGAAAATGATATGTGCAGAAAAGGGAAAGTGAGGTCTAGAAATGAAAATGAGGGATGAGGTAGCGAAATCGTTGGATTGGTTACAAGTGGGCAGTACAAGTAGCCTAAAAGATGGGCTTTCTGTGATTGACTGAAGTGTGGCTAGTGTGATTGGCTATCACTTAGCAACCAGCTCAGGAAAACAGCCCACCATGTACATCAATTCTTTTGAAAGATAAATGGCTATTTAGATAGATACATGGATAGACAGATAAATATAGATATAAAATTAAATGTATAATTAAAATCTTCCCATTCTACTCATTATGGCAAATCTTCAGAGTACCTTCACATGGTAATTTGAGTCACCCCCTTAAATAAAAGGCATCATTATTCTGACATTTATCAAGTCATAACTGAATTATTTAATTGCAATGATACATTTTAAATCAATCACTTAGAATGGTGTTAAAAAACACCCACAAAATTTTAGATAAACCAATATTTTAATAGAGTTTATTTGAACAAAGGGTGGGTGATTCAAATCAGGGAGTTTCCTGGAAAATGGTTTCTAAGCAACTCTGGGTAGCCCCATAGTCATGGGATATTTAAGTCTGTGGAAAAGGGAAAATGATATGTGCAGAAAAGGGAAAGTGAGGTCTAGAAATGAAAATGAGGGATGAGGTAGCGAAATCGTTGGATTGGTTACAAGTGGGCAGTACAAGTAGCCTAAAAGATGGGCTTTCTGTGATTGACTGAAGTGTGGCTAGTGTGATTGGCTATCACTTAGCAACCAGCTCAGGAAAACAGCCCACCATGTACAATTTCTGTTTATCCATAGGAATCCTAGAGTGGGAGTACAACAGCAGTTTTAGGCCAAAATAGTTCAGTTTAACAATGGCTATTTTCATTTGGCTATACTTAATTTTTTTAAATTGTTTACCTCCTTCCTTTCAGTTTAAAACTTTATCATTCATTCTATTTTGAGACTTCAAAATAACATATATTCAAAAAAGGTCAAAAAAACTCTTAGTTCTTACAAGTTTGTAATAATCCTCAATTTCTAAGTTAGCCAATGACTTCTAAACAGAAGCACAAGATTATAAGTGAAAGAATGATTTATTATGAATTCTATTATTTTATATAAATGCTATACATTTAAGTCCATTATAATATAACTATGCACAATAAGTTTACCATATTACATATAAAAAGAGTTTAGAGTGGTTTGCCCTGTAGTTATTAGATGCATTATGTGAAAATATGCCTTACAATGAACCAAGATAAAATTTTAAATTGTTTATAGTTTCTCTTTTTGCATAATAGTTAGACTTAAGTGTTTATAAAAGTAAATCTCCCTTATCAGGCAACAGAATTGCTTTCATATGCAAAGACTTATTCACATTCTCACACATTGAAATGAGCTAGTAAGAGTCAAAAGCAATAGACCAGCCTGAGCGGTGGCTGGAAAGAATATGGGTGGTCCATCCAGAGAAGGGCAGGGAGTCCCATTAGGCCAGAGCTTCAAGTGGAGGAGGGGGTAAAATACAGGAACTGGCCTCAGGTGTGGAGACTTACCATTGTCATTGGGAGTGTCTGGTTTAAATATGGATCTTATTTACGATTGGCAACACTCACATCTTCCTTAAATAGCCTGTACATTCTCAAAAACATTCCCATGGTCCATGAGTATGGACATGGCAGGGGACACCGAGAATGTGATTAAATAATAAAGACAGAAAGGCACTGTATGATGCTGAATAGAAGGTTTGGTATGCAAAGTTAAGAACAGGGGGCTTCTTTTAGGAAGATATGAGCTATGGACAGCTTCCCCAGAAAAATTTAAGACACACATATACACAAACACCAACACAGAATTTACTTTGAGCTTTAGAGGATGTGTGTGCTCTCCAAAGAACAGGATTAGGGTTCTTACACCAAGGAAAACCTCCTTAAACCCTATAACTACATTTCTGATCTACCATACCCAATCTGAACAGCAGGAAAAAGTAGTGAGTGTTAGGTGGGAGCCCTGGGCAGCTTGGATGTGGAGGTTGGATACCACACCATGATTGGCTGATACAACCTGAATCTAGTCTGTCATCAGACCTGCATTGCACTTGGGTCTAACCTGGATGTAGCACATATTTTCTACTTGCACATGGCACTCTACTCTGCACATGGCACTCTACTCTGTACATGGGACTCTACTCTGTGCACGCACTCTACTCTGTGCATGCGCTCTACTCTGCACATGGCACTCTACTCTGCACATGGCACTCTTCTCTGTGCATGCGCTCTACCCTGCACATGGTGCTCTACTCTGCACATGGTGCTCTACCCTGCACATGGTGCTCTACTCTGCACATGGTGCTCTACTCTGCACATGGTGCTCTACTTTGCACATGCGTTCAACTCTGCACATGGCACTTTACTCTGCACTCATCACCAGACCTTATGTGGCACAGCAGTTTGCTCTCCCCCTAAACCTTTAACATACATGGACTGTTTCTACCTCTAAGACACTCCCCCTTCCTATACCCTTATAAAAATTGCTAAACCCCACCCTAGCACATGAATTATCTGGCCTGTCTCTCTCCCTCTCTCTCCCTTTCTGTCAGACCAGTGAACCTCGCCCAGGGGCACTCCCAATAATAGAATACATTTCTATTTTTTCTCATGGTTGGCCCATTCCTTACAGTGAGGAAGGAAGAAAAAGGAAGGTAGAGAAAAAGAAAGCCAGTTAGCCTTTGTTAACAGGGGAACTGTGAAAAATGACATCATATTTGAGGCATCAGATCCCTGGAAGAAAGGGAGTCAACAGAAGAGTATTAGAAGCTCTCAAGTAAATAATGGCTGAAACTTGCAATTTTGAGAAGAGTAAAAAATGTACTGATTTGACCAATTGAGTGAGTCTCAAATAAGATAAGCCTAAAGAAATCCTCAGTAAAATGCATCATACTTAAACATGTAAAAACGGAAAACAAAGGGAAAACACTAGACAGCAGTAAGAAAGAAACTGCAACTTATCTATAGGGTTACACACAACGATCTGAAAAATCTCCAGAGAATTATACTCCAAAGAAAGGACAATCCTCGAAGAATACATACTGCATGATTTCATTTTCATCATATTCTTTTTTATTTTTTTTTGAGAGGTTTTTGCTATAGGGCATGTGTGCTTGCCAGAAAGACAGAGAGAGACAGAGAGACAGAAAGTGAGAAATCACTCTCTGGGGGAATGGCCATGGTGCAGTCCCTTCTCCTCCATTCTCCTCTTAGGATCTTGGGTACACATGCACATGCGCCTGGCGTGAGTTCAAGCCACTAGGTCCAGGACTCGAACTGCAGTCGACTACATGGGATTCCAGTGACATAGCCATTATGCTAACTGCTGGTTCCCATTTTCATTATATTCTTGAAATGAGAAAATTGAAGACATGGAGAACACAGTACGCATTGCTCTGGGTGAAGAAGGGAATGAATGTTGGTAGGGAAATTGCTGTGTCTATGAAAAGCCAAGACAAAGAACCCTATGGTAATGGAAATGTGTTGTATTTTAACCATAGAGATGCCAGTATTCTGACTATTGATACCGTACTATAGTTTTGCAAGGTGTTACATGGTATCTCTTTATGATTTCTTACTTCTGCATGTTGATCTACATTTATCAAAATATCATAAGCAAATTAAAAATAAATATCTGGCTGACATGTTCAAAAGACCAGATTAAATGTTTTTTACTCTTTAAAAAACATTCTTTGTTAAGTTAAAATTTGCTCTTTGGCTTTCTTCTCTTTGATTAAATGTGTTAAAGACAAAGTTTATACAGGCTTAGAATAAATAGAATTTCACTGTTGAGATAAATTTCCATCAAGACTTTCTTTTATAAAAGCTTTAGATATTTAAGGTAATAAGGTAAGGAATTTTGTGGCCACTTATATTTTGCATCCATCTTTCTTGTATTGATTTACTGTGCTTGCACAATAAAAATAATAAATCTAATGAACCAATCAGCAATTAAAATAAATTTATATCATTGGAAGTTATAACTAAAGTGAAAGAATAATATAGAATATTTCTATAGACTACATTTGGATTTGTTCAGGAATAACCCTGAAAAATTATTTTGGATTCGCTGATAGAAAATGGGAAAAATCCTAGTTTGAAGCTATCACTAAAAATATAGTGCCTTATTCATGCATACATTTCTCGATTTTACATCAGGACTTTGAATTATACTTAACTCTGCAACATGGCCTAATTTGGTCAACTGGTCTAGAAGCAGAGCCTTGGAACCAAGAGTTGAAAGAACAGTAGCTTGGAAGTCTTAATTGATACAGTGGGTGAGAAATAGAGGGTCTAGCCTTGAGAATCGCAGAAGTGTTTTACTTAGTTTGAGAATTATGGAAGATGGAGCATTTATGGAAAAATAATGAAATAAAAGTATTAAAAGTGTAACTTAATTATCTTCATTTATTATACAGTTTGAGACACTGAGAATTAAAATTCAATTACTGTTTATCTTAATTATGAATCTTCCAACTATTTCTAAATATACCTCCAGAAATATTCACATTAGGGGCCAGTGTAGATGGTGGTGTTCTCCACTGCAGTCTCACGTGGGACAATTCACAGTTCAAGCCCAGAGATCTTGCTGAGTTCTCTGAGCATCCAAACCTGTAATCTGGAGCTGGTAAAGTTAGGGGTAGAATGTGGTGTCCAAACTCCGTTGGGACTGTTGTCTCTCTTATCTCTGTCTCTCTCACTCATGGAAGAAATAAATAAAGTTTTAAAAATTTACACTGAAATGAAATGAAAAAAATAATAAAAGAAAAAATAATAAAATAAATAAATAAAAAAATTTACACTGATATTTTAGAGGATTTGGGATATAAGTTCTAGTCTACACCTATTTGTTTTTTACAGTTTAGTATCCGATTTATTAGTAAATACCTTTATTTGCATTATAGCAGATAAATTCATTAACAATTGGAATAGTATATTCCTTAACTAATTTTCTACTATTTCTTTTTTATATTTCTTTTTAAAAAATTTTTGTATACATTCAATCACATTGTTTAGCTTACAAAGTGAATATTTCAATATGTGAACATTTCTTCCCAGTCCAGTTGATCAAGATATCTTCAACCAACACCACACCTCCCCATCCCGTCAATGCTCTGCCTCCATATCCCTCCTCTAAATGTCCTACCTTAGGCCCCACTCCTTCACGCACACCACATCTGGCATTCACACCCATCTCTTGTGTTTGTACAACCTTTAGTCAATCAGTTTCAGTCATAGAGTGCAGACACTCGGTATATGTTAAGTGGGGACTTACAATGTCTCTCCTTCATAGCCTGGCTTGCTTCACTCAACAGTAAATCTTCCATATTCTTCCACATTCTGTCAAAAGCCAGGGTTTTGTTGGTTTTTATGACTGAATAGTATTCCATATAGTATATGTGCCACAGTTTTTCAATCCATTTACCCATATGAGGGCATTTGGGTTGGTTCCATATCTTAGCAATCATGAATAGTGTGCAGCAATAAACATCGATGTGCAAGCACTTTCCCAATGAAGAATTATTCTGTCCTTTGGGTAGATACTGAGGAGTGGGATTGCTGGATCATATGGTAGTTCTATTTGTAGTTTTGAGGAATCTCCAAATTGTTCTCCACAGTGGCTGAACCAACTTACATTCCCACTAGCAGTGTAAAAGAGTTCCCCTTTCACCACACCCCCACCAACACGTATCATTTTTTTTTTTTTAATCTTAGACATTCTGACTGGGATTAGGTGGTATCTCATTGTTGTTTTGATCTGCATTTCCCTTACAATGAGGGATGTTGAGCATTTTTTCATATGCCTTTTGGCTATTCGTAAAGGGAAACCTCTTCAGTTAATTTTCTACTATTTCTATATTACATCTTTCAAGTTATGTTACCCCTTCGAGTATTATAAGACATAGGGGTATTTTAGGAAGATCCAGGGCATTTGCTTGATTTCCTCCAGTGCTCATCTACCTTCTGTCTAAGAAACTGATTGCAAGAAGCATCGCCAGTGGGGCAGAGTGCCTTCCAATTCCAGCAAGCACCATGTCTCACTGATGATCCACATCTGCAATGCTCAATTTGCATTATTGCTGCTACTTGCATGGATTTGATTGGTTTATTTACTTTTCAGCCTATATTTTTAATGAAGATATTGAGTGTTTTCTAATATACCCATCAGAATAAAACTCAACATTTTATTTTAGAATAATGTCATTTTTAAATTTGTTTTAGAGTTACTATTTTGACAAAAAACAAAGGTCAGGGTACTGAAATGCTATCTATTTTTACTAAATTTTATTTGTTTTTTTTTTTTTTTTTCCTCTAAGTTCTTAAGGTGTTCTGAGAATGCAGACACATATCCCTTGCTTGTGCGACTTCCAGATGGAAATTCCAGATACTGAGTTCGACCTTGCATGGAATAGCTTTCCAAGTCTGGTTCCTGTTGGGAACATGTGGTCCAAACTGCAGAGCTTTTCAGGAGCAAGGGCTTCCAGTTGGGGTTTAATAACAGCAGTCCATCATTACTTATCTCAAGAAGCACAGTATGATTCACGTCGACATTATTATAGGTTGCAACAGTTTGAGTCCATGTTGGGTGTTCATAGCTGGTGAAGTCAATGCTTCCATCTTGCCTTTTTACCTCATACCTGTCCAAGTCTACAGAAAGATCGGGTGATCCTTCCTTCAGCACAGGTGGGCGGTTCAATCATGCAAGCAAGCCCAATCCACTAGCAGGACCCCCCCACCCAGGCCCCACCCAACCACAAGTAAAGGTGGGCCAGCTGCCCTGCTTGGGGCTTCTAAAGCCATTGTTGGACTTGCTCGGGAGCCTTCCTGCTCCCCACACAGAGCCCATTATTTGAGCAAGAATGGTTTTTTAACCCTCTTGATGTAGATCTGTGGGATTATTTTTCCTAATCTTCAAACCACATTTCAAATTGAGGTGTTCATCCTTCCTCCTTTGATGACTACAGCACATACCACATACTGTCACAAATATCACTTATAAAAATATTTTTTAAACTCACAAATGACTATGTAGATTTTTAAATATGCTATAAATAATCCGTCTCTTCTCTTACTATTACTTTAACTAGTGGGTGCATCACTCATGGGTGAGGCATTCTCTTCTAAGACCATCGTCCTCTTTGCTCATTTTATGTAGCGGGCGTCATTACCATATCCGGTGTCAGGGCAATTTCTGAGCACTCTGTGGTCACTGCTGCTGTCATCCTGGGTGCCTGCTTCACTGTCCTTCTGCTCTTTGCTTCTTTGTGCATCCACATCATCATCTAGACTTGGCCTGATGTCTATCTTGAGTCTTCTCCCTGGTAGACAGGACTGAATTTGTCAGTAACACCAAGCACCACTTACGACATGTAACTGCAACTTCTCCAGAAAGGAAGCAGCCCTAGATGTTGTTAGAGACAAAAATTTTAGACTTGTCTGCAAACTTGATTCAATTATGTATTCTTATAGATTACCCAAATCCAACTCTTTTTGTAACTACTAAAGCTTGATCTTTATTAATTTGTTTATTAAAAAATGTGATTGAATGAACAAATATTATATCATGTCTGAATCTCTCTCCCTAATGTTCCTCTTCAAATCCAGATGAAAAAAAGTGGGAGGACCACAGTTTGGTGACACAGCAGTAGAGAGGAACTAGTGGGATAAAGACTTCCTGTGGGGGGACCAACAGTTGGCATAATGGCTATGTTGCTGGATTCCCATGTAGTCAACTGCAGTTCGACTCCTGGATCTGGTGACTTAAACTCACGCCGGGCGCATGTGTGTGCATGCCCAAGATCCCAAGAAGAGAATGGAGGAGAAGAGATCATGGCGTTGCCATACCCCCCTGGGGGGTGATTTCTCACTTTCTGTCTCTCTGTCTCTGTCTTTCTGGCGAGCACAAGCACCCTATAGCAAAAACCTCTAAAAAAAATAAATAAATAAGTAAATAAAGGACTTCCTGAGGCCAGCTGACCCTAAAGGACTCTGCGCTTATTACAAAATAGGGAGAAACAGTAAAGGAGAGGTCCGTAGCAAGAACTTCAACAGTAACTTATTGGTGAGCAGATCTCGGGTTATGAAATCCAAACATAAGTAAATCCTGTGAGTCAATCATGTATGGGCTTCAGACATTTTAGTCGACATCGCTGCTTGTTATGAGGAAAGAGCTTCTGGGCATTTTTGAAAAATATTGCTTCACTTCAAAACATAAATAAGGGAATTAACTAACCAATGCATAATTCTAAAATGCCAAGTATCCACTGGACACAATATATTATGTTTGTGTTTGTAATAGTAATTTTGAAAGTGTACTGAATATCTTAAAGGGAAATGTCACGGCGTAATAGATACATTTCAGAACTGTTCTTCTTGCTGATTTAACTGGAAGGGGAAAGGCCCAGCCCTGACCTCTGCTTCCCAAGAATGTTTTACTTAATGCCTTACTTAAGGATATTGCTAGGAATCAAGCCAATGTACTTCATTATAGAGGAAAAAAGGCAAATCCCTGAGAAGACATCATAAAATATGTGACACATTCAAGGCAGTCGAAGTGGAATGACCACTGACTAAATCCTTCGAGCTCTGGCTGAAGAGTAATAGCCTATATTCTCATTAAGTCAGGAATGCTATTGTTGAGATTAGACCTATTTATCCTGGGTTTTAGGTTAATACTTAGCAATCTATTAATTTTGCCTTAATATGGCATAACTAGTGCCTTTCAAGACCTGACTGCTGCATAAATGTCTAACTAATAACGGTGACCTTGAATTTAGCAGCATTCTCTGTAGCTGAGTCGTCAGCCGCAGCCACTGGGCCCATCCTAGCTGTCTCTGGAAGCATGGCTGCTGGCCCAGTCGTTATGCAATGGGAAAACATTCCCCAACTCGTGTTGCAATCAGTAGTACTAGAGTCCCATTTAGAATTACATGTAAATGAGGGTTGGACCTAAGAAAATTTAGATCCACATAAAGAATTGTTTAAAACTACTCCAGCACTTCGTCTTATCTGCTTTCGACCAATCTTTGGCACACATACTGTTTTTCCAACACCACTTTGGAATGTTAAGGGCATTTGTTTGAAATTGCTCTGTTCAGCACAAGCGTTGAAAGGACACAGCTGTCATCAGATTCAGAATATGAAAATAAGAATTTTTTATCATTTCTTTTTTTGGTAAAAAAAAAAAAAGAGAGGCTGAAGCTTTCCTCTACAATTTTATCTTAGACGTGATATGGAATGACAGCTAGATCACGTTAAATTCAATCAATGGCTAGTCAGCTTGAAAATCCAAAACTTGGAACCCCATGAAATGAGAATAATATTTTTCCAGGGAAATACTAGGTTTCATAAATTCATGCAAAATACATAAATTGCATCTGTAGTAAAATACCTGGGAAAAACGATTATGTTTAATCTATACAGTTCAGGTAAGGACTATTCAGAACATGAGTTTTATTTTGTAATATTTACAAAGTCACTTCTCTGTTTTAGTTCATAAAAGAATCAAAATATTATTAAACGGAAAGAAAATGTTTCTTTTCATTTTCTCACATTTATGCCTTCTAAAAAATTGTTTATCAAAAAATGATACTTTCTTTTTCTTCCTTTTTTGTTTTTTAAAGTTATTTTATAATTCCTTACTTACATTTACTTGCTGTGCATCTTTGTGGGGTACAATGCAGTTTGTCAAAGCCCGGGTGTGGGGTGTGATAATAAAACCAGGGTGTTACCACACTTGTCATCTTCAACAAAGTGTCACACGTGATGTCGAGCACCTTCAGTGCTGATTCTACTAGGTTTTCCGTGTCTGTCTTTCTCTTTGGATATATAAGCAAGAATGGCAGCACCCCGACCCCTCACTCTGTGGTGGGGTACTGCTGCATAACCCTTCTGCCTTGGTTGCATGCATCCTTGTGTCTGGCCAGCTCTTCTTCCTGCTGCCCCGCCCTCAGCTCCCGTTAGGAGTTCCTGGCGTCTCCGTTGCCCTCTCGACTTCTGTGTCTTCGAACCTTTGCATTTCTGTCACACAGTACAGACATCCGGGGTTTGTTAAGCAGGGATTTACGGTATCCGTCCTTCGTAGTCTGGCTTTCTTACATGTAGCTTTCTAGAAGTGTCACAGAATTTAGAGTCACTGGACCCGCCAGTGGTGCTGTTGTTAGGGTTGCCTGGACCCCGCATGGTTGCAGAGTTAAGACCCAGACCCAGCAGCCTAAGAAACGTGTCCAGCATGTGTGCGTACACACCCAGGACCCAGGGAGGAGATGTAAAGGAGAGAGGATTGGGCATGATGAGGGCATCCCACAGGGATTCCTTCTTACTTTCTCTCTCTTTCTGTCTCTCCAGCAAGTGCTCACCCCTTACAGCAAAAACTAAAATCAAAAGCAAAAACAAAACAAGATTACAGACAGACAAATCGTAATGGCAAATCTGTTTGTAAGTCAAAACTTGGAAACCTTCAGAGGTTCTTCCCAAGTGAATGATGAATTTTGAATCCTATGTAAGGACTTGTGTTCTTGGCAAAATTTAGCTGATAAAATTACCTAAATATATTAATTTCTGGCAATTTTATAATGTTTGCTATTACATGCTTAATCATATCAGACAGGCATAAAATAATTGGGGTTACATATATACACACATACACATAGATATTATACATATATAACTAGTATGTAATTATTGTATATAATTATATATTATATATTACTATAATTACATATTATATTATACATTATATATTATATTATATATAATATATGTGTTATATATATAATATATATAGTTTTTTGTATGTGTGTGGAGATATTTTTACTATAGGGCATGTGCTCTCACCAGAGAGACAGACGAGGCAGAGACAGAAAGTGAGAAATCACCCTTCTCCCCAAGGGGGGATGACCATAGTTCAACCCCTTCTTTTCCATTCTCCCCTTGGGATTTTGGGCATGCATGCACATGTGCCCAGAATGAGTTTCAAGCCTCTGGGTCTGGGATTCAAACCACAGTTGGCCATGCGGGAGTCCAGCAACGTAAACATTATGCCATCTGCTGGCCCCAGTGATTACATGTTTTAAAGTCAATGTTTGTGTACACATATAGCTAGACTAAATAAATGAATTTTTGGTATTTGTTTTCGAGTAACCTACATGGGCTGAAACATATATTAGGATTACCTATGTAGGCGAGTGTTTGCTTGCATCTATATCAAGGAAAGCATTGGGACCAGCAGATGGCATATGGTTACATCACTGAACTCCCACCAGTTAACCATGGTTCAAGTCCCAGAGATGGTGGTTTAAAACTCATGCTGGGCACATGTGCATGTGTGCCCAAAATCCTGAGAGGAGAATGGAGCAGGGATTTCAGCATGGCCATCACTTTGGGGGGATGATTTCTTGCTTCTTGTCTCTGTCTCTACATTGAATGCACAAGCCCTATAGTAAAACTTTCTCTTAAAAAAAAAGAGAAAAAAGAAGCATTGATATTCCACTAAATATACAATTTAAAAAGTAGAAAATAACTAGACATGACATAGTCAAGTATTTAATAAACTTCATTTTTCAAGTACCTAAGTTTTAATGTAGAACTTACAAATCTCAAGGAGGTAAACTGAGCTTAAATACAGCCTTTGGGGGACCAGCAGGTGGCGTGGTGGTTGAGGCACTGGATATGCCCACGTGGCCGACTCCAGTTCAAATTCTGGACCTGGTGGCTTGTTTTCTAGCTTTCCCTCTCTTTCTGTGTGTCTCTCTCTGGTCAATTTTTTTTTCAAAGTGAATGAATTAATAAATAAAACTAAATAAATAATTCTTTTAAAAAATGCAGGCTTTGGTTCATCCTACTGCACTCCTGCTCCTACAGAAGATCATCTGTGGTGTTTTGCATAATTCAGGAGGTGTGCGTCAGAGCAACCTCAAGCAGCTCCACTCACAGGATCGATCTCGAAGGTATTGCTTTCACAGGACAGTGGGCATGTAGAACATGACACACCCTCCGACAAACGCACAGCTAGAGAGAAATACAAAAATAAATCATTTAATGCTTTCAGAAATGGACATGAGTACACACTACACATGGGAAACCATTTATTTGAGAAAATCTTTTGAATCTCACTAAGAACAGCTAGTGTCTGTGGCACTGGAACAATACCTGGCCTTCGTCTCCCTTCCGCCCTGATCTAGCTCTTGTGAGAACTGTCATGAGAACTGCTCTTCAGAGGGGTGTGAGCAGGAAGATGGGACTTCACCACGGAAGGTGCAGTCCCTGTGGTTGCTCCTCTCTCCTAGATCTGTGTTACAGAAGTTTCGCTCCGGACAGTCACAGCTGGGAGTTCTGGGGCTCTATAAGTACCCCACCCCCCATTCTTAGGATAGAAACCTACCCCGTGCACAGCAGGTTGAGATGACAGCCAACCGTCTCTACTCAAGATCACTGGTAGAGTAAAAGTTGCATATCAAAAGAGACAGAAGAACATGCCAGGGGTTGCCATCTCCACCCTGCACCTTCCTCATGCAGCAGGGACAGAACTCTGTGAAAAGCAGCCTCAGCCCTATCTCTGGTGTGGTGGAGGAGAGAGGATGTCCTGCCAGAAAGGCAGCTGGCAAGGACTTTCAGTCCAGCTGGTTTGCTGGAGGAGGCCCACTCTTTGCAAAAGTGTGTGGAGAACTCCATGTCCAGAGACACTGTTGTTTTTCTTTTTTTTTTTTGATGTCAAAAATATGTATTAATCTTTGTACAATGATTAATTAATAAGTGTGTCTGTTTTCATTTAGGTTATTGCTTTCTACCTTTCTCTCTCTCTCTCTCTCTTTCTTTCTCTCTCTCTCTTCCTTCCTTCCTTCCTCCCTTCCTTTCTCTCTCTCCCTTCCCTCCCTCCCTCCCTTCCCTCCCTCCCTCCTTCCTTCCTTCCTTCCTTCCTTCCTTCCTTCCTTCCTTTCTTCTCTCTCTCTCTTTTTCTCACTCTGTCTCTCTCCAGTGAGTGCATGTGTCCTCTAGCAATCTTTTCTTAAAAAATGTTGCTTTGTGGGAACCAGTAGTTAGCATAATGACTATGTCGCTGGACTCCCATGTAGTCAACCGCGGTTCACTTCCCGTTTCTTTCTTTCTTTCTTTCTTTCTTTCTTTCTTTTCTTTCTTTCTTTCTTTCTTTCTCTCTTTCTCTCTCTCTCTCTCTCTCTTTCTTTCTTTCTCTCTTTCTCTCTCTCTCTCTCTCTCTTTCTCTCTTTCTCTCTTTCTCTCTTTCTCTCTTTCTCTCTTTCTCTCTTTCTCTCTTTCTCTCTTTCTCTCTTTCTCTCTTTCTCTCTTTCTCTCTTTCTCTCTTTCTCTCTTTCTCTCTTTCTCTCTTTCTCTCTTTCTCTCTTTCTCTCTTTCTCTCTTTCTCTCTTTCTCTCTTTCTCTCTTTCTCTCTTTCTTTCTTTCTTTCTTTCTTTCTTTCTTTCTTTCTTTCTTTCTTTCTTTCTTTTACCGTAGGGCATATACACTCACCACAGAGAGACAGTGAGAGGGAAAGTGAGAAATCACCTCCTTCTCCAGGAGGGATGCCCATGCTGCAATCCCTTCTCCCATGTGCCCAAAATGATTTTCAAATTATCAGGTCCAGGATTTGAACTGTGGTCAGCCATGTAGGGGATCCAGCACCTGAATCACTATGCCATCTGCTGTTCTCTTACTCTTGCTTTTTTTTTTTTCTTTAGAGACTTTTGCTATAGGGTCCATGTGCTCACCAGAGAGACATAAATTGAGAACCCCCCCCCCCAGGGAGGATGGCCATGCTTCAGTCCCTTCCCCTCCATTCTTTTCTCAGGGTCTTGGGCACTCATCCACATGCACTCAGTGTGAGTTTCAAGTCACCGTGTCCAGGACTTGAATCACAGTCGACTGTGTGGGAGTCTAGTGATGTAACCACTATACAATCTGGGGGTCCCTCTCACTTTTACTTAAAGTTGAAGTTTAAGTTACTGTTTTGAGATATTTCTTTTATTGTATAAAATTTGTTCCATTAGTTTCTTTTTTTTCTTGCTAACGCATTGCGTCCCTGACCATCTCAGAGCATTGCCTTAGGGCCAAGAGACTCTCAGTAGACCTTCTCACTGAGAGAATCTCACCTTGTCAAAGAGATGTCTGGTCTTCCTGGAGACAAAAGCTGGATTTGCATTATTCTATACTGTGTCATAAAACAACACAGAAAATAAATTAATATACCACATGAAGACAGCTAGTGAATTTCAAGACGGATGTTTGACAAACCACTAGGCATATTCTTTGTGCATAAAACTGTATTTCAACCAAAGCGAAGTAGGTGTAGGCATTGTATTTCCACTGCAACCGACCTCAGACATGTCAGTGACCTTTCTGGGAATAAGACTCACTCTCCAGTCGTCCCTTCACTATCTTCACCGGTGCCAGGACTCTCCGGCAGGAAAAGGCCAGTTCTTCGAGATGTAGTCACAGCCACACGGGTTTAAGAGGAGCGTAACAGATACGCAGACACTGGGATCAAGCCATCCTTGAGAAACTGGCGAAACAATGCTTGATTGATGTAAAGGTATGACCCTAATTTCTCACATTTGGAGCTCAGTTTTCAAAATTTAGGTGGCAAATAAGTCCAGAAACAGACTTTGTCACAGCATTAGATGACAAATGTGTCTGCTCCTTAATATGATCTAAAGAATTCTGTACTTATTAGGATGTGTGTGAAGAAACGAGGAAAATTTAGGAAATACATTGAGAAGAATGAAGACAAAATGCAACATAACAAAATTTATGGGGTATGGCTAGGAAATGTTAGGAAATTTATAACTCTAAGTGCCTATATTTTAAAAATAAAAGATATAAAATAACCTACATGTCCACCTTATGGAGCTAAACAAATGAATTGAGTAAACCAGAAAACTACTCAAGTAAGTTAATTATAGAGATGGGAAGAGAAATGAATGAGAAAGGGGCAGAAAAGCAGTGCACAGGAGAACTGCTGTCTGCATATGGGAAAACTAGCACTCGCGAAGGCTCTGAAGAGAGCTCCTCGGGATAGAATTAGAGTGTGCTTTATGCCCAGAAAGGTTCACCGATATGTGACAGTACAAAGTCAGTGGCAGCAAAAGTTAGGTCTTTGAAAAGACCAGTACAATGAATAAACATTTGATTAGATAGACTGCAAGAAAAAATGAGAGAAGAGTCAAATTATGAAAAAGACAGAATGAAAGAGGAGACATTATTACATCATGGAAACTGAAGGGGGTCAGCTAAAGGCACAGTGCTTAAGGTGGTGGATCCCGCAGGGCCAACTGCGCAGTTTGAATCTCGGACATAATGGCTTAAAAAAATACATGGAGTGCATGTTATAGAAGTTATAGAAGTGTACATATATGCACACACAGGTCATAATATCGTGTCCACAGTTCCTCGCTCATAACTGTTGGGATTTTTGTCTTTGGTTCCTGAGACCTCCTGAGACAGACATAGAAGTTGTTAAGAGGCAATTTAGAGCTTAATTCTGGAGGGGTCCTGCCTAAGACCCAGTGGGTAGGGGTGCCGCAGAGAACCAAGAGCTGCTGGCAAGCCTTGTGGGTTCCCTACTCGGGCTAAGGGTTGCCTTTCACTCCAGGCAGATGTCTGCACAGCCATCTGTTTGATCACAACTCCGCAATGAAGTCTCCACAAAATCCCAAAAGGATAGGGTTTGCAAACCTTCATAGGAGCCGAAGCACGAGGGTTCCTGGAGGGAGGTACGCCCGGATTGCCCGAATTGGACATGGAAGGTCCGTGCCCCACCCATGACCTTGCCCTGTGCATCTCCACCTGCGTCCTTGGAAATACCCAGCAGAATAAGCTGGCAGCTGGAAGTAAGTGCTTTTCCTGAACTCTGTGAGTCACCGAGGAAAGAGGGATTGTGGAAACCCTGACGTGCAGCCACGCGGTCAGAAGTTTTGGAGGCTTGGATTTGCCCCTGGTGTCATGATGAGAGACAGCCTTGTGGGACAGAGCACCAACTCCTCCAGGCAGCCAGCCCCCGGAATAGGCGGGCCTGGAAGATAACCCTGCTGGAGTTGCTGCGGGATCGCTTGCTTGCTGGAGGGGAGAAATCCCCACATTTGGGGATCTCAGAAATGATCTCCGTTGTGAGACAGGAGTGGAGACGGTTTGCTCTGACACGTGCTGATGTGCTTTCTGTAGACGCACAGGCTTTCAGAAACACTCTGCCAGCGGCGAGGACGAGCGCAGGGCCAGTGGCTTCAGGTCTACCAGCACATCAGCTTTTCCTCCCTCTACTTCCTCTTCATTCACAAAGTGAGCTCCCTTGTTACCCCATACTCCAGCATTTAGACATCATTAAAAACACAAAGCTTGAATAAACCGATGTAAGTATATGGGAAGGTGGAAGCATTTTAAAGGACGGGGGCGGGAGGGCATTTGCAGCCATGTAGCCAGGTTTCCTTTGCTCTAAGGCCTCAGTCAACAGAGGTGATAGGAGGAGCTGCTGACTCGTGGCAGCACCAGGGAGGAGGAAAGCAGATAGGGCACCTGGTGGGAGACCCAGACCTGACCCACAGTACCCTTCTGAGCTAGCGAGCAGTGGTTTCTCTGGGAACTCTTTGAGTCCAAACACCCGGGATGACTACTCCAATTTATGAACCAGGCAGCCTTTCTTAAGCTTAAGATAATGTAAAAAAAAAATCATTAATTTGCCAGTGGACAGAAGCGCCCACCAGAAAGAGACAGAGTCAGAGAGAGAACGCACCTCCCATGGAGAATGATCACACCAAAATCTCTTCTCCATTTCTTCTTTCAGCATGTTTGGTATTCACACACCCAATGAGTTTTTCAAACTGCAAAACCCAGGGCTCAAACTGTACTGCCGGCCATGTGGGATTCAGCCCACCTTAGCAACCACGCCATAGGTGGCCCACGATAATATTTAATGAGATTCATCATGACTGAGAACACCAGTGTTTAAAAAATGCCCTTGTTTTTAGACTCAGCATGGCGGTACAGCTGTGGGGTGCTGTCTGTGTGAGGCTGGGGCTGCACCGGCAGCCTGCCTTTGGTTCCTGGGTCAACTTAAGTAGGCGGGGGTGGGTGGCACACTGCGATGGCTGCTGATGTGGGTGCAGGCAGAAGGGTGGAGCCTTGGTGAGAGCCTTGGTGAGAGCCTGGCAAACCACTGCTCTCTCCTTCTCTGGTCTCCTACTGGTCTTTGTTCCCTGCTCTTACTAACACTACAGAAAAAATCGGTGCCTTTATTGGACACCCATCTTTTTACTCTGAAAGCTTCCAGGATGAACAAATTATGAGTTTCCATCATATTTGTGACTGAAAATCATTAAAAATCAGAAGTCAAGACATGAAAAACTCACAGTCATTTAAAGTAGATTGGTAGAGACAGTTGCTCATTTTGCCTTTTAATTACCAGCAGGGGATGTTCACATGTTAAATCTTAAAATGTTTTTTAAAGATATTAGCACCTATGAAATCTCTTGTAAATGATCCTAGTAGTATGCCTTTGAATAGCTTAGGTAAATAAAAAAAATGTAATAATTAACCGGAGCTGATTATATTTCCAAAGATGTAATAAAAGGAGTTCAATATTCACAGCGTGACAAATATGTGTTGGATACAAGACCCGTCACTAAGCAGTTATGAGCTATTAGGCACGTTGTTCAACTCTTCTGAGTCATTGCACCTATCTACTAAGTGAAGACGACTGCATTAATCCCCCCCTTTTGGAGTAAAATAGATGATCAGAGAAGTGTGAACCTAAAATAAGCATGCATGCAATTGGAACCCGTGCAAGAAGCTGTGACTACCGTCACCATCACACGTGGGGCTGAGAAGGTACCAGCCTGGCCAAAGGAGTGGACTTCAGGTGCATGTCAACAGCACGTGCCTGACACCCAACACCTGGAGTAGAAGTGAGGGCGGGCACGGGGGCTAACTCGAGGAGCGGGTGGGTGTGCGTTCTTGATGAGCTAGCCCTTGAGTACAGAGGACAGCCATCCGCAAGTTGGGGCTTCAGTGGTAATAAAACCCAAGTGAGCGCCGGACACTTTTGTATTACAATGTCAAAACATTTTAAAATTTTTCTCCACTGTATGTGACTTTGAGATAGGGGCTCCATTTGTGTAACAAGTAGCCACCTTCTTAAAGCCTGTTTTACAAAGCAGATGACGTCATCCTGTTAACAGAGAATCTCTTTTCAGAAAGGAAAAAAAGGAATGCATTTATACTTGCTGTGGTGACATGTTTAATAAGTTAGTTCAGTCCAAGCGTGCTCAGCTGAGAGAAGGCTCTCTGCATCGCAAGCGTGGCATCGCGCCACTCCGACTCAAGCTTCCCCCGCCGGAGTCCACTTCTGAATCTCTGTGTCCTTGATGTAATGAGTAAATCGTTACGGATGCAGATGGAGTGCCATCGAGATCTCGAAATCCCTCAGAGGTGACCATATGGCACCCTCTCACCTTTTAATATTTAATGACAGTCCTTGGGTACACTCCAATTATTTAAAAAAAAGTTTGAGGAATGATCATTTTGACACCAATTAAACAGAATGTACTAAGTAAAACCCACCCCTAGTTGATACTTAAACTCCTGTTAAATTAGAATTTCTTGGTTTAAACTTAATAAAATATTTGCTAAATATTTTGATGAAAGATTGATTATCCTTTCATAGGTGTTTTCTCTATCGGAATAATATAATCAATCTCAAAGAGTCTTTTCAGCTCTTAATTATCTGAATAACTGTCGTGCTGCTAACATAAAGTCATCGTCAAGGAGCAGTATTGGAGAAAAGCCTGAAAAAATGGCTCTCTTTCAAAAAATGTGTGTACACACACACACACACACACACACACACACACACACACTATATATATATATTTCTCTCTCTCTCTCTCTATGTATATATACACACACACACACACACACACTATATATATATATTTCTCTCTCTCTCTCTCTATGTATATATACACACACACACACACACACACTATATATATATATTTCTCTCTCTCTCTCTCTATGTATATATACACACACACACACACACACACTATATATATATATTTCTCTCTCTCTCTCTCTATGTATATATACACACACACACACACACACACACTCTGATCTCTCCACTTCTCCTTAACTGTCTAGTCTTCTACCTTTCTTTTCTTTGTATATATTTCTTTGTATATACTGTGTGTGTAGACACACCTTTGTACTATATGTAGGGAGTGTGGAGGCAGTTGTGGGCTGTGCTCTCCTGTGAACGTGACCAGACCAGATGCACACCGTGTCAGGACTGTTGGACTCTAACTGTGCTGGAGCCCCTGGTGCTGCTGCTGCTGCTCGCCTCTCTTTCACTCAGAGAACCAACTTCAAACTTCAAGAAGCATTTGTTCCAGTGATTCTGAAGGCCAAGCTCTGAGCTTGCAGGCACAGCATCAAGAGCTGTGCTCTCTGGCCTGGAGAGGTGTGCAGTTTTCTTCCATAAAATAGATAAATGCATCCCGGAGGTCTGTGTGGCAAGTCTCGCTGTGCAAGCTTTCAGTTTATCTTAGAAAGTATATAATTCATTTGGAGTGGTTAGCATTTCATGATTATTTAGTCAAGCCATTGCAAATATGGGCTCTTTTTAAGTTCTTTATCTTTTTTCTTTCATCAAGTACTTCGTGTTTTCACCACTCGGTCATTGGCTCTGTCATTCATCAGATGTATGAGAATGTATTATTCTTAGGCTTGGTGTAGGCACTGGAACCTTGAAGTGAACACCATAACTCTTGCTCCAAAGGTGTACGCAATCCAGTAGGATCAGCTTGAAGTGAGGTTACATTTACAAGACAGTGTAATATATTTAGAGAGTCAGAGGTAGTGGTTTGTATTGGGGAAGACATGGAGAAATGGGGACTGGTGAATCAAGTTGAGGGAAGATTTTGAAAAGCTTAAGATAAGTCTCCGAACACTCAGGGGGGTGTTGATCAGATCATGAATGAGCTTCCCAGGCTGACAGAGAGGTTCAGGATCTTGATAAAGAGCAGGACAAGTTCGGTATGAAATCAGTGTGTGGCATGGAGAGGGTGAAAGCAGAAGATAAGACTTGCAATCATGTTTAAAAAATTTCTTAGACAATTGTTATGATTATTTTTTGCATGTGAATTTTTACTTGTAAAAGACAGCATGAGGAAACAGAAGGTAACTGATAGCATAAAACCTTAGAGGTGACAAGAGGCCATGAAATCCAGAACCAATCCCAATTTTGGGAGCAGTGCGGTAACACTCACTCAGAGAAAGGAAACAAAAAGCCCCAGAAGATGAAGGTGGGTGGCCAGCAGTGCAGCAGAGGACACAGAAGGCTTCTCCCTAGGGAACCACTGCTGTCTGCTGTGTAGACTGGATCTGGAATGGGAACGCAGGTGCATTTGTCAATCTCTGGAGTAAAGATAACAGTTTCACTGAGAAATGGCGGGAGACAAAGAATCCAGTGCTCCACTCAGGGCTATGGTGTGGTTTCCTCCTCTTGCTCATGAAGAGCTGCATAGCATTTTGAGCTGCATAGCATGTACTGTCGGCAGGAACTTTAGCCCCACAAGGGTACCAAAATTTTCTTTTGGGGGAAGGCAAAGCAAATCTTTTTTCACGTGAATCATGGATATACATATAATTCATAACAAACATATAGTGTGTCTTTGTTATTAAACTTACATGGGTGGGGAAAAGAGAAAAATATATTTAAAAAGTCTCCTTAAGAATGATAGTAACTTGGGACCAGCAGATGCTTGTGTCACTGGACTCCCACGTAGCCAGCCACAGTTCGAATCCTGGACCCGGCAGCTTAAAACTCATGCTGGGCATGTGTGCGTGCATGCCCTGAATCCTGAGAGGATAGTAGAGGAGAAAAGATTGTGGTGAGGCCATCTCCCCAGGGGTAATTTCTTGTTTTCTGTCTCTCTGTCTCTTTCTGTCTCTCCAGCAAGTGCACATGGACTTTAGCAAAAAAAATCTCTCTAAAAAAAGGCAATAGTTTAAAAAAGTGATTGAAAACTATCGCAGAAGAGAAAGCTCCCGAAAACTGGAAGCTTAGTATTTTTTGCAACTAAAGCAGGAGAGTCAGAAATATTTGCTGTTGGTAGTGATGGCATTGAAGTGGCAAGATGCAGGCCCAGGCAGGGCAGAGATGGGCGTTAGATGGAAGGAAAACTAGACAGCAAGTAGAGGTGAAAAGATCAGACGAGTCAATGAGGCTTAGAACATGTGCTGACAGTGTGAGAGGTTGGAAAACTGGAATTCCAACAGACTGGGCAGGCCACAGGTTGGAGTCACCAGAGAATGGAGTGCCCTAAACTGTGATTAGGAGATGGAGGAGTTGGGTGGAAATTAAGGTGCAGGGCATGACTGTGGGAATGGGGACCATGGTGGACAGGAAGCAACAGCCATTGCGTGATCGTCGGGCATGAGAACTGAGACCATCGTTCTCACAGAAGCTACCTGGGGGTGGGAGTGGGGAATGAGGCCACCTGTGCCAATGTGGGGGAATCTATTTCTTTCAGAGAAGTACACCCTTGAAGATAAGCCTTTAACCCAGCAAATAACCTCACTGTTTGTTTCAGAAACTTTCTGCCAGGCAGTATTTTTTGGTAAATAACTTACTCCTCTGGCCAAATAACCCTTTTTTCATGACTATAGACTCTGCTGTTCACTCTGCTTGGACAAAAAGCTGCCTTATCAAAGGGTTTATTTATCAAGACTAACCTTAAGGCTGTCACCTGGCTGTGTTCACCAATCCTAAATCACTTTGCCATGACATGCTTTCCTTGCCTGGACATGAAATGTCCATCCTTAACACCTAAGCTCAGAAACAAAGACCTATTAGTCTCCTCAGCTTACTTGCCTGTTATGAGAGATTATGAAGACTCTATCAGAGGTATTCTCCCTTAGGGCAGTAGTCCCGAACCACCTCGTCCTGTTCAATTAGCAGGGTTTTCTCAAGGTCTTTCGAGGAGTCAAGAGTTGCTACATGTAATATCCATGTGAAAAAGGCTTTGGTTGGGTCTGAAGAAGAAATGATCATTACCACAGCCAAACAGAACACCATAACTGATTGTTGAATGAACGCACAGTTCATGAAACAATCCTGATATATAACAAGATGGAGAAAGTTTCATCCACAGAATTTTCATGAGGAGTGGATGGTGTCGCAGGGGAAATGCATTAACGGGTAATGGAATAGATAGAGTTTCACTAAAGAGTCTGATGTGGATAGAAAAGGCTCTGCCCAAGATCAAAGGGGGAATATCTATTGATCCAGGAGCAGGACAGAGGAGAAGATGAGACGTTCCCAAAGAGCCAGGCCAGGCCTTGTGCCAGATGTTCCCATTGGTAACGTATAAAACAGCAAGTTTATGACATATGGAATATTTGAAAACATGTTTGTTTGTTTGTTTTTTGAAAAAGCTGAACATATTGGTCTCATTTTGGAATCAAAGCAGCAGGCATGGGGTGTGTGGAGAAAAAAGAAACAAAACCCAAACCAGTGTGTGAGCTCCGTGACTCAGTGGGCTCCTGGGGAGAGCCGTCCTGTCAGCTTTGTACAGGCATGTGATGGGACTTCAGAAAGTCTGGAAAAATAGAGCTAAAGGACAAGTTTATTTTGGCTCAAAATTTTTTGAAATTGTGTGTGTTTTTTTCATAATAATGATTTTACATGAACTTTTTGACTATACTGTGTAGATAGGAAGTTACAAAGATAAACAGAAATGGGGGAGGCAGCAGATGGCATGGTGGTTAAGGTGTTGGATCCTCACATGGCCGAGCACTGTTCAAGTCCTGGACCCGGTAGCTTAAAAACCATGCCGAGCACATGTGCGTGCATGTCTAAAATCCCAAGAGGAGAATGCAGGATTGTGGTGTGGCCATCCCTCCTTGGGGTTGATTTCTCACTTTCCCTCTCTCTGTTTCTTTCCAGCAAGCACACATACCCTACAGCAAAAAATATCTTTTAAAAAAAAGAAATATAAATATATAGAGAGATTTTAAGGATCTAACTTACCTGGAGTGGAGTCTGCTAAGGCCACCTTCTGCAGGGTGGACCTGGAGCCTAGAGACCCACGAAAAGATTGAAGTTCAATTCCAAAGGCATCTACCCACAAACCCTCTCCTCTTCTGGGGATGTGTAGTCTTTTTATTAAAGCCTTCAAGCAGGTGGGTGAGGCCCTTCCTTGGTATGGAGGGTGACTGCTTTACTCAAGCCTATGATATAACTGTTCATCTCATCTAGAAATATCTTCTGTGCAAACATCTGGGTCCCTTGCCTAGCTGAGGTGACACATACATGAACTACAGTCACCTCCATGCTGAGCTTGGATGTCTTCTCACCTTAGCACCTGCATGGTTGAGCTTCTGTCACCATATGGGACACCTGTCCTTATTCTGGGCTCTCCCTTAGCCACCCCATCACCTCTGTAGAAAGGTAGGAGGCTTCCTCTTCATTGTGTCAGGCTTGCACATGCCTACACAGGGCAAGCCCCCACCTGTGTCATGGCTGGATGTCCACTGTGATCAATGTGCTCGCCATGAGTGGAGGTGTGGGACATGCCGCATCTCCCTCCCATCCTGTAATTTACAGATGCACTTGTTACAGCAAGTGCCTCAAGAAGCACCGAGTGACCAAGTCTCAGGAAGTTTTGCAGAAGGGAGCAAGCATCTGAGCGCTGGTCGACCTTAATTTCTACTGAAGACCTACTACCTACTTAAATTATGGGTTTAGTGCTGTGTTTTCCACCGTTTCTTTTACCCACTTTGTACGATGTTTGCAATGGCAGATTCCAATAGTTCTTAAGGGGTCTGTTTGGGGCAATGCTGACTCTTCCTCAGCTCATGTCCTCACAGGTGGTCTAACCTTCAAAACATCTCTTTACAGAATGGGACATTAGTAAGGACGACCAACAGTCACTGCACGTGTAACAGGCAGGCCCTGTGCAGTGTGGATTAAAGCCGTAGGGTGATCTTGTGGTCATAGGGCACCCAAAAGTGTCCTGAAGATACTGTGAGAAGTCTTTCCCTCTGTGTCTGACACAGTGTAATGATTTTGTAAATTATATCTCCTTGCAAACTTGTAACCACTGACTATCCAAGGGTGAATTGTTAAAAAGAGCAATGAAAGTTGTCAACATTTGTATATAAACGTGCCATGTATTTTTCATAAAGACAGTTTAGAAGATTCAAGTTTAAATCAAGTGTGAATTTGTATCTTGACAGTCCTTAAAGTACTTCCATAGACTGATAACCCTTTGGTAATTGTTCTTTGATATTGGAGAACCTAAGGGTCCCATCGAGAAGAAGTTATGGCAACTGCTCTTTGAGGTCCGGGAAGGAAGAGGTCATCATTCCTTGCCTTTGTTTCTCTAGTATCTATCACAGAGTCAGGAAAACAAATATGCTAACAGGACCCAGGGGATGATGCCACTGGTTCCCCACTCTAACCAGCGCAGCATGGACTGAACAGCCACAGACCTGGC
This sequence comes from Tupaia belangeri chinensis, assembly GCF_000334495.1. Classification (NCBI taxonomy): domain Eukaryota; kingdom Metazoa; phylum Chordata; class Mammalia; order Scandentia; family Tupaiidae; genus Tupaia; species Tupaia belangeri. The sequence goes on along the minus strand of NW_006206241.1, from coordinate 2,280,499 downwards.
AACAGCTACAGAGCACCAGTCAAATGCCCTGAAACCTCTCACAGCAATTTAGAATTTCAGATCTTTATTTTGAGGAGAAGATCAACAAAATAAGCCATCTGATCTCATCAAAGCTCTTTCTCATCTATAGGGGACTTACTCAGATGGTGTGATGTTTGCATCTCTTGACTCCTACATGGCTAACTGCAGTTCGAGTCTCAGACCTGGTGAGTTTACGCTCACACGGGAAGACTGTGCCTGTGCGCCCAAAAGGAGAATGCAGGAGAAGAGATTGCGGCATGGCCATCTCCCCTGGGGGCTGATTTCTTACTTTCTGTCTCTCTCTGTCTCTCTGGTGAGGGCATGTGCCCTGTAGCAACAATCTCTGTCTAAAAAACAAAACCAACACAAAACAAAAACACAAATGTTGCTGGTTTTTCTTTCCAGTCTCTCAAAACTCCTAACTAAAGCCAGGAGGGTGGTCATTACGCAGCACCCTAAGGATGAATGTGTCATCTTCCAACCAGATGGAGGAGACAGCGTGCTGGGAGCTGCTTCGTGGGAGATGCATCTCAGCAGAATCTTATTTATTTTCATTTGCCGTAGGGCACATGCACTCACAGAGAGAGAAAGAGAGAGAGAGCGAAAGAGAGAAATCGCCCCCAAGAGGCATGCCGTGCTGAAATCCCTTCTCCATTTTCCCCTCTTCGTGGGATTTTGGGCATGCATACACAAACCTGGTCCTGGTCCAGGACTCAAACCACATGGTCGGCCATGTGGGATCCAGCTACCTTAACCTCCACACCATGGAGTGACCCAGATTCCTCATTTCAATAGAAAGTGTCAACCACAGCACTCAATTCACGCTAAGTGCTGGCTGGCACGGTTGGTCAGAACATCGCACATTAACGTGCAGAGTGGTTGACTCTGGACCAGCTGCAGAATATTCTGACGGCCTCTCTCCTTGCATCCAGCCTGTATGAGATCACGTGTTCCTGAAATACTTGAGAAGGATGCTAGTCCTTAGCACAAACTATCCAACGACAGTTGTGCAGATCCCATGAACTCTTGATGGAGGGACATGGACAATCAGGCCTGCACAGTCCTGCTCTCTGCGGCCTTGGGGAGACACAGCACCTCCGGGCCTTGAACTCCTCATGACCTGGCACTCTGCACTGTCCCCAGTGTTGCAGTGCTCTTGTTTCTAACGACAATGCAGGGTGTGCCCTCTAAAGGCTTGTGCTTTCTCTGGAGCCTGGCCTGGGTTCTGGTGCCCACGACGCTGTGCTTCCTGGCATCAGCTCTGAGTTCTTATTGATGGAGCTGTATTCTAGCTGCTTACTGATGGTACGTATTCACCAGCGTCTTGGTGTCCTCCTGGCAGCTAGCTGATGCCAGCCTAGACGCACTTCCTGTGGTGGCTAGGAGACAGCCATGGCACCTGCATGGTCCCAGAAGTTCGTGCTGCCAGACTTCAGCCTGCATCCTCACCCTGGACCGAGACATCCTCACCCCAACAGAGACATTCTCACCCCGACAGAGACATCCTCACCCCGGACAGAGACATCCTCACCCCTGTAGAGAGATCTTCATCCTGGACAGAGACATCCACACCCTGGACCGAAACATCCTCACCCCAACAGAGACATCCTCACCCCGACAGAGACATTCTCACCCCGACAGAGGCACCCTCACCCCGACAGAGGCACCCTCACCCTGACAGAGGTGCTGACCCTCCTAGGGTTGCCTCTGCTGGTTCTCCTGCATCCTGACATCGCTCTGCTCCTCTCAGCCCTAGGTCAATCAGAGCCAGGTCAACGGCACAATCCACCACGTGGTCTTCAGTCAAGTTCATTTTCAATCGTAGTCATATCTTACAGTCTGAAAGCTGACTCCCAAGCCTGAAAGTGCCTTTGGAAGTGATCAGCGTAAGAAGGGGAGTCGGGAGGGAAAGCAAGATGGCGTGTGAGTGCAGAGCCTTGGGGGGCTGAGCCTTGGGAGTGAAGTGCTCTCCACCACGCAGTCAGTCACCAGATGCAAAGATCACTTTTTAATCACCAGCAAGTTTCCTGTTGTTGAACTCTAATCAACTTTGATTTTTACTCACTGGAGGTGGAATTAGGGCCCTGCAGAAGAATGGGAGGTTAGGAACACGCACCCTCCTCTCCGAGCTGCGGTCTATGTGTTGCTCACAGGGTTTGTTCTGCTCGCTGTTCAACTTCAGAGGAGAGGCTTGAGAGACAGACTCTTAATGATGCCGCACGATTCCTGGTGCACCTGCTCAGTCTCTGATGACAAATGGCCCCGGGCGGACGTCAGCCTTCCCAAGCCTTGTTACCTCTGTTAGGTTGAGCAAATCAAAACGGGTGAGAGCGTACACTCCAGGCGGGATGGGGACTGTGCCTGTCAGAGTTCTGTGGCAGTGGAGTGACACAAGCTGTGTGCAGCGCATGTGTGCATGTGCGTGGGCGTGCATTTCCAGGAGGCCCAGCCAGAGCTGGGCATCCCCTGTGCTCCCCACCAGTCCCTGAGCACCGCAGTCTGGAGCCCGCATCTGACCACCGTCCTGCGGTGGGATAATCCCACGCAGTGATGAGACTGTCGATTTCCCTGGTAGACTGTCGACTTCGTTTCACATGCCTTGCACGGGGAAGGGACCTGACACCATCCAAATCCCCATTCCTCCCCTTTCCCATCGTTGCTCTTTCATCTTAGTCCTTTGCCTTTGCTGGGGCCCAGCAGCTGGCACCTGGAAGGGCAGCCCCGAAGAAGCAGTCTCTCTCTGACCTTGCCCTGCCCGTACGACGCCCTGCAAGTCTTCACACCATTCATACCTTCAGCTCTGGGAGTGATGCGAAGATGAAATGCACCACCCAGCAACTGTGAGACGTGTGGCCAACAGTCTAAAATCCTGGAAGAGGTTGGAGAGAAGAATGAGAAAGGAAAGTCGATGTGAGCAGGCGCGTGGCAGGGAGGCAGCTGGCGGTGGCACGGAGGCGGTTCACAAGAGCTGGCAGATTTTCATGACCGTAACTGTATCTCAAAGCCACGTGGCGAAGAATGTCTGTGGCTTTCTCTCATGGCGGTCCTTAGCTGGTGCGTTCACAGCCTTTCCCACGTGGTGCTGCTCTTTCTGAAATGATTCGATACACACCCACATAAGCCCTCACGTTGGATCGCCCCCTTCTGTGCCACTGTCTGTGTGGTTGAGGGACCAAGAATAACACAGCGGCTGAATGGTGACGCCACTACGTAAGTGTCATCTTATCCTGTCCTGCACATGGTTATTTTCCAGCCAGTCAGTCACTTCTCTGGCTTCCTTGGGCAAATTGGCTTTAACTGACTAAAACCTCCTGAAATTTCATCAGCTGGAAAGAATGCCAGTACTGAAAAATATGACACATTTTTATATTTTTTAAATTTATTCATTCACTTATTTTGACTAGAGAGAGACAGAGAGAGAGAAAGTGAGAAAGCAAGCCACCAGGTTCAGTACTCGAACTGTGGTCGGTCATGTGGGAGCGTCCAGTGCCTTAACCACTATGCCGCCTGCTGGTCCCCCAAAGGACACAAATTTAAACTGAAGTTTTTGCTCATTGCTGTATCATGTGGCCGATGCACTGATTTGAATTTTCTGCCAAGTGCTTTAGGCTGAATAAAAAAGAAAAGAAAAGGCTTTATTGGGCAACGCCCTGAAATTCGCTTTGGGAGCCTTATTTGCCTCACTTCTGTGTTTTCTTCAAGAATTACGGTTTTGGGGATTTTGACCTTTAGGGTTGGGATCTGGGGACTGGGATTTTGGATATTAGGGATTTTGATGTTTCGGGACATCGACATCCAGGGTTGGGGTATCTGGGGTCACATCTGTCGGGACTGTGATGGGCTTTGGCTCAGCCCCAGGGAGGAGATGTTATCTTGTTTTCATGACCCGATTCAAAGGGTGAGTGGGCAGGTCGGAAGAGGTATGTCGTTCTGTTATAACACAAAAGCTTTTTTGATTTGGTGCAATCCTTTAAATCCAGGAGAGTGCTGGGTCTCTTCTGGCTGGAAATAGCCATTGCCCAATGGAGACAGTACAGAAGACTTGGCAAGCAGTAGGCATGTGGCCTTAAGTCTCAGCATAGAGATGGCGATAGCCCCCATCCTTCTAGAAGGGTTTACAATTATCACTCCAAAACACCAACTTCAACAAGGCTTCGCTTCTTACAGGGATGAGTAGAGTGGGGTGCCCAGGCTGCGTGGAGGGGGTAGGTGCAGGGTTTTCCCTGCTGCCCGGTGGAGCGTTTCACTGGCCAGTCCTCCTTCCCACAGTGCAGAGCCTGGGCTGCTAAGTCAGCAGTTTTCAAACCTACTTTGTAAATCCTTCTGCTCCTCCCTGCAACACGAATGTGTGAAGACAGTCACAAAACAGCACATATGTCAGTGGCCTTCTTTGTTAGCATGATTAATGTAACAAAAGAAAAATGGAAGCCGTCATGTGGACCAGATTGTTCCTCCCATATGCTAGAGCATTTGCATCTTATGAACAAGGCAAATGCATCTGTGGCACAACTGGATATTTATAACTGTAGATACTCAGGGTTAAGCAGTGATTAACGACTCGCCGGGATGGCTTTCTAAGGAAGGTTCTTGTCTAGACCTGCTAACCTACCAGTGTCCACAGGGTGAGCCTTGACCATCTGGTTGCAGTGTACGGATCCCTGAGGTTGGACATGGATGGTCCTGAGACAGCCTCTCAGTTCTTTGGTGTCATGCTGGCTGTAGAGTATTGTCACCCTGTGGAGTCCAGCCCGTCTCCTGCTCTCTCTCTGTACTAAACGTCGCTTGTCTGGTATTGCGCAGAGCAGGTGCTCCAGCCACTGGGGCTGTACCTTCACGCGCTCTCATGGCTCGCTCTACTTAGAGGAGAGAAGGCTGGCTGTGGGGACCAAGTACGGCCTCAGGAAGAGAGCGACAGCAGAGACAGGACCAGGCTTCTCATGGAGAACTAGAGCCAGGCTTGCCTGGAAAGGCATTCATGATTTTGAGACCAAAGAAACCAAATGGGTTCGGTGTTCCATGACTTTATTGCCATTACGTTCAGGAAAGTCTCTATCTGCTTATAGTCTTTAGTTTCCGTGGTTGACACTCCGTCCAGAGACGAGCAGGAGTAGCGAGTTCAGTGTGCACCTTCTTCGAGTTCTGTACCAAACACAGCAGCCTTCTTCATGCCGAACTTTGTGGGCGCTTTCTCCAAGTCGATCAAGGTACTAGGGAGAAACTGACAAGGCGCTGGGCCGTGAAGCTGCGCCTCCCTTGACGTTCGTCTCAGGAGCAGTCCATCCTTCTCTTCACGAGCGACCTGTAAGTACGTCCACATGCTTTGCCATGCATCTCCAACGCTTCCCGTGGACGAACCACCTTCGTGCTCTGTAGGGCCCTGATGCAGACCGCGAGAGCCAGAAAGCATCTCTCGTGCATCAGAACCAAACCGGTAACGAGGTTGCTCCACGCTTCTCCTGCTCCACAGTAAACAGCACAAGAACAGGAGGGGTATTAAAAACAAAACAAAACAAAAACACAGAGGTAAATTTCCCAAATAATCATGGTTTGTCCCTGAACAGTAAGAGTGCAAGGTGTTCAGCACCTTTAGTCAAATAGCTGTTAACCTCCAGCCACTTACACTTGATGCTGCCCCAGCGTCTGCGAGCTACGCCATCACACACAACTGCAGCCTGTCGTATCCAACTGATACCTCGTCCCCACGCGTGTCCACGGGCCAGGCTCCAACGGCAGCACAGGCCCTGCCCTGGCGGGAGAGTCCCGAGCCACCTGCCGATGCTCCGCTCTGCCTCGTGAGTGGCTTTTGTCAGGGCACGGTTGGCGCTGACGTGGAGGGTCTGACTGACATGTGGAATGCACTGCCGAGGCGGGAGTTTATGTTAACAAAGATGGGATTGAGAAGGGGTTGGTCCCTTGCTTCACTTCCTGGTGTCAAAAAGATTTGCTCTATTTTAATACTGGTCTTTGTTTCCATGTCAGAGAACCGGCCTCTGTGATAAACAGACATTACAGTTCGTTCCAGGGAGCCATGGCTGCGGCTGGTGCTGTGCCGCGGGCTCCCCCGGGGCTGCCGAGCAGTAACTGCCGCACAGGCGTGGCTAGACCTACCTGCTTTCGCCGCGTCTTGGACAGTGCCCTCTCTAGCATCCTCCTGCTAGCCCCTGAGCTGGCTTTAATAACTCCCTCGCCATGTCCCCAGGCTAGCCGTCTCGGCACTAAACCCTCCATCTAGTAAACCCAGTTGCTTAGGTAACACTTTGCTCCCTCCCCGTGATGGCCTGTGATACCTTCCGGCGTCCTTGTTCCAGATGGCTTGAAGAGGTAATCACAGAATTTCCTTCGAGCCGTGTTCAAGCGAGGCTTCCTTTCTCCAAGAAAAGAAAAGAACATCTCATTTTTAACCCGTTTAGTTTAAAGTACTCTGGAAACATTACAGGCAGATAAATCTACCTTCTCACATTTTGAGTTACAAATATGTCCAAATCCCAGTGTACTTAAAATTAAGTTGTTTTGCCCACCTTCATCATTTGGAGTAAGAGGGTGTATGTAAGAAGGGCATTTTTCCCATTTAGTTCTCTGGTGAAAACAGCGTCGGTTGCTAAGTGAATGTGTACGAGCCGTCCCTTCGATTAGTTTATAGAAGTCTCAACTCTGCCCTCCAGGTCATACAAACAGAGTCCCTGAATGAAGCGTTGTGAGTAAGGCACTATTTCCTGTGGCAACAGACAGACTTGTGCTGGGATGCAGGGGGAAACAACTAGAAATTCCCAGTAACATTCCAGCCTCATTTGCGGTAACAGGATATGCAGAACGCTGGTCATTTCTGGTCTTCGTGGGCGTGCTGCAGGAACCACGGTAGTCTCAGCCTGCCTTTTCGGGACTGAATCAGATTTATGGGGATAAGTAGAAAACACAGAATAAGTTCACACTGACTCACTGACTCCATCACAGATCACACATGGTACTCATTTATCTCAGCACAAAGGGGCCGTGTTTGAATTATTTAAATCCGAAAGGAAAGTGCGAACTGTGTTTTGGCTAAAAACCTACAACCGCTATGTCTAGGTTTAAATGTTCCAGCTTACTTTATCGATTTAAGGGTATGCAGACCTAAAATTCATTGCTGCATGCTTAAGGGCACACACGCTTACAGTAAGATTACAGTAGGATGGATATTTATACTTGTCCGTACGTTTGAACATGCATGCCATGTGCTATACTGAATCATTTTATAACTTTATAACTGAGGAAACGATCCCCAAAGTCAGAGTCCATGCTGCGCCTTCACGCGACGTCAGGGGCGCCGAGCCCTCGCACTCTGCAGAGGCAGCCACTGGCCTCCTAGAGCGCTGGCCCCAAGCAGCTTGCTCTTGCTTGTTTTTCAGCTTAATGATAACATGGTTTGGACTTTTAACATTAAATTATGGGACGAGCTCATGAACGTGAAGAACCTCAAAATGTTGTACACAAAATTAATTTGCATAACTTTGTCTTCCTTTGGATTTTCTTTAAAATGGACATCTCAGGGCCAGTGGGTGGTATAGTGGTTATGGCGCTGGACTCCCACATGGCTGACCATGGTAAAAGTCCTGGACCTGGAAGCTTGAAAGCCATGTTGGCATGTGTATGCATGTGCCCAAAATCCCAGGGGGAGAATGGAAGAGAAGGGACTGTGGCATGGCCACTCTTCTCATAGGTGATTTCTCACTTTCCCTCTTACTGTCTCTATCTCTGGTGAGTGCAAACCCCCGAAGACAAAAATAAAATGAACTGAAATAAAATGAAATGGGAACCTCAGGAGAAAGACAGGAAAGGAGAAGCTATGGCTTTGCAGGCTCCTGTATGTTTCCTTGAAGAAAGAGGGACTGTGGCTTTGTGGACTGGGACTATCAGGGGCTGGCCTTGTAACCCAGTGGTTAAGGGAGCTGGATCGCAAGTAGACAACTATGGTTTCAACCCCAGCCTCGGGAGCTTGAAAAACATGCTGGACACATGTGCAGATGTGCCCAAGATTCCAGCAAGACAGAGACATGGACGAGAGAGGACTGCGGCGTGACCATGTGCCATGGAGGGGAGCTTTTCCTCTCTCTTTTTGTCTCTCTGTCTCTGTCAAATGCATGCACTTCTGGCAAAAAAACAAACAAACAAAAAACAAACAAAAACTTCCAGTAAAACTTCTAATTTATTCCTTGTCTTTGCAATTTTGTCCTGCACATCTCTGAAAATGAATCACTTCACCTTTTTATTTTTAAATTTTGTTTAAAATTTATTTATTTTTTCTATGAGAAAGTAAGATAAGTAATCTCAGGCCAGGACGCCCCCCGTCCCCTCGTCCTGCATTAGCCAGAGTTGCAGGTGCACCCCAGCACTGAGGCAGGCCCAGGGAGAGAACTCGCAGCCCTCCCATGGGGTCTCTGGCAAAACACAGCAGGGTCCTACTGCCTGTGTTTCTGAGGCTGGGCCTCAGTTCATTTCCTTATTCAAACTGATGCTTTTTTCTGTGTGTTTCACCTGCTTCCTACCAATGTGCATACGTGTATGAACGTGCTTCCTGTCACCACCTGTAGGAATACTCCTAAGGAGAAACCAGGTGAGGCATTCGTGCTCTGTGTGGTGTGACTGTGCAGTGCCTGACCGGAGTGCCATGGGCACGTGAGCTAGGCTTAAACCTATCTGTCCTGGAGCCTCAGAGAATGTGTTGCTATTGCTCCAGCACCTGTCAATATGTACACGTGTATCACGTGGGGTATTTTAGTAAAACAAAGAAAAACCAACGTATTGATTTAAAAGGTTGCTCTTGTTTTTGTTTTGTTTTGTTTTATTTTTGAGAAAGATTTTTGCTATAGGGTGTATGTGCTCACTGGAGAGACAGAGAGAGACAGGAAGCAAAAAATCACCCCCTGGGGGAATGGCCACACCACAGTTCCTTCTCTTCTATTCTCCTCTTGGGATCTTGGGCATGCATGCACATGCACCCAAAACCAGGTGAGGCATTCGTGCTCTGTGTGGTGTGACTGTGCAGTGCCTGACCGGAGTGCCATGGGCACGTGAGCTAGGCTTAAACCTATCTGTCCTGGAGCCTCAGAGAATGTGTTGCTATTGCTCCAGCACCTGTCAATATGTACACGTGTATCACGTGGGGTATTTTAGTAAAACAAAGAAAAACCAACGTATTGATTTAAAAGGTTGCTCTTGTTTTTGTTTTGTTTTGTTTTATTTTTGAGAAAGATTTTTGCTATAGGGTGTATGTGCTCACTGGAGAGACAGAGAGAGACAGGAAGCAAAAAATCACCCCCTGGGGGAATGGCCACACCACAGTTCCTTCTCTTCTATTCTCCTCTTGGGATCTTGGGCATGCATGCACATGCACCCAGCATGAGTTTCAAGCTGCCAGGTCCAGCACTGCAGATGTGGTCAGCCGTGTGGGGGTCTAGCCCCTCACTATGCCACTTGCTGGCCACAAAGGTTTGTTTAAAATGAAAGCATAGCATGGTTATGGGCCTATTCACTTGGTATCTTTGTAGTACTGGCCATAGGACCACATGGTGACTCCCTGTATCTAAGCTTTCTCTTGTCTTGACTGATTGTTTCAATTGTCCCCGATCTCTTATTACCCCAGGCATAACCCCGTACCCTGAACATTGAGCCACAGTCTTCTGGGATGGACTGGGTATGGATTTGTCACCCCTGAAGGCTAACCACAGAGACAATGACTTCACTGAAGATGCCTGACATATCTACACTAGATGTCTTCCTGACTGAGATGAGCGTGCCCAACGATTCCCAGACACCCCACAAGCCATTTCAGGGTCATCACAGACTGACCTAGAAGTGTGTCCTTGTTGATTGTAACTCCAACATGCTAAGAACTTGGGAGTTGTCACTTCCATTTTTATGAGAAAAAGCCGGGCAATATGCTGAACAATTGAAAATTAATGACTTTTCTTAGATCCATCAGAGAATAGAAGTGACAGAGCAAACTCCCACCCTGAAACCGGCAGAGCCAGGCCAGAAGAGAGCCCCAGCCAAGACCTGCTCATCTGAGTTGCTGGAGCCATGCCTGGAGGGATGCTCAGCGGTCACTGTGAAGAGCAGCTGGGGGCTGAGTGCACTAGCTTGAGTTGAAGATGCCTACGGAGCCAGTCTGGACGTGGCCCCTGCATGTTAGAAGGCTTTTCCTTCAGGAGCTCCAGATTAACAACAACAAAATCCCCATGTTTTTTTCAGGTGGAGGTAAAAATGGTTGCTCTGAAATATGCCCACAGTCTTCCATAACAAGGGCTTGCTCATCTCCCATGAACAGGGAAATTACCTGGCCCCAGCCCTCTCTGTCTCTGTGTCTCAGCTAGGAGGAGGGAAAAGGGTCAGAAACACTTGAGAAGGTCAAAGATTAAGAGTTCAGGTCAGCAAAAACTTAGATTGAAACTTAAAACCACCTCACCACCATGTCAACAGGGCTCTGATACAATAACTGTGAATTTCAACTGAGAGAGTTGCAAGACACAGACCGTATTCCAGAGGAAGTTCTCAGACAAAGCCAAAGACAACAGATAAGAAAAACAAAGCAATACAAAGACACTAGAGAAGATAGGGAAAAAATGTTATGAGAACTATTACTACTAAAGCAAATAATAAATGTAGCTTACTTGCCAAACACATAGAAACCTCACATACAAAGCCTGTCTAACACTCTTCCTCTTACCAACTACATAATGTCCAACCTTGCAACAAAAAATTACAAGGCAAACTAAAAGGCAAGATAATACATACAGTCTGGGAAGCCAAAGCAGATCTCAGTAGCAGCTTCAGATACGATACAGATTTTGGAATTATTGAGAGAAATTTGGACCAGTCTGTGGCCTGCTGGTTGAGGCAGCTGGATACCACATGACTGACCACATGGTTTGAGTCCTGGACTCAGTGGTTTAGAAAACACAGCTGGGACCAGCAGTTGGTGTAATGGTTATGTTGCTGGACTCCCATGCAGTCGACCGCGGTTCAAGTCCCTAACCCAGTGGCTTAAACTCATGCTGGGTGCATGTGCATGCGTGCCCAAGATCCTGAGAGGAAAATGGAAGAGAGGGGATTGCGGTGTGGCCATCCCCCCTTGGGGGGTGATTTCTCACTTTCTGTCTCTCTGTTTCTCTTTGTCTTTCTGGCAAGTGCACTTGCCCTATAGCAAAAACCTCTTCAAAAAAAAAAAAAAAAAAAAAAAAGGAAGAAAAGAAAGAAAAGAAAAAGAAAGCACAGCCACCATGTGCATGCATGTGCACACATGCCCACAGGCAGGAGAGATGGAGAAGAGCTTGCAGTGTGACCGTTCTCTCTGAGGAGTGTAACTTGCATTCTCTCTCTCCCTCTCTCTCTCTCTCTCTTTCTGGTGAGCATATTTATCATCTGGCTTTTTTTTTTTTTTAAAGAGAGGAATTCCAAGCAACTTTGGCTGACATACTAACGGCTCTATTGAAAAAAGATTGACAACATGCAAAATCAGGAGGGGAATATAAGGGGGAAAGCAGAAACCCCAAGAAAGAATCAAGGAAATGAAAAACAAACCAACAAACAAACAAACAACAGAAAAATACTGTAACAGAAAGAAGACTGCCTTCGAAGTGCGTCCTTTCCCATCGCTGTCTCCTTCCAGTCCAAACATCCCAGTTTTCCTCTTGCACGTGACTCCTTTTCCCAGCAGCGGTGGGGGCCTCCCAGCAAAGACTGTAGCAGACGCCGGAGTGGTTTTCTAGGTGTGTTTGGGCCCAGGCTATCCCGGTTCTCAGGAGTGTGCTCTTGAACAAGTTACTTAATGCTTTTGTACCTTCATGTTCCCACTTGTAAAATGGAATCATAATGAAAATAAACAGAAAGAAAGATTTTGAGAATTACAAATGTAGCAAGTATAAAGCATTTGGAATATCATCTGCTGCTGGTAATGGCTGCATAACCTGTAGGCTCCAGTGCAAAATTAAATCACAGAACTAGCGGCTTAAAAAACTGAAGGCTTTCAAGATGGCAGAACACTGATCCAAGTACGGGTCCTGAGCACAGAGCCTACATCACTACACAGGATGCACGCCCAGAAGTCAGCGCCTCCTGACACCTGGGCAGGCACTCCCATGCACCAGCAGTGGGCTAACAGGACGGCCAGCACCACTGGGCTTTACTGCTCCTCTTACTATTCCCCTACCAATAGGCCTCGCCAGGGGAAAGTCTAACAGTACTTCCAGGGAGAAAATCTGAAAGCATTTAGAGCACCTTCTTTCTCCATTTGGCCCTGCCTTTGGTTGGCAACTAACTTATGATTATTACATGTTAAAAGTTTGTTTCTTCTTTTTTGGAGAGATTTTGCTATGGGGCATGTGCGCTTGACAGACAGACAGAGAGACAGAAAGTGAGAAATCAACCCCAGGGGGGATGGCCACGCTGCAATCCCTTCTCCTCCATTCTCCTCTCAGGATCTTGGGCATGCACGCACACACGCCCAGCGTGAGTTTTGGGCCACTGGGTCCAGGACTTGAACTGCGGTTGACTACATGGGAGGTCAGCGACATAGCCGTTATGTTAACTGCTGGTCCCCAAAAGTTTGTTTCTTTCATGAATGAGAGAGATAGAGAGAGAGAGTTACAGGGAGAGAGATAGCACCCCCAGCAGGGCCCAGCAGAGTCCTGATGCCAAGATCAAAACCTAGCTCTCAGGCAGCCCTGGGTGTGGTCAGGTGCATACCTGGTGAGCTCTGGGAGACCTCTGGACTCCAAGTAGGAACCAGCTTCTCAGTACTGTTGATTACTGATGAGCAGCTAAACACCTTGAGACATTGTCTTCCCTCTGTCCTCATTGCCCTTACTCCATCCACCCTACGCACGGCAATCGGTTTCTAATTGCTGCTGCTCCTTTAGGCCAACACTTTCCGCCCAGCTCTCAAGCTCTCTTAGCAGGGGCATCATTACAAAATGCAATTTCATTGTTTTACTCTCTAGATGAAAACCAGCCAACACTGCATTGCTTAAAAACAGAGCCTAAACCTCTTGTGGCTAACAACAGCTGGATCTTACCCTTCTCTTCATCTACCCCTTAATCCACCCGTGTTTCTGGCTAGTCTCTCTGTGACTCCTCCTTTTACAATCTCTTTCCATGTAATACCACATTGCAATCTGATATTAATCTGCTAATAATTCTTGCCCCCTTTTTACATACAACTATCCCTTCTGACCAGACTGTTTTAAACATTCCTCCCTAACCTATATGACCTATTCACACGTGTGTGTGTGTGTCTGTGTGTGTGTGTTTGAGAGGTTTTTGCTAGAGGGTGCATGTGCTTGCCAAAAAGACAGAGACAGAGAGACAGAAAGCGAGAAGTCACTCCCCCAGGGAGGATGGCCACATCACAATCCCTTCTCCTCCATTCTCCTCATGGTATCTTAGGCATGTGTGCACACGTTCCTGGTATGAGTTTAAGCCACAGGGTCTGGGACTCAAACCATAGTCGACTACATGGGAGTCCAGTAACCATTACGCCAACTGCTAGCACCCAAACACGTCTTGAGCTGAGAGCCCGTACCTTCTTTCCCTCAGGCCGAGCACACCTTTTTCTTCTCTCTGTTTAGACACCTCCTGTTCATACCTCTCCAGACCTCTAAGTGCATGGCAGTAATGGTTGTTTTCAGGTTGTCTCCCTCACTCACCCAAGTGGATCCCAAATCAACCAGAGTATGTTCTAATCATTTTCTTTTTTAAAAAATTATAACATTTATTCATTTCTCTGCACAAATGTAAAATTTACATTTGATTATTTCAGGATTTTTGTGGATACATATAATTTTACATATACACTACAGAACTACAGAATACTACTCAGCCATAGAAAACAATCAGATTCTGGCATTTGATAGAAAGTGGACAAATAAGGAAGATTTGCTGCTGAGTGAAGTGAGCCAAGCAATGAAAGAGAGGCATTGTATGTCCCCACTCAGTACACACCGAGTGTCGGCACTCTATGACAGACACTGAATGATTGGAAGGTATAAAAACAGGGAGAGCGGTGGTGACGCTAACTGCTTTCTATGCAAAAGCTTAGTGAGCTCTTAAGAAATGCTTGAGGACTATATGGAGAATGCATGAACAAAATGACTAGAGAATTAAGAGAATGAATAACTTCTTCTCATTTTGAAAAAGCTAAAAGTGTAGGATAATTTAAGAAATCATTCAAGTGAAGGGACCAGCAGTTGGCGTAATGGCTATGTTGCTGGACTCCCAAGTAGTCGACCATAGTTCGAGTCCTGGACCTGGTGGCTTAAAATCATGCCGGGCGTGTGTGCATATGTGCCCAAGATCCTGAGAGGAGAATGGAGGAGAAGGGATTGTGGAGTGGTCATCCCCCCTAGGGGGTGATTTCTCGCTTTCTGTCTCTCTGTCTTTCTGGTGAGCAAATACGCCCTATAGCAAAAACCTCTTCAAAAAAAAGAAATCATTAGAGGGAACCAGCAGTTAGCGTAATGGCTATGTGGCTGGATTCCCACGTAGTCGACCGTGGTTCGTGTCCCGGACCCGGTGGCTTAAAACCCACGCCGGGCGCGTGTGCGTGCGTGCTCAAGATCCCAAGAGGAGAATGGAGGAGAAGGGATTGCGGCGTGACCATCCCCCCTGGGGGGTGATTTCTCGCTTTCTGTCTCTATGTCTCTCTCTGTCTGGCTGGCGAGTGCACGTGCCCTACAGGGAAAATCTCTCAAAAAAAAAAAAAAAAAAAGAAATCATTAGAGAGAAAAAAAATCCGTATGTAGAAGGAACGCAAACCAAAAACTTTAAAGGTGATCTGAAACGTTACCTTGTTTCCCTTTCTGCAATCTACAAGTTAGAAGAAAGGCACTAAATTCAGCTCCCACTCAGGAAAGAGGAATTAATCCCCATCTCCTGGAAGAACTACCAAAGAATGTGTGGGCATGTGTTCAAACCATCACAGCACTGGGGCCAGCAGACAGCATAGTGGTTGTATCACTGGAATCCCACATGGCCGACTGCAGTTCAAGTTCTGGACCCGGTGACTTGAAAATCGCACCAAGTATGTGTGGATGTGTGCCCAAGGTTCTGGGAGGAGAATGGAAGAGAAGGGATTGTGGCGTGGCCATCCCCCCAGGGAATGACTTCTCACTTTCTCTCACACTGTTTCTGTCTGTTTGTCTCTCTCTATCTCTCTCTCTCTCCAGTGAGCACATGCACCCTAAGGTAAAAACCTTAGGGAAAATATGATAAAACCCACAGCATTAATAACCATTTGGGAAGAGCTCCCTGAGGATATGCAGATAACTTTTCTCCATCAAACTCTCTCCACTAATCTCACCAACGAGTCTTGTCTGTAGCAATCACCATTGTGGTGCCGGGACAGCAGTCTTCTTTTTCTTTCTTTTTCAGTTTTTGCCATAGGCACGTGTACTCCTCAGAGAGAAACACTGAGAGGGAGAGTAAGAAACCATCCCCAGGGAGAATGGCCATTCCACAATCCCTTCTTGTCCATTCTCCTCCTGGGGTTTTGGGCATACATGCACATACACCTAGCATAATGTTCAAGCTGCAGGATCTGGGACTTGAACCGCGGTCAACCATGTGAGGATCCAGTGCCTTAATTATCATTGCTATCTGCTGGACCCTTGACAGCACATTTTTATTTCCCTCATTCCTTCTACATTTATTTATAGAAACTTTTCTGTAAGGAAGATTTCTCTCTTTTCCCCTGTTTATTTATTATTTTCCTCATTTCTGTATGGTCGAACAGATACCTGGGTATTTACTTTATTCTCAGGGTTATAACACAGAAAAATATTTTGTGACTCTTCTTGTTCCATGTTTGGCCTCTGGGAAACCTTTGGAACACTTAACTTATTTCAGGCTCATTTTCTGTTGTTCTGCCCTAAGCTCAAGAAACAGCAATTAAAAAAAACAATCCTGATTTGTTTTCTGAGAAGTGGTGTTCAGCAAACAAGGCCTGACTGCCTGTGCTCGTTGCTTACGGGGTACCAGGGCCTGTCTGTCATGTTGGTGCAAACCACCCCCACATTCACACACGTCTGCAGCTGTTTCTGCATCCATAGCCCTGGGGAGGGTGCGTCTGAACACGAGTTCATACAGATGCCTCCGACTCCACCCCAGCACCCAAGAGTAGTTTCTGAAATTGAAACAGGACGGTTTTACTTTGGCCTCTCTCCTCTCGTGTGGTTTCCGCACTAAGAGAAGATGCACACAATCCTGGCGTTTGGGTCTAGAACAAGGAACATAAACAGTTTCCATTTTCCAAGAGTGTGTTAGAAGCTTGGCCAAGGCAGTTTAGACGCTGAGAACAGCAGCCTGGCATTCTTTGGGTTCCGTGAGAAGCATGATCGGTGTGGGCTTTCCATTTGGTTTGGTGTCGGCTCCCTCCCCTGCCAAAACGCACTCGCTATTGATGGTCCCCCATACTTGGTCAGGGACATCCCCCTTCTGTCTTTCTCTTCTGATCCTGCCTCCAACAAATGCTAACAACGCGTACAGTTTTCTCCGACTCAGTGCTATTAAAGGAGAAGTCCGTTATATAAGGGCTTAGTAACTGATCGCTCATGCAATCTCCCAGCAGGTCTGCAAATGTCCTGTGCTATGGAGTCTGCAACGTCGTGTGCATAGCTTACTTGGGCTATGATGATTCTGAGAAAAAAGGAAGCATTTTTCTGTTATCATGTTGTTAAATAGATCGCCAGTGAGAGTAAAAGTAAGTGCAAGAGAGAGGGCTTTGCTCTGAAAGCCCTAAAGTCCTTCGCAGCTGAGAGACTGAGTGAAGGTGGGTCTCCATTCTGCCTAGGCAAACGTGGCCTTCCCTTTAGCCAGCTGCGTGATCATCAGCAAATCGAGCCCATCAGAGCCTCTGAAAGAGCTAGACCCCCAGATCTTGGGGCACCTGAGGGGGAACTCCACATCCCAAAGATTCTGGGGGTTTAGAAGTGGGAGTGCGGGGTTCTGCCCATACAAAGCTACTGACTGGGCTCGTTCAGCTTTGCTTTTTCTGAGATGACCTGACTTCATTTTTGTCCATGAGGAACGTGGTGAAAACGATGGGGCCGCTTATTTCCTCCTGTGCTGGGTCAAGTGGGGACAGACAAGAGGCAGCATCCACAGTCGGTCTGATTCTGCCTTATTTCATCTACTTAGAACAGCACGATAGACCCTTCACAGGCCCCGCTTCGAGGCCTCCTCCGTGGCAGTAAATATTCGTCAGACTCTGTCTTCGCCTATTTGGCTTCCTGCGAGCAGGAGTTCTATCAGTTCGCAGGTTTTCTTTGTGTGCGTCATTCCCGTCCAATTGCGCCGTAACATCTGACATTTCTCTCCCTCCCTCTCTCTCTGCCTCCCTTTTATAAAGGATTGAGTTGTGTTTTATCCTCTAATCCTTTCAAAATACCGTGTACCTTTCTAACTGATGGCAACCCCCTGACAAGGCGAGGGAGACGGGAAAGCTGGAAACCACATCAGAAGGGCCTGCTAGATGTGTTGTGACAACAGGGAGGCAAGGCGAGGACTTGCTTCATTTAGGGCTGAAAGCACCTTTGTTATGTTTCTGCAGGAGAAGCAGAGAGGGCGGAGGCCTGGCCCCTTACCCTATCCCCTCTGCCTGCCAATCACCTCAGCACTGAAGAAAAAAGAAAATATTAAGGAAAAACGGGGGCAAGGTCCAAAGGGAAAGGCATCAATAAAAGAAGCATTTGCATAGTTCTAAATATCACCACTGCTCTGTATTTTGCGCTGAGATGAGTACAGCTGGAAAGGGGGGCTAATTTGTGCCTGGAATGCAGGTGAGGTCACCGACGTAGTATTCCAAGCGTCTGTCTTGACTGAGGAGGCTTTATTTTGAATACTGAATGTGCTTTAAAGAGAAGATATATTCAGGACTTTTTTTTTTTTTTTTTTTTTTGCTTGCTTAGGAAGGTGCTCATTTGCATTGGGTTGTCAAGAGTTATGACATTTAATGTTATTAATGTCACTTCCATTATTCCACTGACTCTCAGCTGCCTTCACCTACAAAATGTAAATGTTTCTGACTACATGGCCATAACTAGAGACCCCCAAGGAAAGGAGGAGACACGGGTCCCCGTGCTGTGGGCAGGCCAACTGACTGGCTCCTGAAGTCACTCACTGTCGAAAGCTTGGAAACAGATTCACCCAAATGTCAGCCGCATATGCGTGCGTGCCCACGAGCACAGGAGCGTGTGAGTGTGCGCACGCGCACACACACACACGCACACCAAAGTGACTTTTATTCTAGAAATCTACTGCAATTTGAAAGATAGCTGGAGCAAGCAAGCACTTTTAGAGGGAATTACGCCTAGAGTGGACATGGGATTTACTTTATGATTAAAAAGCTGGGCCAGAGAAGACCAGAAATCACCTTCTGTGTGTGCGTGTTGTTCTCTGTCCTCTAGGGTGAGTGCATGCACCCTATGGCCAATACATAAACAGAGAAATGTGCATTTGGAGGCAGATGGACCCGTTATTTTCTAGAGAGGTTAATGCAATAAGAATGACTCAATAGTTGAGTGCGTCTAAATGACTTATTCAAAGAAATTTATTAATGGGCACATAAAATAATTTTGTGTTATCATATCTTAATAAAAATAATGATTTCTGTTATATTACCTTGACGAATACAAATAATAGCTTTTAATATGATTATATTTTATATTTAAAGGACATCAAATCCTCAAAGGGAGATTCAGGTCATACTGAGTCTTTTAAAAGAATAATTAGATGTAAACTGCAATTCTAAAGTGAAACTAATCTCTTTATGTCGTTTAAATTTTTATTGCAAAAAATTTCAACAATAGAAATAAATCAACAGTCACCTCGAACTGACAGCTAACGTTTATACTGAGCCTTTTAAAAATCGCCCGCCAGTCTCTATTCCTAGCTGTCTCTCAGTTTATACATTTCGGCAGGTGCTTACTGAGCCACACAGCCACGTATCCCAGCATGCATTGCCTTTCCAGACATGAATGATTCGCTGAGATCCGTTTATCCCAGGCCATTTGCACACTTTTTTATTCTTTTCAAGACATTTCCTCTAAGCGTCTTACAGATGGCTCTATGGGACCGGTCTACGTCTGCACGTGCGTCGCCACATCTTTTTTCCGTTCTCCTGATTCGGAACAGCTCCTTTTTCCTCCGAGCCTCCGTCCGTTTACCCTGTGTTTGCTGCGATGAGACGAAGACAGTTACGCTCAGTGCCTGGCGTCCTGGGTCGTCTGCCTGCTTGTGCTCCCACTAGGTGGCCTCTCCAGCGCGGTCCGGTCCCGTGAGCTGCAGGTCGGGCTGCATCCGCATGGTTATTTTTAGCAGGAGCACTTCCTGTGCGATGTTACAGAGCTGACATGTCGAGGGGAGGTGCCCGTGTCGGGTGCTGGAGTCATTAGTGCTGCTGAATTTAATCGCCTGGGAAGGTGGCGCCGACCTTTCATCCGAGGTGTTTAGCATCCTTCGGTGACACTGCCCGAGTCAACACCTTCACTTGGTGGAGAGAGCTGTAAAATTATTAGTATCATTCCTCCTAGACCTATTAATTCATGCGACTACGTAAGGAACAGCTTTACCTCATCAGCTGGGATTACCCACCCTTCCTCCAAGACTGTTGGAGGATGCAATTAACTGCTCCCATTTAAAACCTGCACTTTGGAGGAGGGCGGAGGTGTAACGTCGGCTGCACTGACAGACAATGGGCTTGTTTGTTGTCTGTTTCCGCTCCACGGTTATTTGAGGATTAGCAGAGTTTTATTTGTTCAACCTGCAACACGCGATTGCAGGCGTCGTCCGTGGCCGACACCAGCCACTCGCCGGCTGAACCCCCTCGGTCAGCTCTGTCCTCTGGCCTGGCCCTGCTATTCTGGAGTGCTCTGCCCCTTCCCTGCGGTGGCCTGAGGAACTACGAGCAGGGCTGACCCTGACGCGCCACGGCTCCCAGGCTGCTTCTGCGCACTGAGTAAACGCTGCCATCGCACTTCCTAACAAAAGCGACTTTAAAGGATAGTGTTCCTGACTTTTACGTTTCGTTAACATCTCTTTTCTCTTACACAAAAATCTGGGTTCACGAATTTACCTTTTGGCCTCCTTTATAGTCTACTAAAAAGTGTGTCAAAACTACAAAGCCATTATCATTGTTCAAAAGGGACCTGCGTGGGCCAGCAGGTGGCATGTGGTTACGTCACTGGACTCCCACATGGTGGATGGCAGTTCTAGGTCCGTACCCAGTGGCCTGAGAAACCAGCTGGGCATGTGTTCGTGTGCGCCCGAGATCTCGGGACGAGGATGGAGAAGGGATTGTGGTGTGGCCATCACCGCTGTGGGGGCATTTCTCACTTTCCCTCTTGTCTCTGTCTCTGTCTCTCTTTGGGGAACACACATGCCCTAAGGCAAAAATCTCTCAATTAAAAAAAAATATATATATATATATTTTTGGAGAGGTTTTAGCTATAGGGCACGTGCGCTTGCCAGAAAGACAGAGAGACAGAGAGACAGAAAGTGAGAAATCACCCCCCGGGGAGGTGGGGATGGCAACTCCGCAATCCCTTCTCCTCCCTTCTCCTCTCGGGATCTTGGGCACGCATGCACACGCGCCCGGCGTGAGTTTAAGCCACCAGGTCTGAGACTTGAACTGTGGTCGACTACATGGGAGTTCTGGGACATAGTCATTAGGCTAACTGCTGGTCCCAATAAAAAATAATTTTAAAAAAGGAACTGCTATCAGCTGCAGAGACCAGAATAATGTAGCACTCGCTAACGCCATAGCCACCCGGGACGGTCTGGGCTTGTGTGCTGAGGTCTCTGTGCATGTTAGGCACACGCGTGTGCTTGTGGCCAAGGATGCTGGGGTGGGTTGTGTGGTGAAAACACTGTTGCAAGTGCTGAGTCTTCCTCTCTCTCTTTCTCTCTCTCTCATCTCTCTTGCTCACAAGAAAAAAATATTCAAAATGATTTGCTAGTTTTTGTCTATGTGCTTATATTAGCCATCTAGCAAACAAATAGGTTCATTTGTATTCCCTAAATTTATTGTTTCCTTTTTAAGTGTAATCGTGTCTGTTAATATGTGAAACATCAGCATGACTTGGCTGTCCAAAATGTGCTAAAAGTCACACTAGTCAGAGGTATTACATCTGCCCGTCTAGCCAGCTTTATAAATAACCATTGCAGCGTGTGGTGTTCGTATTTCTATCATTTCCTTTTACGAAGGCCACGTACCCTATAGCAAATTAAATAATAATAATAATAAAAAGAGTTAAGAATAATTATTTTTTAAAAATGTATTTGTGGGCAAGACACACAGCCTAGTAGTTAAGGGAGCCAGAACCCAGATGGCGACCACAGTTCAAATCCTAGCCTTGGCAGCTTGAGAAACATGCTAGGTGTGTGCGTGTGTGTGTGCGTGTTTCAAATCCCATGGAGGAGAAGGGGTCTCAGTGTGACCACACCCCACTGGGGTGATGTTTTCTTCTTCTCTCTCTCTCTGGCTCTGTTCCTCTCAGAGCATGTGTCCTCTTGCAATTAAAAAAAAAGAAATAAAGAAAATGTGTGTTTGTGTGTGTGAATGTGTTATGGTTTTAAAATTCATGCATTCTTCCCCCCCCAAGGAAAAGGGCGAATGTGGAGGTCAATGATTTCAGTTCTGCCTCTGTCTGCTCTTCATCTCCAGCCTCTGCTCTTGCTACTGCCCAATTTAGGAGAAGGAGGAGGCATTGTGGCTTGGCCATCTCCCCTGGGGGATGATTTCTCCATGGGGCATGGTCATACCAAAACCCTTTCTCCTTTATTTCTTCATTCTTTCCGGATGTTGGGAAATACACACATACACACAGTGTATTTTTCAAGCCATTACATCCAGAGTTCATCCCCATGAAGGCCATAAGGGATTGAGTTGCTTTAACCATCAGGTCATGGGCTGGCCAATTTTCTGATCGTTTTGATTGCATTCTTTATTCTGTCCCATTTTCTCAGCTCTTTTATACGTATCTTCAATTTCTGAGACTGTGTCTCCAGTTACACATGCCCTCCTTTAGACACACTGTGATGTAATCTTAAATTTTGATGCATGTTATTTTTCTCCAACTTCTTTCTGAGACTGAATGAGCTCTCAGCATTTTTCTATTATTTTTTCTAGTACTATTATTAGGCTTTAAATTTCTACTTTTTGGGGTTTTTTATCTCTGCCTTTGATAGATAATCATGATGTGTAACTTTTAATCTTTATTGTTAAGGGTTCCTCTGTAACATGGTTGTTTTGATTGTGTGTGTACCTGCATGTCTTTGTGTGCATGAACGTGTGTGTGTATGAAATTCGCATTGTAAAAAGTTTTGACTCTTTCTGCTCTTGTTGGTGGTGGTTTGCTATTGCTGTTCCAGATCACCCTTCTCTCTTGCTGTCATGCAGCTAAATTTAGAATAAGGGGCCATAGGTCTCGTGTCTGTACGTCTGCTCTGCTGCCACTGCCTTCCTCAGGAGTTTCACTGTGAGGTTTCATCATGCCTTAGAGGGAGAACCAGAGGACACCAAAGGCTGCTTCATACACTGGTAAGGGAACATTTTTTTAAAGATATAAAAATCATGAATATAAAAATACTTAAAGGTATAACTTTAAATTTGTAACTTGAACAGACACAATGGGGAGATGATTGTACAATAAATCTTAACTAGTTCTTTAATGAATTGGCAAGAAATATAAAATGGTATAAATGATATGGTCAAAGAATGCTCTTTTTTAAGATACAGGAATTTATATTTAATAAATAAAACAAATTTTGATATATTTTCATGAGTTGTCCAAGAATTAGACAATAACAGAGCAAGTGTCTTTGAAATACCCCAAATCACATCATGTTCCTCAACCGCCAAGCAACAGTGACAACAAAATGCTTTCATACATCTGGAAATTACTATGTCAGTCATTAAATCACTCTGAGGGTATTTAAACAATAGGTGAGTTATAAAAATAGTGCAGCAAAAATATAAATAACTTCAGAAACACAAGGTTTTGTGAATGCAATAGTTGTAAATACAAATATTTAAAATATAAATAGAAGAAACACATAATCTTAAATAAATATTTTAAAAATATAGAAGAACTAATTATCCATCTGAGGACCTAGAAAAAAGAAATAAGTAAAAAACAACAAAAAGTCATATTAAACTTAAGGACTATAACCAAGTTGAAGAAAGAATGAAGTATAAAATATCAAATTTTTAAATATTTGGGGTTTAGCAGCTGGCGTGTTGGTTAAGGTGTTGTATTCCCACATGTCCAACCATGGTTCAAGTCCCAGACTTGGTGGCTTGAAAATCACTCCAGCCACATGTGCCTGAGTGCCCAAAATCCAGAGAAGAGAATGAAGAAGGGATTGTAGCTTGGCCATCTTCCTTCAGGGATGACTTCTCACTTTCCCTCTTTCTGTACCCATCCAGTGAGTGTATGCACCCTATGGTAAAAACCTAAAATAATTTTTTTTAAAAAAACATTTTAATTGTTGATGTAAGTAGTAACACTGTTTAATAGTATTAATGAATGAAAATGCAACCTAGAATTAAATAGAAGGATAACCATACATGTAGCATTGATGAAATAATTTGATCCTAAAATAGCAGGAAAAAAAATAGTGGGTTACCCCTCCTTTCATAAATCCCCAAACCAACTATTAAGTAGAAAAACTATTAATAAGAGTAAACAAACAACAATGAGGCCAAAACAGACCTGTTCATTTCATCCCGTCTAAGGAATCTTCTGTTCATGATTTACCTTCCCGTGTAATTGGGACTACAGATGGAGAAGGAGCCAGCCGCGACACACCAAGCACATTTTCATAGAAGCATTATCTTTTTAACTGTAATTATAACTGTCTATCATGTTCAGGAATTGGACTGTAATAAACTTACTCGAGAGCTTAGCCCATGCGTCTGGTCTCAGCACATGTTTACTAAGTGCCCACCCATTATTCTGAGTCCCAGATGTTTCGTGAGAACGATTCGGACAGCATTCACACAGGAGTGCTGGAGGTCAGGTGATACCAAAATAATTCAAGTGTGTACTACTTGAGGGAAAACAAAGTGGAAACATGAGGGTGAATGTTAATTTGAGGGGGTATTAACTTAAGGGAGGTTTGAAACAGAGTTGAGAAAGATGAACTACATAGAGTTGTTAAAAATGAAGTCAAAGAGTGTGTGGAGCCCAGACGGCACAGATCCTCGTGGGGCAGGCATATCTATTGCATTCTCCTATGAATAAAAGAGGCTTGACCACAGTGAGCTGAATGCGTGTGAGTCAGCTTATCATGGTAAGGGGGAGTCTGAAGGTTTGTGGTTGGTGTTAGTTTAATGACTCGAAGGTTTCAGGATTGTCTTATTTAGGATTCTCTCAGACTTTACGTTACTCTCTCAACATAGCTGCTGCAGCTACTGCCATTACGACTGTATTCCAGACAAGTAAGAAGGAAGAAAGGGAAATCAGGAAGGGGTGAGACTTACATCAGGAAGATGAAGGTTTTCAAGAACTTCCTAGCAGAATTCCATATAATTGGCAAGAATTGTTTCACAAGGCTGGCTACTTCTAGCTGGGGAAAAAAAAAAAAAGTTGAAAAAGTTTTTGTTTGTTTTCTTGTTTTGCCTTTTTGTAAATTAAAAAATGTGTTCCAATAAGATAGAATCAGATAGCGGCCACTAGGTAGCCCATGATCTTACTCCCCGCCGTTTGAGAGTCAGAGTCCGTTACATCCTTAGAGTACGCCTGACATTTTTAGACAGTCCTAAGCAATAGGCAACAGACTGGAATTAAGCTTTACACAGACATCACCTGCTTCTGTGGGATGGGCTGTACAGGCAGGTGGGGTGGAAGCCAGGAAACTTCCAGCTGAGAAACATGGTGACCTGTGTCCCGACCCGGGGGACAGTCAAACAGGTTTCCTGATAGAAGGAGTGAGAGACGGGACAAAAGACGCAGTGTTACAACACGGAGACAACGCAGTGTTACAACTCTTCAGGGTCATCCGATTATTGTGGGCAGCACCAAGACGACACAGTGTCACAGCTCTTCCGGTTTGTCCAGAGATGACGCAGTGTCACAACTCTTCAGGGACTTCTGGAGATGACGCGGTGTTACAACTCTTTAGGGTCTTCAGGGTCATCTGGTGATTGTGGGCCAGGGATCGTGGTTATATACATGTTAGTGGGCAGTGGTTGGTTGAATGAAGGATTATAAAAGGTGGGTTATGATTGGTTGCTTTTGTGGACCAATCATGAGGTGCTGGACATGCAAATCTGAGGGATTCTAAGCTCACCGATTTGCTATGGGAAGTGACTAATCAGAGTATGGTTTTGAAGGTGAGGTTTTGAAGGGGAGCCAATCATGGCCTTTGGCATTGTGTAATTGTTTGCTCTCTGAGAAACCGGTGATATTTCCTGGTGCGCAGCCTCCCACAGACCTGGGCAAATAGAGTTAATGGGGACTGAAGGAAGGGAATGGAGTAAGATGTTCTGGAGAGCAGTAGGGCTCTAGCCTGCCCATGTTGGCTTCTTGGTTTTCTTTTTTTTTCTTTTCTTTTCTTTTATGTTATTTTATTTGATTATTTTTATAGTGCATCTTATTTTGTAGAAAATACACAACACAGTAGAGCTTGTTCTTGAAATGAACTTGATGAGTGAGGAAGAGAGAAGCACCAGGAGGAGTGAACCCTCGGAACCTGACCTGGGTGGCGTGAGGACCATGTGCATGCAGTGACACAGCCCGCGTGGTGGGGGTGGGCGGTGGACACCCCAGTGCTGGCACTTGCTAAGCAGGACAAGCAGTGGGCACCGGGGGCTAGCGTTCGTTCAGTAGCTCTTGCAACTTCGTATCTGAAGGTCCGAAAGCGGGGCGGGTGAGACCTCTGTGAGGAGCGGGAGGCCCGGGGTCCAGCTGCCCGGTCACCTGCAGAGAAGCATGTCTCGTCTCAGCCTGTCATCCCTACTCTTCATTTGGGCAAAAACGTCTCACGTCCTCCTGAGGGTCTGGAGCCACGTTTCTGTCCTTTGGAATGGATGCACTTTGCCATCCCGTCCACGAGGAGAAGAGCAGCAATTACTATTACTCTGAAGTGTAAGTGCCACCAATGAAAAATCACCTGAGTTTGTACGCTGGTGGTAGCGCAGGAGAGCTGTCCTCAGAGCGGCCCCTCCGTGGGTCCTCACGTGGGTAGATCGTTTTCCTTCGAGGAGCCACAGACCAGACACAACAGTTAAGTGCAGTGCATTATTTTGAAATGGACTGAACTTTTGTCAGAAAAGACATTATTGGCACCACTAATGAAACCTAAGTAGGGCATGAAGAAGGGGAGGTAGTAGGTTGCCCATGTTGGCTTCCTGTTTTGTTTTTATGTTTTGTTTTTTGTTTTGTTTTGTTTTTGGTTTTGTTTTTGTTTTTTGCTAAAGAGCGTCTTATTTTGTAGAAAATACACAACACAGTATTCAGGTCTGATAGGGTTTTGGGTCAGCGAGTCCCTCTCAGTGTTTCAAGGAAAAAGTATTATTTGAACCATACTTCTAACTTTTCTAAAAGTTTGTAATGTTTGAAAATTAAAAAGAAAGAGGAATCAAAGAACGGTGGCATCTTCTCCTAGGAGTTTACAGGCGCTCTCTCCTGTTAACTGCCCTGTAGGAAGTTTCCCAGCGGGTGAGCGTGAGGGCACCCTTTGCACTCGCTCGCTGAATGGATAAAGTGGCTGCATCAACTCAGTTGTCAGCAGGCTCTCCTCAGCCCTTACATGTTGACACTCTCCCAGGCCCTCAATAAAACATTGACTAGGATTCCATGCCAACCTACTATAAAATCCAATTTTTTTTAGCTCTAAACATAGCCAAGAAACAGCTGTCAGAGAGCGCTAGCTTTTTTCTCTTACAGCACTTCTAGCCTGTAGGAGATTCCACGAGCTTTTTGGAAGGGGTGAAAGAGTTCACAGCTCTCTTGAGAATGTGAGGGATGAGTTAGCACACTGCTTGCTAATTGTCAGTGGAAGAAGACACTGGAAATGTCAAGACGTAATTATTGCTTACAGCTCACCTGCTGTGAAAGCAGCTTTGAGTAACTCTGTTTGTTGTTGATACCTGAGAGAGCTCCCTCCAAAGAATGCAAAGCACATAATTACCAGCCTTTAGTGCAAACCCTTTTGGAGAAATTCTCAGTTAAACCCACTCTTTAGAGGCAAATAGCAAAGGGGCTTGTAATTAGATGAGCTGCTCTTTAGACATGAACCAACACAGATAATGCGAGATAATTAGTGGATAATTTTCTAGGTATTCCTGGCACTGAGTGCTAAAAGCAAAATTAAGTCAGGCAAAGCACTCTGAGAATTGCCTGTGGCCAGCGTGTTAGTGTTAATTGGGAGGAGAGAGGAGGAGGTCTTCATGCTGGAATCTGGAATTTCTTTTCCATTGTCCACATGGTAGAGTGGCCTGAGAATGGCCAGAGCACAGGGACTCTGGCGACCGAGGGCAGTTTGTGATGAGTTATGTGTTGGACACAGCCCTCCACCTCAGTGCAGGCGGGGAAATATGGAAATGGTGGGCAGGCAGGCGCTCGGTTAGCGTTTTAAAGATCATGCGGGCTTAGCATGATGCACTGCCCTGGTTTTCTTCTACCCTGCACTCCAGTTTCCCAGATTGCACCAGCTCGGGCCATTTCGTGAGCTGCTAATTGGTACACTTATGCCTGTGTTCTAGAAACAGTCCGAAAGGGTGACACCAAATCCTGAGGGTTTAGAGGTTTGCTCGCATTTCTCTTTTCGGGAACTAATCGACTACTTCAAGGTTCCCTAAAAAGTACCACCAATGAGACCACTTAATTACATATCGGAAATTTTAAAAAATGTGTTAAGACAGAAGTGGGTGGGTCACGTGTAGGAAAAGTAAAGGGGATAAAAAGCCATGAGAGAAAAATCTGAGGGCAAAAACTTAAGAGTTGCATGTGTCGAAATGCCTTTAAATTAGCTTCATCCATTTCATGCGCAGCGCACGCGACAGAGTCCTCGCTGAGCGTTGCCACGTGGAGCCACCGTGCTGTTCCCACGCTTTATGCGTGTCTTGTGGAAAGTGCGACTCCTTGGTTGGGAGCTGGCATTAGCGTGGCATTAGCGTGGCATGCCCAAGATCCTTTCTTACTCTTCAGTTCGTCCAGAAAACAGAAGTAGAATGGAAGCCCTGTCAACATAAATCACTATTTAATGGTGCGAGTGAGGTCATGCTTTAAATGTGAAAACTATGAAATGCTACTATGTAAATGTGAGGTGCTCTCTTCATGACTATTATGGGTTAGGAAAGCCATAAAATGAAAACACATCAATTTAGCATTGGCTAAAAAATTGGAATCTGTCCAGTCAGGAAATTGAAATAAATGCTTGAGGTGTTTTGAAGCACGCTATCCAGTAACAATTAAGGACAGTTTTTCTCATCTTTACAACCATTTACCCCCAGAATGAGCATCCCGTCTTTTAATAACCCACTCCTCCCTGTCCTGGCCTGTGTATCCTCTGAACTGGAAAATCCTGCCTCCCCTTCTGGGCAGTGCTCAGGGTCTCACTGTTCCCTTCATCCTTCTTAGTCTCTGTTCTCATCTTTTCCCTTTGAAGGTGACGAGAATTTCCTGTTTAATTGGCCTGCTGTTGCTGCACCTTTTCAAGTGGTTCTCAAACTAGTTTAGTTACAAAATTCTACCTAATCTCTATGCTAAACTTAAAATAGCGAGCTCTATAAATTTGTGTTAAATTTGATATGAACTTGTATTTAATTCTGATACATACGACTTAGGCATGGAACACAGATGCTTTGTTTTAATTAAGACGATTCTGAATCGGGATGTACTGCCCTGGTTTTCTTCTACCCTGCACCCCAGGCGTTGCATCGGGGGCTCCATGTTCCGTGTGGACATCTGAGTCCTGTGCACCCCGGGGGGGGCAGTCTTCCCTGAGAGCTCAGGCTGAGAAGCGTTGCCAGAGAGCAGGCGGCAGTCTCCAATCCCACTGACATGTCATCACACAGGGGGCAGAGGACGGCCACGGCTCCCAGGGAGCGGAGGACTGGACCATGTCTCAAGACACACGTCCCATTCATACCTCACCCTGCCGGCTGCTGGGGCTGCGAGGGGCTGAGCGTTGGTGAGCTCTGCAGAAGGGATTAGCATGACACACTGCCGGGGTTTCCACCTGCCCTTGGTGTGTCCAGGGGGGCTGAAGTGGGACGTCTCCTGCACGTGACACGGGGGTGGGTGACCTTAGAGTAAAAGGTGGAGTCCTGGCAGGAGCTGGAGGGAGGTCGGTCAGTTAGGGCAGTGTGTTTAAAGTGAATAGGACCATGTGTGTTTCTAGGAGACTACCTGAATTCTTATCCCCGTAAATTTAGAAATTAAAATGTATTTTTAAACCATTTTTATCCCTCAGATTAAAATGAAGCAGAATACTTCTGTCAGGGTTTATGGATAAAAGGAACCTTCCGGATGTCACCAGAACATCTGGATATGCCGAGTTCCACCCCAGGGGAGAAGGCGGAAGCCCTTTCCCTGAGGAAGGAGTCAGCTATGCTGGCTGCTTCCCAAGACTCCCACCCGGGCGTGGGCAGTCTGTTGGCTTGGCACAAAGCTCGGTCCACCACTGCTAGTGCTTGGCCAGAATTAGTATTTGACAACAAAGCCTGCTTAATATTAGTTAGCAACTTCACCATGTGCATGGTCCTGGAGACTTCCGAGATATACAGGGGAACTTCAAAGAGTTTGTGGAAAAATAGAAGCAAAGGATGAATGCATTTTGGTGCAAAAGTTTTGAAATCCATGTATAATTTTTTCATAACCTGCTCTTCCCACGAACTTTCGGAAAGCTCCCTCATATTTTTGAAATGCATCATCATTATTATTATTATTATTATTATTTTATTGGCAAAGGCGGTGTGTTGAGGACAAGCCAACAGTGGGAGCAGGGCCTGAGTTCCCTGCCCTCCCCTCTCCAGGTGAGTCGAGCAGAATGGCTGTGAGGGCCCAGGGCAGCTCCCTGCAGGCTGCCCATTTAACTTTTAGAGGTCACACAGGAGGTCAGCACTGAGAATCAGGGCCATGGGAGGAAGTTCCCAGCTGTGAATCCACTCAAACGCTGCTTCCCCAGCGAGGGGGGCTGCGACCAATTCTGCCCCAGGCCCTGGTCAGGGAAGATGGATTGCCTGTGGTCTCAGGTAGAGCTGCCAGGGCTGTCTCCGCATAGCCTGGGTGAGTAATTGATGTCCGGAGGCCCCGGGGAATCACGGAGTAATCCAGAAATAAGGCCTTTGTGAACTCAGGTGCAGGTGAGGCCACCCCACCCCACGGAGAAGTGAAAAATCCAGTCTCCAGAAAAGCCAGCCCGCTGGTGGTTGCAGTTGCTGCTCTAGAGGGACAGACGGAACTACAGTTCCAATCCCGTGCAGGTTTATAAACCAAACTGCCGCTCCCCTCCCTGACCTGTGCTGCAGGTCCACCCATGCCACAGACTCGGCTCTCTCTGGCCGCTTGGCCAGGCCCTGCAGCCGGGAGAGCAGATCAGAGCTGACCCGTGAAGCTGCCCAGCCCTCGCTGGTGGCATCCTACCCACGCTTAGCTTCCTGCTCCAAGAGGGTGGGCGGAGGTACAACGCCTGGCGCTGAGCAGGCTCTGCCCAGTGGTGCGCTGGTGTGTCTGGGGGCAAGGTGCCGCTGCCCCTGCAGGAGAAAGGGCTTTAATCAGCCTGGCCTTTCCATGTAATCTACTTGATTCAAAGCACACTCCGAAATCCAGAACTGGCACGGAAATTGATCCACAAAATCACTGTCGTCTCTAAGGACCAATGCTGATGAATCAAAGTTTATGAGAATGAGAAGGTCAGCCAGGGGTCACTCCCAAGGCTCCCCACGAGTGGCTTGAGGGCCAGGCTGATCCTCAGCGCTCCAGTCTGTCCATCCTGGCTCTTTGGCTTGAGCATTACTAAGTGCCACTTAGTGACCCGCAACCAGCTGCCAGGAACACGGCTTCTGATTTGTTGCTGCATGCAAAGCTTAGATGGCACCTAAAGGTAACTCTCACTTCAATATACGTGCAGGCAGTATGCTCTCAGAAATGTCAGTAGAGAGCAGATGCACAGTTCTCGGTATCAGTAATTGGTTGAAGGATGATGAAGAGACACTGGTAGGTGAGCCTGCCGGGAGGCGTGAGGTTGCCAGGGGCAGGGAGGGCATGCCAAGTCTAAGTCCTGTGCCTGACTGAGAGGAGACACACCTGCCACATCCTGAGGCCGTCCCTGTTTGTGTAGGGATTTTTTTTGAAAGGAGCCAGAGCTCCTCCATGGAACTCTCTCATGCATTCAAAACATGTATAACCTTTCTTCAAAAGATACCAATCAATCAGCCAATTAAAACTATGCAAGACCTACGATTGTTACTAAAAGTATTGACAGCAGGGTAACAAGTGATCGCTGAGTACTTACGAGCCAGGCTGTGTCTAAGCACCGTCCGGGTACTAACTCATTTCTTCTTCACGTTAATCCGTGATGGAGGCCCTACTTTATGCTGATAATGGGGAAACTGAGGCACACACGGTCTAAGCAGCTATCCCAAACTGACACCTGCTAAGAGTGGTGCTGGGCTGTGAAGGCAGCTGGAGGGTTCCAGAGTCCACCATCCTCACCCTCCCTCCAGGCGGTCGGTGCATTCAAGGTTTAAAGGAGCACACAGTGACACGAACTCATTTCCACATCGCTTCTTAAGACAGCATGCCAGATTTTCCCAGGCACTTTCTAGAGTCAGTGCACAGCTCGAACCTAAACATCCTTATCTAGTTTTAGAGTCAACATCACTAAGAAAACACTGAGAAGAAAGAAACAGAGGCCTGGATGCTTGATCAGCTACATCTGAGTGCTTGATTCCACTAAGCAGTGTTCTGGAGCGGTCTGTGGTTTTGGAGAGAAGCCACAAGCATACAATAGAGGAGATGCAGGGACCATGTCAGCCCCGATGCAGGGCATGACAGAATCGCCTCAGTCTGTGGTCTCTACTCCAACACGCACGGTCACCTCTTCTCTCAACAGAACTTGAGTAAGAAACCCCAAAAGAGGAGAAGGTGCTTTTTGGAGAGCATAAAAGTATGGTGTGAAGAAAATAGTACACGAGAACCAGCAGTTGGCATAATGGCTATATCACTGGACTCTCATGTAGTCGACTGTGTTTTGAGTCCCAGACCCAGTGGCTTAAATTCATGCTGGGTGCGTGTGTGTGTGCCGAAGATCCGAGAGGAGAATGGAGGAAAAGGGATTGCGGCGTGGCCATCCCCCCTGGGGGGTGATTTCTCACTTTCTATCTCTCTGTCTCTCTCTGCCTTTCTGGTGAGTGCACGTGCCCTATAGCAAAAACCTCTCCAAAAAAAAAAAGTAAAAGAAAATATTATATGCATTTGGGACACTCATAATATATATTAAATGCCATCTTTTGCTGCAAGTAAAATATTTGTTTTTTGTTGTTTCAAGGTAAATTACAAATGATATTAATAGTCAGATAGCATTTCCCTTTTATATCAGATTTATCTTATATTTTAATTGACAAAATAATAATAATAATTAATCAATTAAATTAAAAGTGCAATTTCCTGTTTCACCTTGATATGGGTGAGAGGAACTGAGGATGAGTGGGGTGGGGTACTCAGAAGTGACAGCCTTGCCTGCACAGGACTCCACGCTGCCCCATGGGGAGGTGCCAAACCCAGCTGAGGGAGAACCCTGAAGTAGAGGAATGCGCCACCCCTGCTGCAGATCACTGCAAATGCCACACACTCACCCAGCAGCCCCTAGAGCTCAAAAGTGAGAGCCCACTCAGAACCCGTGCGGGCACACCTTCCTCTCCTCCTGAACCAGAATGCGTTATGCTGCCTTGATTTATAGGGCTACTCCCTACGGGAGAGTAAAGCCTGCTTTGTGCAATCCACAGGTAGTTGCATGACCGTCGTTGGCCACCAAGAGGGGAGCAAAGATGGTGAAGGTCACCCCTAGGTTTCAGCTCTGGGTCTAGTGCCAGCTTCAACACCCAACCCTCCCACCCCCACCTGCCTGTCAAGATGACAACTGCTGTAACTAACCTACATCCTGGAGTGAGAATGACAATGCTCAGGACCTGTGCTCTAAGTGAAAAGTAAGCCTTTGACAGCACTGATATGTCATTGTTGTTGTTGTTGCTGGGGATTGTTGTTACTGCAGCATAATTTTACCTTTCCTGACTGATACATTCCCCAACTTTTAGCCAAACACCTTAAACTATAGCTCTCACCTGCTCTTGTCTTGATTACTTTCATACTGTCTCCAACAAATTCACTGTATTGCTTAGACCCAGGTGAGTGCTGGAGCGTCCCCTTCCCTCCTCCCACTCTAAGTCTCTTCCTTGCAGATCATTCTCCTGAGTCCATGTGACCAAATCCCCAGGACCTGATTCATCAGAACTGGGCTCTCATTGCAGAAGCGAAATGTGCAAAAGTAAGTTCATTGGAAGTGCTGGGAGTGCATGAGGCCCGCCTCTTCACTTACACATCAGAGTTGTAATTGCATCACAATAGGCACCCAGATTAAATCCCAAAGAGTGAAAAAAATAGTGTATGCTCTTACACTTACTTGTCTCCTGCAGAAAACATCTTATAAGCTCTCTTTTCACCAAGTATGATATAGAAGGTCCCTAAGTGGTGACTTGGGGGAGGGAAAGGACCCAGTCTATGGACAATAGGCCACTGGCCCAGGACCCCCTCCAGGCTCTCCCTTTCCAGCCAAGGGCACCACCATCTTCCTTGTGATGCCAGCCGTCCAGCACCAGAAAGTGCCATGACCCACTTCCACCTCCCAAGCCTGTCTGTCACTGCCCTCAGCACTCGCCCCCGACACTGTTTCTGTCTCACTTGCCCATCCCCATGTCCTCACAATGTCACCACTGAGTGGGTACCCTCCCAAAACCTTTGCTCCCCTCTCAACCCATTCTCTGCACTGCAGCCAGTGAGTCAGTTTGACAAGGGAGCCCTGCGCCATCGCCTGCCATGCCATTGGCTTCACGTGTCCTTCCTACATTGTCCACTCTCAGCACAGCCTTGCGCCCTGGCCCGTGTGCAGACCCAGCTCAAAGGCTTCTCACTCCATGCTGCTGCCCCAGGCCAGAGTGATCGGCCAGTGCCTCCTTCCAGGTTAATTACCAGCAAGTTAGCAATGAGCACAGCAAGGTTATCCTCAGCTGTCAGGTCTCCTAGAGGGGCTTCCTTAGTAAAGTCTTTGGACCCCAGCTAGGCTGTATAGACACAGACCATCACAGACTCTCAGAGGACCATCCACGTCCTGCCTGAAACGCCTCATGTCTGACAGTGAATCACATGCTGGACAGTGTGAATCTCTGGTTAACTTTTTTGTGTGTCCATTACCTACTTCCCAGAAAGCCGGTCTCCAGAGAGAACAATTTTAAACTATACATTTTCACAACTTACATCAGAGCAGGCAAGCCCCTACCTGAAGACTACCTAATGGCTTCCCTTTATCCCTAGAAAAATACCCAGAATTCCTACAGCCCCTGCAGCGCTCTGCAACCCAGTGGTGCCATGTGGCCTGGGTGCTGCACCCCTGACTGTCCTACTGCGACGACAGCGCAGGCCCTCGGCCCACTGGCATGGGAACTGCACTCACCTGCTAGGGCTCTCACACCGCTGTTGCTCTCCCTGCCTCCACTTACCTCTGTCTCCCATTCCTGTAGCTTCTCTTCATGTAGGTCTCTGCTAAAATGTGACCATGCTGTTCACTCATTCAATGCCATGCTGCGCTACAGACATCAGGGATCAATACGTGGGACAGATTCAGCCCAAGGCCCCGCTCTTGTCCTCTACACCCCAGTGAGTGCATTGTCCCTCAGCCCCCCTCCCAGGCATTCTCTCACTGTTCACTCTGACTCATCCTATTCTTGCACTTTGGCTGGTTTCATTCGTTTTCCTCATTGTCTTTCACGTGAGCAGACGTGATCAGCCATTAACATTCACATTTATCATTCCATTTCCAACTTTGGAAGAGTACTGGGCACAGAACTGGCTGGAGTAAGTATATTCAGTGAATAGCTAAACCTTACAAATTGGACAGACTTTCACAGACGGGCTGGTGACCAGAGGTAAGGCTTCTTTGGAAGAACATTGAGAACTAGAAAGTTTGCTGGAGTCCAAACAATGTAGCCTGAATAGGGACCTGGCGCTGGAGCCTTCAGCATGGAGGTCTTCCAGTTCACTCGGGGAGACGGGGTCAATCGAGTCATTGGTAGTGCGTGGAGGACATGCCTAGACAGAAATTCCCCTGCACCAGGCAGGGATGTGAGTGTGTTCTCCAGTA
This sequence comes from Tupaia belangeri chinensis, assembly GCF_000334495.1. NCBI lineage: Eukaryota > Metazoa > Chordata > Mammalia > Scandentia > Tupaiidae > Tupaia > Tupaia belangeri. The sequence continues at coordinate 2,245,087 of NW_006206241.1, read as the reverse complement.
GACCTGGCTGAGGAAGTTTATCACCTGGCCTTTGCTGGGGAGCTTTCTTCTACGGAACAATGCATGATGGTCTCTGTGTCAGGCACCGAATGGTGCATGGAGGCTGAGGGGAGAGACCGCACATGCCCAGTGAGGGCTGAGACTATGTTCTGGCTGCTACAACAGAACACTACAAACGGGTGGTCTACAAACAATAGAAATGTCTTCTTCACAGTTCTGGTGAGCTGTCACATTCCTTCATGGCACCATTTCTGTGGGACTTGCTTTTCCAAAGCTAAGAGAATGAGCATAAATGCGACAGGAAGATACCGTTGAAATAGGATGATGTTTTAAACCTGTTTAGTAATTAAGAAGACCCTAGGATCTCCATGAAACTACCTCTACCCCCTGCATGGCATTGCTATTTCGGGGACTCCGCTGGCCCAGTTGCTGTGCAGATAACCAGGACAGTAATCCTAACTCAACAGCCGGGGGATCCTGAGGCCACTCTGAGATTGCTTGTGAAATCAGGTGAGTAGCTTGAAACAGGTGTGTGAAAACACTCCGGCCATGCCCTGGGCAGAGCCAAGTCTCTGCACTTCCCCTCATCACCCCCCTCTCCCGTCTCCTTTCCCTTCTCCCCGACCCCTTTTTCTCCTTCATCTCCTTCTCTTTCTTTTTTCCAGTTCTAGGAACCTGGTGGTTAAAGGAGCTACCTGTCTTTTTACACTACGATGTTATTAGAGGTTATCAGCCTGGGCTCCAGCTTTAGCTTGCTGCTTCAGTGATATTCCTGCATTCATTAACTATTCATTAAACGCAGCCACCAGCTATGCTTGCCCAGAACAACGGTAAACTAACAATGGGCTTGCGTAGAAGCAGAGACTGACTAGAAGGAAAAACAGGATAAAACAAAAAAGCACATAACAAGCACAAGACAAGACAGAAATGTGTCCTGGAGAGGAAGCTGTAGCCAGCTTCAGTGATGGAGACAGAGCTGGGGAGAGGAGGAAGCCTGAGGCTCGTCTTAGAGACAGAACTCGGTATCTCTCCCATCGCACCTGTCACTGGGAGCACACGCACCTGTTCCCGCCCACGCGCAGTTCTCATCCACCGGCACTGGGTACTGACACGATGCCAGGCCTGTTGGACATCGGACCCATGGGGTCACATCGGGGTGGTCAAGCAAACTTCCCGGTGTCTGAGCACACTGGCCTTCGGGCCAGCCCTGGGGACGCCCCTGAGACGTACGGGGAAAGAGAAACACTGTTCAACCTCTTGGATTGTTGCAGTGTTCAGATGTTATTTTAACGTACTCAGCTGTTCTGGGAGTCACCGTGTGCTGGGAGGGCTGCTGAGTAACACTGGAGCCTTTAAAGATGCTTCCAGGTGATCACGACTTGCTGAAAAAGTAGTTTTTTTTCCAGAAAATGGACCCAGATCTGACAATCAAATGAATTAATTGCAGTTACTAAAATGTCTGAATTAAATAACTACTAAAAGTTACTTTATGTCCAAAGTAATTATTCATGGAGCTAGCAGACGGTGCGGAGGTTAGGCCGACTGGATCCCACACGGCCGACTGTGCTTCCCTCCAGGGCAATTTCTCATTTTCCCTCTCTGTCTCTTTCTCTGTCTTTCTCTGCTGAGCGTGTGTGCCCCATAGCAAAAACAAACAGAACTTCCACACGAAGCACCGAACAGGCCTTTCCTCACTGACTGGCTCTGGTGGAAGCAGCTCCACCAGAATGTCCTGAAGTGCACTGAGCCGGGAGGGTCCTGGCTCCCTCACTGCACTCCTGGGAACGCCTCTGTCCCTAGAATTCAGGAGGCCTATAAACTGGTCACTTCTCCAGGCTTACAGAGCCCTTTCCTCCTCATCGTCAGAGCTGTCCTCATCCTGATTTCCTCTGTAGTCCTTGCCCAGGGAGGCGGAGGCCAGGCCTTCCCTGCTGCCCTCTCTCCTCCCAGGCAAGCGGAACCTCGGAGACCTTGAGATTCGGAGCAGCAGCGTCTAGCAGACCCTCTCCCTCCTGGGTTGCATGGATGGCTTCCCTCTGGCACTCAGAGGTCTGCAGCCTCAGGGTGTCTGTCCCTAGCTGTCCCCACGGTGCGAGCACTCCAGCTCGTGTCTCGGGGTGGGTGGCTGCGGCAAGTCCATCCCAGGTGTGTGTTTTTAGTCACTCAATAAATCTGTTCTGAGCACCACTCTGAACTCAGCTCTGCTGGGAGAGATAGCCAACCCTCGGCTGGGGCCAGGGCACAGAGGGAGATCTGAAGAGATCCTGGAAATTACGACACAGGCTGAAAACAATGGCATCCTCCTCTTCTGTCGCCATCAAGGAATTCTATTACCCACTGCAGAAGCTCAGAGACTGACCTGGGACGACACAGGAGATGCTGAAAATTAAACAGCGATGAAGGGCACAGGTGCAGCTGCACAGTTTTACAATATTAATAAAGATTTAACTCTTCCATAGAAAATGAAGTTCAAGTACAAGCTTATTTTTGGTGCAAAAAAATTAAAAAAAATGCAAATCCAAGTGTAGATTTTTCATAATACATACTTTCCATGAACTTGTTGACAACATCACTCATTAATGAACCATTTTCCTCTTAAAAATAGGAATTTGAACCCATTTTAATACACTGGTGCCCAAGAAACTTGCGAGACACACCTGTTGAATCAGATATTTATGTATTTGTGAATTAAATGAGTTTCCTTTTAGTCATAAAAGGGTGATGACTTTATCCACCAGGGCAGGCCACTGGATTTTGGAAAGGGAGGGAAGAGGACAAAGTCCTCTTTATTGGCTGAGAGTGGATTAAAAATAAAATGTCTGTTTCCAGTGGGTTCTACAGTATCTGTACGGGGCGCCCCAAAGGCACCATGTTGACTACTCGCATTTCACAGGCGCCGCTGCCCCACCCGCCGCCTTCCTGGTGAGGGTCTTGGCCAGCCCCCAGCGAGATGCTGGCGGATATGCCCTGACAACCGCTGACTGACGCTTTGTTTTGCCAACCTGTCAGAGTGATCCGATGGTTTGCTAATTTAAGGCGAGGTCTTTATTTGGAAACATCAGATGTGTTTCAGTGTACACATCTGTGTCAGGGACTATCCTGCCAACGTACAAGCTTTTGCTCATTTCAATAAATCAGGATGTAAGTGTCAAGAGGGAAATCTGCTTGCGGGAGTCGCAGGCAGGTTTCCAAACATGCAGAGGCGAGGGAGGGCAGTGCTGGGCTGTCCCCAGCATCCTGGGAGGTGTTAATGACTTTAAGCCTGTCAAGAATGGCTCCAGTTTACACAGAAGAAACAATTCATCGGTTTAATAAAAAGGTGTAACATTTCCTACAGGTGAGCTCCACTGATGAAGGGATAAAACAGAAGTTCTGTGGCCTCTGCTGGGAAGACACTGTAGATTTTAACCCGGTTTCGAGGTAAGCTTGGAAAGCTTCTAGAGGCCTTCTGGGGGAGGGGCAGGGTGCTGGCCTGTGTGTGGCTGGAGGCTGGACTGGTCTGCACCGTGACACAACACATGGCCTACAGACACCAGGGGAGACCAGCGAGGCCGTGCTGGACCAGTGGTGGTGCAGGGTGGTGCTTCACATCCACGACACACCTAAGCATTTTAGGATGGAAGTTCACTAAGTGCAGTGGCACCTTCAGGAAGGCACGTGATCGTTTGAGTAAGGTGGCCTGGCTGTTACTACTGTGGGGGTGAGCGTCTGTTACTGGCGAGACCGTGAACATCCTGCTCTTCTCTCCCATGGGACTGGTGGCTGCTGGGCTCTGCAGACCCAGGATGTGTCTCTGCCCTCGGGCCAGCTCAGGGCACCCATCCTGGCTGTGGCAACAGAATTTTACAGACCCTCCTTAGAAAGATCAAGTTGGCTTAAGGAGATCCTGGTATCACTGTGGCTCACCATGATCTCTGTTAACCTGGGACCCCTAAAAGGGGTCGAATTTAGAGGGAGAGAAGAGTGTGTGGGAAACAGCCCTCTCCCATGTGCCTTGATACTCATGAGCTCCTCCCTCCAGGCCTTCCATGCCTGAGTCCCATCCCCAGCTCCCAAACTCAAGCCAAACCAGACCCTCTTCTGGTTGGTATAAGTAGTTCATTTCATACAAAATTGGCTGGGTTTGCAAAATATGTGTAAAACGAGAGCTATTATCAAAGACATGACCTCTCTGTAAAAGCAAGCACATAGTTGGCCTTCCTGACCAGCAGTCCAGGAGGAGCGCTCTGAGAACGGCAAGCTCACACTGGGTCTGTTTCCTCTTCTCGTGTTTCCAAGTCGCGCGATAACGAGAGTCACCGTGCAGCCCTTCTAGAAAGCACGAAGGCAGACCCGGGCTGAGTCCTCCGTGCTCTGTTGTGGGAGTGATGGGCCTTGTTCTCTGTCACGTGTTTGTTCAGGAGGATGGAGACGGCAAGGGTGAAACTCCCAGAAGTTGGGGCAGGAAAGGGACAGTTATGTGTTATGATCGGTCCTGGCATCTCATCTTTTAAAATGCACTATTAGCTAAAAGGCTGTGTAGGGTTTCCTCCAAGGACAATATATCATCTGCGATATGTAAATGTTGTCTTTGTCAGTTTATTTTTCCAGGTGACAACGCTTCCTGCCTGTGAAAGAAGTCTTTTGTGACCACAGCTCCTCGTTTATAATTCAGTGGGGATCAAGTTCCACTGGAAAAGGAGCTGTCAATGCTTCAAATGTGAAACCCACTCAGCGGAGCAGGGGTGAGGGGCCGATTGACAGCACCCACTTGGACCCACCCTTATCTAAGTGCAGGGCAGGCTGGTGAAGGGCTGGCCTACTCAGCATGGAGCAGCCACTCGGGATGCTCTGTCCAGCCACCGAACCCAGGCTCCCTGCTCAGGCCATAAACGCAAGACCCAGTATGAAGGTGTAGACAGTCGTGTTTCTGTCTTTATAAACTGTTTTCCATCAAAGATGACCAAATGGGGGGAATTGTTAAATTAAACTAGTTTGACCTAAAACAGCCACTGTGCGCCCACACTTTGCGTGGTATGGATGAACTGAACATGGTGGGCTGCCTTTCTGAGCTGGTTGCTAAGTTACAGCCAATCATAGGCATCCGGCCTTTTAAACCACCTTAATGCCGACACACTTCAGGATGTAGCCACTGACTCCGCCCCCTCGCCCCCTCACTTATGTCTGTGTGGACCCTCTCCTGCCCCTGCACACCTCACTTTCCTGTTATGCCAACTTGAAAGGCCGAGCTGACCATGAGGTCGGCTGGACTTGTCCAGAAGTCTGGGAAGACTGCCCGATTTAAATGCTGTTAAGATTTGTTCTATTAAAATTCTTCTCTATTAAATTGGCTAGTTTATTTTTCTTTCGACAAACCACAACAATCATCGTATTCAATCTGTTCCCATCATAGTTAAATTTCTTATTGGGGAATACTAAAACTGGAGAATACCCTGGTGGCATTACAAACGCACCCTGGGTAATGCGCCCCCGAGCCAGGCTCTGTGTTCTAGAAAACGGTGACGGAAGTGACTCTCCAGCTGGATGAGCTGTATTTACCTAGGACATCAGCACCCTGGGGGGAGGCTCAGAGGTAGGCTCAGCACCCAGTGCAGACCGAGTTCGTCCTCCCTGCGTGTATGAGCCACATGCCTGACCTCTTCCTGTCCCCTGGAAATAGCCATGCCTTTCAGTTGGCTTTCAGAGGGAGCACACTCCAGTGTCACGTCCTGCAGCTCGGGCCTGGCCCAGACTCCCTCAGCGTCCAGCTTTCTCTGGGCTGTTTGGAATTCCACACCAGCAGGAGTCATGTGGGAAGGTTGGCCAGAGCCCTGTATGAGAGAAAAAAGACAAGAGGAGATTTTCACACCCAAATAACATTGACAGAATAGAAAAAATGAAGATATATTGTAATTCAATGCAACTTTTCTTTTTCTTGGAGACGTTTTTGTTATAGAGAACGTGTACTCACCAGAAAGACAGAGAGAGAGAGAGAGAGAGAGAGAGAGAGAGACAGAGGCAGAGAGACAGAAAGCTGGAAATCACCCCCTCGGGGGGATTCCCACACTGCAACCCCTTCTCCATTCTCCTCTTGGGATGTTGGGCATGCATGCATATGCTCCCAGAGTGAGTTTAAGCCACCAGGTCTGGGACTCGAACTGTTGTCTACTACATGGGAGTCCAGCGACATAGTCACTACACCAACTGCTGGTCCCTCAATGCAACTTTTTAATGATTAAAAAAATCAGATGGTTAATAATGAGTTTGACTGGAGGCTCCAATTTCCACTGACATTGTTCTGGGTAGGAGATGAGGCCCTGTCCAGGATCGCGTGTATAGAATTTATTAGAACACAGATGATGCTTGATATTTTAAATTATACTTATTAGGCATGAGCAATGGTACAGGAGACAGGCTGCCTGGGCGTGTCCTAACAGGGAGGGGATTCCTTTTGGAGCGAAGGGCATGCTTTGGGAGCATGCACTTCCCTGCAAGTCTGTCTGGGAGGCTGGTGTGCCTCTGGGTCTACCACAGGCCCCCTGCATGGCCTGCCTCTCTCTGTACATTAGAACGCGTCATGGGCAGCAGTAGCTGAGTCAGCCCCATCAGTGAGGTCCACCCGTGGGCATGTCGTCATCTCCGTGTGTCATCAGGACCACTTCATCCATGCGTCTGTCATGTCATGGGAATCCATGTTCCCTGGTGCAAACTGGCGTCCTGACCAGGTCACTCTTTGCACTGTTTGTTTTACTATCTCATCCGTGGAGAATGCTTTCTGATGGAGGGTAATTCGCACTTCAGCGATCTCCAGACTTCACGCTCACTGTCGTACATCAACCCCCAGGCCTCTGCCACAGAGCCTCTTCCCTGACCACACATTTTTCTTTCCAAGTTAGGACCAGCTGGTTAGTCCATGGACCCCTGGCCATGGTCTCCTATGTTAATCTAAGACCTCTTTTCTTTTCACGTAGAGGAGATGAGGTTTGCCGCAGAAGCTCTGCCAAGTGAGCCAGCTCTGCCTTGGTCCTCCATTCAAACCACCCCTGAACGAGCAGATATGACTATGGTCTGCCTTGGCCTGTACTCATGAGCATGTCGGCAAGAGAGATGTGGGTCTTTTTCTCCTTTCAGCTGGCCAGAGCACCTCTTGTAGGGCAGGAGATGCAGCTAAGGGGGCTCTGGTACAGCAATGCCGAATGCCACCATGACCTGGGCCACCTGCTCAGGTCTTTTGGCCTTACTCATGCTCCACCCCACTTAGTAGGTCCACCGTAGGATAGACTTAACTAATTTTGGCTGACTTGGGTCCTCAGTGGATCTGACAATCCCCATCTCACGACAAGCAGCCTAAATGCATGGTCACTGGATGTCACAAAACCAGGCATTCTATCTCTGCCAGGGGCCAGCAGCACCCTGGTTGCCTGGAAAAGGTGTACGATTTTCTGTAGACTCCATGGCCTTTCTCCCCAGGGTCCTCCTGTATTGTGCTGTTAGACTTCAGCATGACATAGGCTTTGCAGTGTGTATTTTACCCTCACTGGTACCTCCAACAACAGAGTCAGCCAGATCATATGACTTATACAGGGGGGCTTCTTACACACAATATAAACCTGCCACAGAGCTCAGGCCCTCTCTGGGTCACACCTGCAGCTGGCAGCCTTTCAAATGATCCATAGAGCAACAGACAAAGAAAGTTTCCTGAAGTGTCGAGTATGCTCCCTACAGAACTCAGCAGACCCGCCAGGCGCAGTGCTTCTATGCTTGTGTAAGGCCGTACAAGACGCAGTAATATGCCCAAGCCTGCCCTTGACCATCAGTGTCCAGAAATGTTTATGGATGGGGTGGGTCTCTGAATTTTTGCAAGGTTGTCTACCAACCTCAGTAGTGCATGTCTCCTACCAAGGCTTTGTTCATGCTAGCCACCTCTTGCTCCCCTGGCATGATCAACATAAAGGTGTCATTGCAATAGATCAATGCCAAAGCAATAAAGATTCTTTGGACTATATTATGACAGATGACATAGTGACTACAGCCCTGGGGCAAAAATATAAATGCATATTATCGTCAATTCTATTTGAAAACAATTTCTCTTCCTATTTTCTGACCGAGATGGACAAAAGCAATGTTTGCCAAGTATATGATCATATATGACACACCCGAGGCTACCTCCTCCGGAAACCGCATCAGACTTGAGAGACTGATCGAGTCTGGGCTGTGTGGTTGGGGCAATGATGGTCTATGTCATTTTCCAGATCCATTTTCTGCTGAGAACAGACTAGTCAATTAAATAGACAAATGAGGGTGTGCCCCACCCCTCTCATTTGCTTGTATTTATTTATTTTTGTTCATTTGTCGGCTTGATCCTTGGGGTTGGCACTAATTTCCATCACACATCGTGGGATTCATTATTGCTTGTGATTTCCCGTCTTGCTCAGTGACGATGAAGAATGACTTTCTCTTGACTGTCCCTATGGTGACGGTTTCTATTCCACAATCTAAGAGTCTGCTTTGTGGGTTGAATTCACTACCAGTGGTTTTGGTACCAAGTATAGATTTGATGATCAGAGAAATGACCACGAGGTAGGCAGACCATTTACCCAACAGACTCACTGAACAACTTACAATCTCAAACCGGACTCTGTTTACAGCCAACATCCCTAATGTAGCAGCCATAACATCCCTATGATGACATTTTGGGCCTCTGGATATTAATGTACCCAGCCACTGTCAACATAGTTGAGTGTTTGTTTGTTTGTTTTCCTTAAGGTACAGATACCTGGGTCATAGCCCTCTCAGGTATAGACAGAAGCAGTCTGTCACATGTATTTGTCATGACACTGTGGGAGTTTCACTCCTGGGAACTGACCCATCTCTTGAGACAGTGGGGTCTGAGACTGGCTGAGGGCTGAAAAGGAGGACAGAGAGCAAGGCATTTCTGAGGTTGAGTGTCCCTGGCCTTCCAGTCATCTGCCTTTGATGACGTGTACTGGTCTAAGCCCATTAGTACCCTGCGGGAGCTCATCTGGAGATAATGGGTCCTACTGACCACTTTGTCACCCCCATGGGTCAGGCCCCTGGGATGTCACACCAACCTTGCTGTGTCCATTGAGAAGAACGCCACTCCTTCTGGGTCCTGCCATCTCCACCACCATCTGTGGGAGAAACCCCGACATTAGTCCAGGTCTCCAAGTGTGAGCCACCACTGACAGTTTCATTCACTCCTGGTCCTTCTCAGCTCTGGGAGATGCTGAATTCTTCAGTCTTTTGGGTAATGTTGTGGCCATCTGGCTGTCTGGAATGTAGACGTTCTAGCACCACCACTGTCTGAGTCTTTTAACCCCTTACTCCATGGTCTGCCACTGTAATCCTGGCAACTCAGCTGTTTACAGACTTGGGCCAAACACCTATGAGCAATGCTGGTAGTAAGTTTGCATAATTCCCTGAGGTCCTCAAGAAGGAGATAAATCCTGGATGTTTGAAAAACACTGCCAAGCCAATATAATCTTCCACACACACAAACGTTATGTTCCTGCCTCTTGATCAGATTCTTTGAACTCTAATTCTGTGTGTACTCCCTGGTTCCTGCTGGTTCCTGTTGGCTAAGTCATGAAGATTCTTTGGAACTTAGTCCCTTTCTTCCTGTATTAGCTTCCAGTGAAGGCTGTAGAAAACCTCCACAAACTGTGTTGCTTAAAGCAACAGAAATTTATTCTCTCCTAACTTCAGAGAGTAGAAGTCTGAAATCGAGAGTTGGTAAGACGATGCTTCTGGTGAGACTCTGGTGAGATCCTCAGGGCTCCTGGCTGGCAGGGTTCTGTACCACTTCCGCCTCTGCTGACAGCCTTCTCCCTGCTCATGGGCCTTCCCGTGACATTCCTCGTGCTATCAGGCACCATTGCCATGGCTTCAGACCTGCCCGCGTGAGCTCATTCTAACTTCCTTTCATCCACAGACGCTCACGCAGCTGCTTCTTCCCCACAGGCAGCTGGAGTCCCCTGTGAGGTCTGAATGCTTACATCACTGAAAAATGCATCCATCAGAATCCTCATCCAACATCCAACGTTGGTTCTGAAGAATGTAATTCGATTCAGGAAATCTCCTATAAACACTTCCAGGTCAGTGATGCTGCAAGCTGACTCTCGTCAGAGGCCTGATAGACAGAACGCTAGGTGATGACAGTCCTGACGGTGCCCTGTTCCATTTGAGCTGCCACCAGGAAATATCAGACACCGGGCACCCCAAGAAGAGCAGACACCACTTTCTCATGGTCTGGAGGCAGGAAGGTCTAAGAGCAAGGTTCTGGCATGAGTGTCTGATGAAGGCTGGCTTCCTGATCCCTGGAAGGTGTCATCTCACTGTGTCCGCATATGACAGGAGGTAGCCCTGCAGGTCTTCTCTACAAGGGCACGAATGACATCCCTAGGATGTTACCCTCGTGAACTGACTACCTTTCCGAGGCCCCACCTCCTAATGACATCACCTTCTACTTGTGTCCCAGCCTGAGAGACAAGCTGCCTCGGACTTGGGACAGTGGGAGGAGTGTGCGGTCTGAAGCCTTAGAGGAGTCGAGGAGCTGCTTTGCGAGGGAGCAGTTTTCAAGATGCCCTCAGCGCACGGGGCAGAGGACAGGCTTTTCCAGCCAGGGTGCTGACCTAGGGGAATGGAACAGCTCTGGCTGGGTGTTTGCCGTCTTAGTCCTTCACATTTTCTGTTTATTCCCTTAAGAGATGAGGCATTCTTTGAATGTAAGCACAGGGTCTGTCAGAACCTCACACACTGCCCTTCCTCATGGCCTCTCACCTCCCAGGAGACCAGGGGACTGTCAGTGGTCCTTCCACCGCAGGGCTCCAAGGCCTAATGCTGTACACTGGCAGGTCTGTGTCCTTCCTCCGGCACATCTCTGATCACAACTGTGTAGCTGTAACACTGTACAATCCGAGGTGGGGTTTACATCCATGGTATCGGATTAACACTACATTAAAATCAGCTCTTTAGCGTGATGGCTATGTCGCTGAACTCCCATGTAGTTGACCGCGGTTTGAATCCCAGACCTGGTGGCTTAAACTCACGCTGGGCGCGTGTGCGTGCGTGCCCAAGATCCCGAGAGGAGAATGGAGGAGAAGGGATTGTGGCGTGGCCATTCCCCCCCCGGGGGGGGGTGATTTCTTGCTTTCTGTCTCTGTCTCTCTCTCTCTCTCTCTGTCTTTTTGGCGAGTGTGTGTGCCCTATACCAAAAACCTCTCCGAAAAAAGAAAATCAGCTCTTTAGTAACAAATCATGCCTTACGGAGTTTGCACAGCTTTTATTTTTAAGTATATATATCTATTCAGAAATAGAGCAGCACTCTGCACGTCTGAATGTGGTGATCCTGCGCAGTCTCCAACAGCCAGGGCCACAGGCCTGCGGGGATGCACCGAGCCTGTACAGGAAGACCTCGGCCTGGACTGGAGCCCTTCCATGTAGCTTTGGCATTGCGAAGCATTGCCTTAACACTGCCCACCATGGCTGGCCTCACTATTTCATGTGAGATAAAGTTCTCAGTTCCATTCTATACTAAGCACCCACCAGGAAGCAATTATTGCGTGAGTACACTGAATGTAGAACTTGATTTTTAAAACTAAGTTAAATTTTGAAAATTTCTGTGGTATTAAATGTGCTCTCATAATATCGAGCGAGTACCCTATTATCTAAGCAGCGAGCCTCTCTCCCTAATCTCTTAAATGCTGTCACTAAGGAAGCGCTTGCCCGGCAATTCCAGGACCCAGGAGTGACGGAGTTCGCTCTCCGTGTGGGAGACTCCCACTGGAGAAGGCGAGGCCTCTCCGGTGGGCTCCGCTTCATGCCAGATCTGCATGTCTGCACAGCTGGGAGGGGTTCTGCAGTTTTAAAGGAGAGGGTGGCTTCCGATCTTCGAAAAGTATAACAGTCTTCAAGGAGGAAAAGAATTCTCCCCATAGTGAATAGCTTTCATAGTCTTCGCCTGTGAGGAGACGGCTTGGAAATGTGCAGGTTTCAGAGCTAATCCCAGACAAAGCAGTGGGGGGATTCCCAGGGAGAGCGGCCAGAGGCCGAGGGCTGGCTGGGTGCCACTCTGGAGGCTCCCTCCTCAGGAAGCGGGCATGTCCCTGCACCCAGTCGAGTCTCCCAATCTACCAGTTCTCCTCAGGTGAGCTCCAGCCTATGCTCTCGCTCCTTCTCCACTCAGATGCAGAGTCCCTTACTCCACAGGAGGGACTGAGCAGAGAGTGGATTTGATCCGTTTCAGTATTTCAAGCAGGGACTCTGCAAGCTCTCAGCAGATCTGTGTCCACAGGCACGCATACACGCTCCCTCACGATGCAGCACACGCGACCGAAGACCCGGGGCCCAGTTTGGAAAGGTGACGTCGGAGGACTGTGTCTCACAGACGGCTGTAGACCCAGAGAAGGAAAGAAGGCCGAGTCCACCAAACCCCACTGTGCATTCTGTCCGCATCACCTCCTCCTTCACAGTCACTGTCAGCGTACGAAGTCCCCCTTCACGGTCACTGTCAGCGTACTAAGTCCTCCATCACAGTCACTCCCGGCATACTAAGTCCTCCTTCACAGTCACTGTTAGCGTACTAAGTCCCCCTTCACAGTCACTCCCAGCGTACTAAGTCCTCCATCACAGTCACTCCCGGCATACTAAGTCCCCCTTCACAGTCACTGTCAGCGTACTAAGTCCCCCTTCACGGTCACTATCAGCGTACTAAGTCCTCCTTCACAGTCACTCCCAGCATACTAAGTCCTCCTTCACAGTCACTCCCAGCGTACTAAGTCCCCCTTCATAGTCACTGTCAGCGTACTAAGTCCTCCATCACAGTCACTCCCGGCATACTAAGTCCCCCTTCACAGTCACTCCCGGCGTACTAAGTCCCCCTTCACAGTCACTCCCGGCGTACTAAGTCCCCCTTCACAGTCACTCCCGGCGTACTAAGTCCCCCTTCACAGTCACTCCCGGCGTACTAAGTCCCCCTTCACAGTCACTCCCGGCGTACTAAGTCCCCCTTCACAGTCACTCCCGGCGTACTAAGTCCCCCTTCACAGTCACTCCCGGCGTACTAAGTCCCCCTTCACAGTCACTCCCGGCGTACTAAGTCCCCCTTCACAGTCACTCCCGGCGTACTAAGTCCCCCTTCACAGTCACTCCCGGCGTACTAAGTCCCCCTTCACAGTCACTCCCGGCGTACTAAGTCCCCCTTCACAGTCACTCCCGGCGTACTAAGTCCCCCTTCACAGTCACTCCCGGCGTACTAAGTCCCCCTTCACAGTCACTCCCGGCGTACTAAGTCCCCCTTCACAGTCACTCCCGGCGTACTAAGTCCCCCTTCACAGTCACTCCCGGCGTACTAAGTCCCCCTTCACAGTCACTCCCGGCGTACTAAGTCCCCCTTCACAGTCACTCCCGGCGTACTAAGTCCCCCTTCACAGTCACTCCCGGCGTACTAAGTCCCCCTTCACAGTCACTCCCGGCGTACTAAGTCCCCCTTCACAGTCACTCCCGGCGTACTAAGTCCCCCTTCACAGTCACTCCCGGCGTACTAAGTCCCCCTTCACAGTCACTCCCGGCGTACTAAGTCCCCCTTCACAGTCACTCCCGGCGTACTAAGTCCCCCTTCACAGTCACTCCCGGCGTACTAAGTCCCCCTTCACAGTCACTCCCGGCGTACTAAGTCCCCCTTCACAGTCACTCCCGGCGTACTAAGTCCCCCTTCACAGTCACTCCCGGCGTACTAAGTCCCCCTTCACAGTCACTCCCGGCGTACTAAGTCCCCCTTCACAGTCACTCCCGGCGTACTAAGTCCCCCTTCACAGTCACTCCCGGCGTACTAAGTCCCCCTTCACAGTCACTCCCGGCGTACTAAGTCCCCCTTCACAGTCACTCCCGGCGTACTAAGTCCCCCTTCACAGTCACTCCCGGCGTACTAAGTCCCCCTTCACAGTCACTCCCGGCGTACTAAGTCCCCCTTCACAGTCACTCCCGGCGTACTAAGTCCCCCTTCACAGTCACTCCCGGCGTACTAAGTCCCCCTTCACAGTCACTCCCGGCGTACTAAGTCCCCCTTCACAGTCACTCCCGGCGTACTAAGTCCCCCTTCACAGTCACTCCCGGCGTACTAAGTCCCCCTTCACAGTCACTCCCGGCATACTAAGTCCCCCTTCACGCTTACTCTCAGTGTACTAAGTCCTCCTTCAGAGTCACTCTCAGCTTACTAAATCCTCCTTCATGCTTACTCTCAGCGTACTAAGTCCCCCTTCAGGGTCACTTTCAGCACGCCGAGTCCCCCTTCAGGGTCACTCGGCATGCCAAGTTTGCGACTAAGAATATGGAGAAAGCAAGAAGCAAAGCACTCTCATCGAGAGTGACCCTGAAGGGTGACTCAGTGTACCAAGAGTGACCCTTTGTTTCTTTCATGAGAGAAATCTGCCCTGGGTGGTGCACATTTGTAAGAAAACACTAGCGGCCTTAGTCTGAACTGCATCACACATGACCCCACACAGCTTGCGCCCACAAGGCCATGTATGGTGTATGTTCTCTATGTCCCTACACAGAAGCGAGAAGAGATGCTCGGAGGTTGCCTGACTTGCCCTGATAGTAAAGGCTGGGCTGCTGGAAGGATGTCACGCAGGCCACTGTGCACATCCCTGCACACTTCTCCTGCTCAGCAGGGTACCCCTGAAGGCAGAGATCAGCTCACCAGCCACAGCCTCTGCCCTGGGTCCCTGTCACCTGGGATCACCTGGTTGTGCTCCCTGTCCCCCAGCAGGCCATGGGAAGTCTCCTGTACTGTGACGGCACTGAGGTATACAAACAGGCCTTGACATGTACACGACAGGGAGGGACATGTCGAGTGCTGGACTTACACCCATGCAGAGGCAGTAGGGACCAGCCTAGGGAGAGGAGTACCCCCTGGCTTTGCACATGAGGTGGAATTGCCCAGGACCCACTAGATTTTTTGTTCCCTACCCTAACAGCTAACAGGCACCTGTCACCAAGTGTTCTCATACTGTTGAGATGAAATGAGGTGTGGGGACGTGAGCAGCCCTGGTTCTGGGGTGGCCTGCCCAGCTGCTCAGTTGCTGAGCCCGTCTGGACTGTGAGCCATGTGATTCCTCCAGTATAAGGAGGGCATTAGGAAGGGGAAGGGCTCTTTGAAGCTCCTGTTTTTTTCTGTCAGGAGCTTCCATACCTAGCCCAACTATCTTATTCCAGGGAGGCGTCAGCTCTGGGTTGTGCTCTGGGAGGGGCAGGGCTGGCTCTGCTCTCTCCTAACTTGGGCAGGGCCTGCTCCTGCTCTGGTTCCCCATGTTGGCTTGTGGTGTCTGCCAGGTGTGGGCTCCTCTTGGAGTTAAAGCCACTGTGCTCACCCCTACCTCAGAGGGCAAGCAAAACTACAGGGGAGGAGGTTGGTAGCAAGCGTCGAGTTCCAGAGAAGGTGCTCTATTCCTATAGCAATGAATAGTTCCTGAGCCTGGAGCGGACCTGGCTGTATGTGAGGTGTCCCGCTGTTGTGTAGTTTCAAAGCTGATACAAGCTACGTAGGTTCAAGGAGTTGATAACTACATGGCAAGATGGTGGAGGGTTCTCTCAAGGCCAGGACTCACCCTGCCACACATGCATACAAACTAGACTAACCCAACTGCAAATAGAAGGACAGAATAGATGGGCAGGTTTATGTTCAAATCAACATTACAAGGGGAATATATTTGCATTTTTAGAGTACAAAATTATTGTTTTTAAAACTATTTTTTCCACTTTTTTCTCTTCGTCTATCTTCATATTTTAACCTTCTAAAGTGGCCAATTTAGCCTCACAATAGAAATCAAATGCATCTTTGAACATCTAAATTTACTTTAAACTGACTCTGCAGAAGGAAGGCCTCCATAACCCTTATAGAAGCAATATTCCCACCTCTTTTTTTTATTCCTTAAAAGTGCTTATCAAGATGAATGAGAACAGTGGTGTGTAATTTCAAAGATGAAATTGCTTTTCTCTTCAGCTTTCGCTCAGTGTTTTCAAGGTCACCCAGGCAGGAGTCAGCCCAAGCCCAGGCCTTCTGGTTCTGTAAAGGAGCAGGCCTTGTAGGGAAGCAGGTGGCATTAGAAGTGCTGTCTTGTTTTTCCTCTCACAAGAGGGTGTGAAATTCCTACTCATTCACACATTGTTGGCTAAAGCTGAAGTGTTAGAAGACTAAATAGCATCCATTGCCAAGAGCCCAGCTCAGTTTTCCTGGTAGCAGCTCTCTACCCTGAGCTCCTGAGGTCTGCCCAGGCCCATCCTCTGGATGTTAGAGGCAAGCAGCCAGGGCCAGGCCTCACACAGAGGCTGAGGGTGTCACACACAGTGCTAGAATGGGGCACAGGTCCACCTGCAAAACTGAGAATCATTTGATTTTTTTTCATCATTTGATTTAAAAGTTAACAAAGGGGCAAACGTAACACTCTCTGCATTTTTCAATCCACTGTGCAGAAGATGCCATTTAAAGCTTTAATCTGAGGAGCCATATTTGCCAATCCTTCAACTACCCAAATATTCTCAAGTGTGCAGTTTGGTTCACAAGCTCAACCGTCTGCAGACATTCTGAGGGTTGCTCCTTTACAGAAAACACAACAAACAAAATATGTCCTGGTGGTCACTCACACGAGAGCAATGTGTAGCTCAACACATGACTTGCCTTGGATTGAAATGAGTAGCAGCCCAGTCGTGGTAGTGTACACAGGCTGGGGACACATGGGGACTTGGATTCAACTCCTGGTGCATCCTGAAAGCTAGGCACAGTATCGGCTGCCTGTCAGCCCAGCAACAGGGCATTCTGGGAGGCTGAGGAGGGAAGATTGCAACAGTCTCTGCCTAAAAAATACACACACGCACACACACACACACACACACACACACACACATATATATATACACACACACACATATATATACATATAATATTTTTCTAGGTAATTTGGCCTTATAAACTTTTAAATTTATTTACCAAGTATTTAGAAGTGTGTCATGTGTTGAGTAATAATTTTATAAAAATCAGGGGACTTGTGTCTCAAAGTGACAATTATTTTGTTTTTCGTTCTACATGATAGTAACCAACTTTATGAAAATTTAAAGAACTATGACAGTGACTGGGTTGAAATTAAACACACCAAATGCTTATTGAAGTCAAACATGAAAGAGTGCTTGCTAGTACAATGGAGGGACACTGCTCTCCGCCAAGGCGTCGACTCCAGGTCGAGGCACGGTACCGGCTGCCTGTCAGCCCAGCAACAGGGCATTCTGGGAGGCTGAGGAGGGAAGATTGCAACAGTCTCTGCCTAAAAAATACACACACGCACACACACACACACACACACACACACACACATATATATATACACACACACACATATATATACATATAATATTTTTCTAGGTAATTTGGCCTTATAAACTTTTAAATTTATTTACCAAGTATTTAGAAGTGTGTCATGTGTTGAGTAATAATTTTATAAAAATCAGGGGACTTGTGTCTCAAAGTGACAATTATTTTGTTTTTCGTTCTACATGATAGTAACCAACTTTATGAAAATTTAAAGAACTATGACAGTGACTGGGTTGAAATTAAACACACCAAATGCTTATTGAAGTCAAACATGAAAGAGTGCTTGCTAGTACAATGGAGGGACACTGCTCTCCGCCAAGGCGTCGACTCCAGGTTAGGGCGGGATTTAGAGTCAGCCTCTCTAAGTCTCTGTTCCCTGTGATCGGTGTAGTTCTAATAGCAATATTGCAAGGCTTTGTATAGATTAAGTGAATAATGAGTACTACTGTTAGTAACGCAGTGTAAACAGCGAGGGTTTTCTCTGCAATGTATATACGTCATGGTGAAAGCACTTGGGGACCCTCCCTATAAAGCAAGCCCTTTAAAGACAGACCAACAGTGGGACTGAGTGGAGGGGCTCCACCTTCGGTCCCATTCTATGCCGACCTTTCCCACAGGTTGAGCTGATCTGGTCTTTGACTTCCACCCTATCGCTAAGTCTTCACCTCATTTGGGGCATCACGAGGGGCTGTCCGTGAACGTGAAACCCGAGGGAGGAAGCATGTGGGAACACAGCGCAGATGTGCACGACTGCAGTCCTGTTCCCACTGTGGTCTGCATGATGCCTGCAAGTCTCACAGATTGCTACCAGAAGGCAATCATAATTTGACCAGAACCTTGGGTATGGTGAGACTCTTTGAGAGATTAAGAAATCAAAAATATTTCTTGACTGATTTTAGTTTTTGCACAGTTCAATGACATTTAAAGGACTTTTACCTCCAGTAATAATTATTTGTTTCCTGTCCTGTCAGCAGAGTCTCTCCAAAGCCTAATAGATTTATTACCTACTCTAGCCATTCACACAGTCTCATAAAATAGAGAGTATTATGATTATAATAACACTAATAAAATTATTATAACAATTTTTATAAATACATTTAGTAAAATAACTATTATTGTTCCTACTACTCACTGTTTCATTGCGGAGAAGCACAGAGAGGTTAAGTCACGTGTCCTGAAGCATCGGCCACGTGGCCGAGCTGGGACAGCAGCTGGGGTCGGTGCTCGGTAGCCTCGTTTCCTCTCCAGACCGCACCTGCGCACACTTCAGGATGGGGAACTGAGTCTTTGGTACAACTCTGCAGAGCTGCCTTTCCCTCCCTTTGGGAATGCTCCTTGCTAACCTTCGGACAATTCTCTGCCACTGAGCTTTGGGACCCTTGAGACATCTACTCCATAGAGCCAATTCTTATTTTCAAAAGACTATTACACTATTAAATGAGCTGAACGGGGCTGTGAACACAGGAATGATCTACCGGAATGTTACAGCAAGGGATGTCGATTTAAGGCAGGCGTTCTAATAACTTTCCCCAAAGTCTCTCTATCGCTTACTACTCTAATCTTTCTTCTTTCCTTAACATTTTTTTGTGAAGTTCTTTTCTTAAGTTTACCCACCTCTTTCTCCTACGAGAGACAGCCAGCATACATACGCGCCCTCTCACAGAGTCAGGACACCAAAACCCACACTCAGCCCACAGCCAACCCAAATCATGAGCAAGTGCGTGTCCCGTGTCCTCGGGAACTTCTCCGGATTTCGGGTGGAAGCTGC
Source organism: Tupaia belangeri chinensis (assembly GCF_000334495.1). Lineage (NCBI taxonomy): Eukaryota > Metazoa > Chordata > Mammalia > Scandentia > Tupaiidae > Tupaia > Tupaia belangeri. The sequence continues at coordinate 2,225,957 of NW_006206241.1, read as the reverse complement.
CCACTGGGCCAGCCTCCCAGCGCATGGCGATCCCCTGCTGCCCGCTGTCTGGTCCCTGGAACCTGTTTTCACAGAGAAGTTTTAGCTTACTATTCTATGTACTCCAAAATCACATTTCAGGTTTAGTTGTGATCTCAATTAGCTTCTTTCTAAGACACGTCAGTGGCATGTCAGCCATTTTCCTATATTTCTACTCAATTTTATTTATTTATTTATTTTTTGATTCACAATCAAAAGTTGTGAGTGTTGGAGTTTCCTGTGCCCGAGGCTGGGTGTGCAGAAATCTCTCTCCGATACCTCCTGAGTGCTATTTTCCTCCCGGGTTTGCTGTGGGACAGTGACCTCCTTGGGTTAGGGCAGGTCAGAGCTACCTCCAAGCTCATAGTTTACAGCTGGCAGGGAAGACCTCAGGTCTCCGGGCCGGCTATATCTCTCTCTTACCTCGGAATGTTTACTCTAGGTTTTACGTGCCTGCCTTCTGATTTCCAGGGTTGACCACTTCTTTTTCTCCCAGACTTGAACATTTATATTCATGTGTTCATCAGTTCAGGCATCCAAGGTTGGAAAGCACAGCGTAAGTTTAAAATTACATTTTAGAAAAATATAGTGAGATAAAAATTAGACATAATTTTACATTTCAACTGGTAATACATAGTTGTCCAGTGCTTCAGGCTTGCACCAGACAATAGCCTCCATGAACTTTTTGAAACTTTAGCTTGTATGATGAATAAAGGACTCAAAGACTCCCTTCCTTTCTCTCAAGAATATTCTACTTTTCATCTCTCACTTAAAATTAATGCAGCGGATCACTACATATTCTGGTCTGGAGGGTCTGAAGCCCTGACAGCCTCTTGGGAGGAAAAGCTTAATCTGCCTGTTGCCTGCCGGTCAAGGTTGTGTTTCTTTCCATTGGTGGAGAACGGGCCTTTCCCACCTCAAAGGCTGCCCTATCCCTCTCACTTCCCTCTATTCTCCTGTCTCTCAGAACCCTCGTTCTGAAAGCTTTGATCATTGTTCTGTTCTTAATTTCATGAAATCTTCCTAATAATATTTTCCCTGGACCTTGTGTAGCCTCACCACTTCATTCTGTAGAACCACAGCTTGAAGATGAAGGTTCTACAGGAGCCAGTTCCCACATGACTGACCACATGGTTCAAATCCTGACCCAGATGGCTAGGAAAACATGCTGGCCACCTGTGTGCCCAAATCCTGAAAAGACGGAGAAATGTAGGAGAAAGGATTATAGTGAGCGCGTCTCCATTGGGAGGTACTTTCTCCCCCTCTCTCTGGCGAGTGCACACGCCCTCTGGCAACTAAAAAATAATAATACTAAATTTAAGAAAGACATAGATACTTGCATTGTAGCATGCACATGCAAAGACTAGAGACAGAGTGACGTGAATAAGACCAGACCACTATTGTGCAATGGAGTCTGGGAACAAAGCCAGCCTGCAGAGCCTGGGACCACACACCTACCTGCACCATGGAGCTTGCATTATTTCTTGCATGGATGAAGCTAGGCGATTGGTTACACCCTTCCCAAAGACAGATAGAAAGCTAGAGTTAAATCATAAAGGACACTAGAAAGGGCTTTACTGAAGTTCTTTGGTGGAAAAATATATTTCCATGACCCTTCCTCTCTCAGGCTCCAATTTGTCACCTTCTTGGTGAAGGGACATTAAGATGCTGAGGGTGGAATGCTGAGTGCAGTGTCACTGGAGGGGAGATAAACTGCTTCAACCACCTGACTCCCCCTTCCTGGGTCCATGACTAGCCTGCCCAGCCATTCTCGTGGTCAATGAACTCTGCTTCAGCTCACAGAATATGAGGGGAGTTCACGACTGCAGTGTCCAGGCCTGGCCTGTATGACTCACAGGTGACCTCTGGGCACTTTATTTTCCCATGATTGACAGAAAAGTCAACCATCTTGGGCACCATGAGGGGCAGGTGCTGGGTCTCTGAACAGCTTCTTGAAGAACCCCTTGCTACCAGGTCGAATCGCCTAGTTTGGATTTTATCTAAAAGAGAAATGAATTGCTTTTATTGTGCCTAACCTATTACACGTTGTAGGCCTAGGGCATCAGCTAATATTACTAATTAATTTATATCTATGTTCCACCTTTTACAAGTCATGTAAAAGGTGGTTTAAAAATATACACATACTGAAGGTTAGAAACATTTCAGGCCTGGCCGTGGTGGTACAAGCCATGGGGCATTGCTGGATGATGCTGGAGGCCAGGAAGGCTGTGGGTTTGTGCTTGGTGCACCTGCGAAAATGCCCCAAGCCTGGCTGGCTGCAGAGCTGGGGAAGAACCATGGAGCAAACACTTGTGAAGAGTACTGGTCTTTTGCTCTCTCACTCTCTCTGGAAATAAGGAAATAACCTTCAAGGAAAAAAATCCCAAATGAAAAACTGTAAGAAGGATAAAGAACAAAGTAAATGTGAATGGAGCCACACGTGAGGTTGATGTAAAATACGCAGAATACAAAGCCCCATTCTCTAATAGGTACGATTCCAAGCAAGAGGCAGGAGGGTGAAGGAGACACAGAATCAATGACGCAGGAGAAGTGTCAGTGTGAGAAGCTCCAGTGGTGGTGTACTAGCTGCCATCCCTCTAAAAATGGACCCACTAGGAATGCCAGTAGCGATCTATCACCATTCTGTATATTCACAGATATGGAAACACATAACAAATATAGACATAGGCATAGTGTAGTTGTAGACGTGGCTGTAGATGTAGACATGGGCGTACGTGTAGGCGTAGTCATAGACGAAGACGTAAGCCTAGACCTAGACAAGAACACAAATGCAGACATAACCTAGGCAGAAGCACAGTCATAGATGAAAACGTAAGCACAGGCATAGATACACAGACGGAGACGTAGACCAGGCATAGATACAGAGACAGTCGCAGACCAGGCATAGATACACAGACGGGCGTAGACCAGGCATAGATACAGAGACAGTTGCAGACCAGGCATAGATACACAGACGGGCGTAGACCAGGCATAGATACAGAGATGGTCGCAGACCAGGCGTAGATACACAGACGATCATAGACCAGGCATAGATACAGAGACGGTCGCAGACCAAGCATAGATACACAGACGGCCGTAGACCAGGCATAGATACAGAGATGGTCGCAGACCAGGAGTAGATACACAGATGGTCATAGACCAGGGATAGATACAGAGATGGTCGCAGACCAGGCATAGATACACAGAGGGCTGTAGACCAGGCAGACGGCCGGAGACCAGGTATAGATACACAGACGGCCGTAGACCAGGCATAGATACACAGACAGTCGTAGACCAGGCGTAGATACACAGACGGCCGTAGACCAGGCGTGGATACACAGACGGCCGTAGACCAGACATAGATACACAGATGGTTGTAGATCAGGCAGATGGTTGTAGGCCAGGCATAGATACACAGACGGCTGTAGACCAGGCATAGATACACAGACGGCTGAAGACCAGGCATAGATACACAGATGGTTGTAGACAGGTATAGATACACAGACGGCTGTAGACACAGGCATGGTTGTAGGCTGCTGGGACCATGCAGTTAACACAAGCTGAGTATAAAAGAACTGCCCCTTGTGCCTAGAGCAAGGACTCGGCTGAGGAGAACTGTTTGCAAGGTCAACAGTTTTAGGAGTTCTGGACCTCACTTCCATTGTGTTACTGTACTGGCCTGC
>NW_006206241.1:2203154-2222066 GCF_000334495.1 Tupaia belangeri chinensis | reverse complement strand
GACAAGGGAAGATTGCCATTTCCCAAGCCACAGTCATTGTATAGAGCAGCATGTAGAGAGTCCCAAGTACACTGTAACCTTTAGCTACTCACAAGACCACATTAGTTTCCTATGTAGACTCACCCTCTTAGCTGTAGACTACCCCAGAGATAACATAAGTATTTCACTTTAGTATATACTAACCTTGCCTTTACTAAACCAGACAGAATTTATTTCTAGGCTCTTGTAATTACTGCCACCCTAGCCTGAAGCTGAAGTTCTCAAAAGCTGACCCGAGGCTCAAAATTCTCAAGCCAATCTGGGACTAAAGTAATCAAGCTGGTCTGGGACTGAAAATTCCTGGAAGCCCTCTCATCCAAAGACCCTCCCTGGTAATCAAGATCAAAGAAGAAGATGCACCCAAAAACTGGATTTCCTCGTTCTAAAAATTATGACTGTTTATACCTAAACAAAACAGACGTCATGTTTTATGATTATTGTTCCTATACTTTGAATGCCTTACCTATTAGAGCAAAATGTTTCACTTACTTCCCCTCACCCATCCCACTACTGTAAAACTCCTTCCATAATAAACACGCATGACTCCTGGCCATCAGGGCTGCAGTCTGGGGTTTACTCTGGCTGTAGCTGGCTAAGAACATGCTAAAAGGCATGAAGTCTTAGTCTGATTCCTGTTCACCCGCGTCGCCTTCCTATGCACCCACCCCAGCTGGGGTACGGCTTCCAGCAGATTGGCGCCCAACGTGGGGCATCCAGCAGATTGGCGCCCAATGTGGGGCGTCCAGCAGTAGGCGATGACGTAAGCATAGGTGTAGACAACCACGGAGGTGTAGACATAGATTTGGACATAGACTTAGACATACGCAGGGTCTCTAAATGGCTTCATTGTGTATTCACTTGTCAACCTGCCTGAGTTTGCGGGATTGCTCTATCAGTGACTCCTTTTGCAGAATCCACCAACCACTCCTCAGTCCTCAGTTCATTTGGCCTCTCAGCTGCATTTTATATTGTCAGCCTTTTCTTCACTTCTTTTTTTCTCTGACTCTGCTTACCCGTTAGCTTAGTCTTACAGATTTGTACCTCTCCCCCCTGTGACTGCTGTAATTTGGACTCTCTCTGTCCTGAGAATACTCTGGTCTCTGAGTGCTGTCACCCTTAAAGTGCTGTGACTTTAAAGCCCTTTCTTCAGTGATGCATCCTGAACCTTGGTCTCTACTCCAGTTCCTGCCCTCTGCTAGCTGTCCCTACTGATGCCTGATCTAGTAATATGACCCACCTTGTGTCCAGAACTAAGGTCATCTTCTTTCCTAAATATTATCACCTGGAACGTTACTGCATTGCCATTATTTAAGGGCTTGGCACCACACAGCTGTCCAAAGAAAAAAATGTAAGAAGCACGCTGGATCCCGGGCCCCTCCCCTCCTCATTCTCTCAGTTGACAGATCTGTTGAGTTTCTCTCATGTATATTTCTTAGCTTTCACATTTCCCGCCAGCACCACCATAGCAGCCGCTCACACAGTATGCCCTGCTCTTGTCTCTCCTCGAGATCACAGCAAGCACTCCCTCTTATTCCAGTTCAGTAACTAAGTTTCTTGAGTAAATCTTGTGCTTTAGCTTCCACACCTTAATATTACTCCTCCTTCTCATCTTTCTCTTCTTTGCTATCATAACTCATATCTCATATAAGGTCCCATCTCAGGCATTGTTCAAAGTGATTTTCTGTTATTATTCTAACAATCTTAAAAATAATCCAATGCAGTGTCTCGTGTAGTCCTCCTCAGACAACAGTGAGAGGACTGGGGTGAGTTTAGTACCTTCCCCATCCATGCCTTCCGCCACCTTCACATTGTTCTCTGCTGTGGAGTCATTTCCTCCTACTCCCCAGGGTGAGTCTGACCTGCCCTGCAGATCTAAGCACGGGCATCATCTGCTCTCTGAAGGCACATGGTGCTCCTGGGTCTGCCCCAGGATCCTTCAAGGCCACTGCACTCAACAGCCTATGGCGTGCCTCTTCCTTGTTTGAAAGGAAGCTCCATGAGGGTAGGGTCATGATTGAGCTTTCCCCAGTGATATTTCCTTATTTAGCATAATACTGGCACAAAGGAGGCATTCATTAAATATTTACTTAATAAATGAATAAACATGAGCATATTAAAAAGGTGCCAGAGGGCCGGTATAGTCAAAAAGTGTCATATCACGTGTTTAAGCAAAAATGTGTAGCTCAATGAGAGCGTGAAAATTAATAAGGTGAGGGTGGCCCAGTGGTCAAATTTGCAAATGTGCTGGTCTGTGGGGCTGAGCCCCTGGGAAAGTTATTGGGTTCATGTCCAGGGACCTCCCTGAGTGTGCCAGACTTGTGCATGTCCATGTCATGACTGGCTGAAGCTGGAGATCAGTTTCAGCATTAAGATGCCACCTCATGTGCTATCTCTACGTCGCTCTCTGTAAATCTCTCTTCTCTGTCTCTCTCATTTATGGAAAAACAAAAGCAAGAACAAAATGTGATGGCCCAGTCTGTTGGTGGTCAATAGCAAACTGAACTGCTGCAGTGGAGAACAACTTGTTATGGGTTCAGATCCCTGGTTTGGCATGAAAACATGTTGGGCACCCACGTGTGCACCCCAGGTCACAAGGAGCAGGAGGGGTGGGGAAGAGGAGAACGGGTGACACACCTGCTGAGGTGTAGCTCTGTCTAGTGCACATGCACATGCTCTCATAATGAATGAGATCGGTCACCTTTAAAAAATTTCATAATTAAAAAAAGTGAGTCTTAATCACTGCAGGAAATATATTTTATAACATTTTGCAACTGTATGAAAAGTGAAGTATATTTTTCGTTCATTAAGAGTCATTAAGTTGCACATAACATATTTAAGCAGAAGTATACAGCTCAATAAAATTATGCAAATAAGGGATATATATGCATATAAAACAACACATCAGTGAAGTTTTGTTTGTCATATAAAGGAACAAAAATGCAACCAAACAAAAAAAGTTCAGAGAAATTCAAAGATCTGTTTTAACCTGTTTATACCTGATCAGTATAAAAGTAACCAGAAATTTTCTGACTCCTAATACATACATATATATTTATATTATCATTGTCTAGACATTGTATTTGGTTTTGAACATAAGACAAAGTAATTATATGAACCAAAATTGTCATTACTATGCAAGCAAATGAATTCATCAAAAAAATTAAATATAGAACTATTGAACAATAACAACAAAAATCACGTAATTCTATTGCTTAGAGAAAACCCCTATAATACTTAGGAATAGTTTATGCTGATCTTTGTATTTTAAGTATATTATTATTAGAGTTGTTTGTTTGGCAATTTGGATGCCAATTTTTTTTACTTAATACTATAATAATTATTTCTCAGCTTATTAAATATTTATAAACATAATTTTTATGTTTGTACACTGTATCTTTATATAAAAATATGGTTATTTTCATTAACAAATTACATATAATCATATAATTTTAGATATTCATCTGTGGTTGTATGGGGTGTGTTTGCTATTATGATCAATTTATAAAGTGGAAGCATTAGGCCAGAGTTTCTATATTTTGGGTTTCTTTGTCTATATATATATAAATTGATTTGTCATGTGAATGTGCTAATTTATAAGTGCAGCATTTCAGAGAACTCTTATCCTTCACTCTAAATTTAAAAAAATGTTTCATAATGGGCTATAAAAATTTATTTTGGCAAAATTAAAAATAGTTTAGGCATAATCCATCTCCTATTCCCTGGATGTTCTTCTGTTGGGTTTTGTTTAATCAGTTTTAATAAACAATATGGAATATTTTGGAAAGAAGTTATAACCCGATAAATGACCCTTTGACTCCATGGGGAGAAAATTGGCTTGGGGACAACCCCTCTTCCAGCCTCTTTCCCAATAAAGCAGGAACTCTCAGGCTTATTAATAGAATTTGTAGAGCACTAAAACACATTTTATGATTCTCTATTGACGATGAAACCTGCTTCTGGTCAGCTACCAACCAATTTTTACATGCTGTCTATTGGAGATGTCCACATTTAAGATTGGAGTCAGATATTCTCTCTCTCTCTCTTTCTCAAGGTTAGAATAACGAGCATCTGCAGAACTAAAGGATTGTAATATTACCCTGCCACCTAGGGGTATTGTCAAAGAAATTTATGCATTTAGAGTAGAGAGGCTCCCTGTGTTAGCCAAAACAGGAGATTTCTGTCCTTGAATATATAAATAGCACCCGCTATAACATCTTTATATTTCGTTATCTCTTTCATAATAGTCCATGCTCTTAAAACCAAATGAGAAAGCTGTAATGGGAATTCATAAGACTCCCCCTTTTCAGGATCATGAAAATTGAAAAGGCAATCATGATGAAAACAGAGCATTCAGGTATGGTGGGCCTATTAGTGGTACACAGCGTCCCAAGCCCCGGAAGCCCCTTCTGTGTTATTTCTCATTCATGACACTTTGAAAATCTCAGGAGACATATCTCTGTTTAGAATATGATCAGTTGCCTACCCCTTTGGAAATGGGAGTGGATTTAGACCACAGTCAATGTGTGGTCAGATTGATCAAATTATCTATACCATTGAACAAGATGACAAACTATTACCCACATGGTTGACTTGGTACGATTGTCTTTAGACTGGGTCTAACAGCCTTTTCTTATCCCCTGAAAATGAGTGTTTGTTGCTGAAATTTATTAAAGTGACAACTCTGAATATTCAACCCCAGTAGTAATTTCTATATACCCTATAGGTTTGGAACTTCAGTCTTGAGAGATCTAAGAATTAAGACAAATTTAGGACAATAGTGAACATGTACAGAGGACAAATTGCAGAATTCTTAGAGAAGTACTCTTTGCTATTATTTAAAATTAACAGAGCAAACAAACTAAGCTGTGTTTTGAAAATGCAAGCCTTCTGAGTCCCTACAATTTCTGTTTGTTCTGGAATGTGAATCACTGAAGGAAAGGAATGGCGGAAAGGCCCAGTGGCAAGGAGGCTATCTGTCACTGTCATGCCATCTCAACTCTGTGCTTCTAGGTCAAGGAAAAAAAACATGGGGCAACGTCACAGGACAAATTAATCAATCTCACTCTCAGTATCATAGAAATTAGTGAGACTAAGGGAAATCAAGGGTGTGCAGCATTGAGATTTACCCTCTTCATACTCTTACTAGCTTTTTGGCCTCATGGTTGTGGAGTGGTTCTCTGGCCTCAGAAATGTAGAATCACTCTTTGTAATAATGTTAGCAGAAAAGGGATGTTTCCATTCCAAATGTATGAAAATCTTCCCACCCCTGTTTTCTTCTATATTCTCTTTTTAAGACTGTGAGAGGGAATAGGGAGATGTGACTAGTCGGGTTTTGCTTAGCTTGGGGCTTTTCTTCCTGGTGACAGGCCTTTGTTCCCTGCACAGGGAGAACCTAATTACACCCTCTCAGTCAGGGCCGGTCGGAGGGAGCGATGCACGTGCCAGGTGCCTTTTCCCTTCTCCTTGTGATCTGTCTCTTTCCAAGCACATCACTTGCAGCAAGGGTGGGGGCTCTTCCTTTTGAGTTAAAGACCCCTTTCTTCCCCTCTATCTTATTCTTACCGGGGTTGCTTCCCAACTCGTGCCTGTTTACAGCTGAGTTAAATATTCTTCTTGGCCGCTCACTGTATGTGCCGACACTCGTATTCAGAGATCTTGCCAATTGTAGGCTTGCACAGGTCCTGGGAGGACGTCTGGGACTGCCACCCCTCATATGGCCATGCCACCACACGGGCCAGCATAATGACACCATTCACAATGCAATCTACACACCCCAGGAGTTCAAAACCAATATGAAAGCCTCTCATTTGCTAAGTCCCTCTCCATTTGGACTTCTTAGAGCACTATGATTTGTGAGTTTTAATTAGCAGGTTATTCTAATAACCTTCAGAATGCAAAGTTTTGCAATAACCAGGTAGGCTTTAGTACAATACCAGTTGTTGGACATGCGGGGAAATAGAAGAAAAGGGGCCTGTAATACGTGGTATCATGTATGTCTCTATAGTCTTTTCGGATTTTGTAGTTTCTACTGTCTGTTATCAGCTACATCATTGCAGAGAGTCACTCTCTGTATGTTGAAGAGAATCAAGCCTTCCATGGCTGATAGAATGGCACAGCTGGGAACTCCAAAGTCTCCCTTAAGTTCTTTTTTTTTTTGGAGAGGTTTTTCCCTTAATTTCTTGTATACTTTTCAAATTTAACACAAACAGGTAAATGATACAAATTTTTAAATTGTGACTTTTTGCAATTAATCTCCATGTATTAAATCAATATCCTGAATAGAAAAAATAGCTCATTTTATAGATGTAATATATTCAATTTATCTAAAATTAATAGAAATTTTAGACTGCGCTATTATTTCATATTTACTCGTGCAGAAAAGAAGTTTCCTGTTCTTGACACTTAGATCATAGATAACACAGTGTATATTTTGTAAACAGTAGTTAAATTATTTTCGAAAATTAGGTACTTAAATATATTTTAAATACACAGATCGATGACCCATTAGCTGAGTTTATAAATACATAATATTGTGTTATATAGTTGTTAAATTTTCAAATATGCCATCTTATCTATAATATGTATCATTTTACTATGTTCACTTTCTCTAATAATACATTTCATTAAAAACATTGACATTAATTGTTCCATTCTTGACTTACATATTTACTTTCTTGATTGGTGTTTTAACAGTTATTCCTTCTATCTAGAGATCATGTCTATAATAGATCCCTAAATGATATGGCCAGGTAATCTTCATATTACTCTAATAGACAGTGGCCACGTCATTCCTGAATGGAATCACGGCCATTATCAGGCAGCCGTATCAAGATCAGACTGCTGTGTCTGCTCTGTCGGCCCCGATGTGCTTTACTGAGACCGCACGACGCTTGGCCGGTCAAATGCACTGAGAGAAATCAGATCCCAAGTTTCTTAAATAGCTCTTAGAGGTGCGTTTCTCACTGATGGGATGGGATCACCTTTACGGTTGTTACATTCAAGCAGTGAAACCATATGGTTGTAACTTTGCATAAAATAATTGACCTAAACGAAGGATTCTTAGCTCAATGGATTGCAGGAAGATAAGCTTCTAATAGTATGATCCTTGCAATATTTGCCTGCTTTGGAAAGCCAGACTCTGGTGTACACAATTTAGAAAAACTAGAAAATGTAAACTAAAAAATGTTTACTGTTTCCTTGTAGATTTTGGGTAATGTGGGAGTCACCAGACACATCCGTGTGTGCTGTGGGAATGTTTTGAAGAACTGAGTCTTTGAGGACACTATCGGAGATGAAAGTCCCTCCACTAACCTCTGGTTCTGTCTGAGTGTAGCTGGACTTCACTGAGCAAAGTCAGGCCTAGGAGAGCACCCAAACCCGTGCAAAGCGGGGAGCCTGCCCACCTTGCAGCTGACAGGCCTACCAGGCACGGCAGCTCCTGAAGCTCGGTGTCACCTATATGGCTAGAAATGGTGCTGAGGGTTTTGCAAACACATGCCCTATTGGCCTCTGCTGGAATGTAACATTAGGTAAATCATATTTTCTTTGCAAAAATCTGTACAGAACAAAACAGTTGGAGGCATTTTAGCCATTTTTTTAAGTAGAGTGAGTATATCAGAAATTAATTACATTTGCTAAGATTAAAATTTAGACTTATGGTCATTTGATGAGTTCCCTGCCTTACTAAATGTATGCATAAAAAATGTTCTCAAAGACATGAAACGTGATGAAGAGATGCATTTTTTGGATCACTTTTACCTTAATTTTTTCCCTTTTTCCTAAACACTAATTCATTAATAAATTACTGTGGGAGTTACTGAAATTAAACAGCATGTTTGGCACTTAGTTCTGCTGCCGTGGAAGGTGAAAATAAGCCCATTACCTAATCAGAAGAGGAGCAGGGGAAGGAGGAGTCCGAGAAGAGAGAGAAGAAGAGAAAGAAAGAGGAGGAGAGGGGAGTGAAAGAACAAGAGAGGGAAGTGAGAAAGCAGCCCCGTGGAGGCATGGCCACGCCCGATCCCTTTCCATCTCTCCACTCTGTTGGAACTGCAGCTCACGCAGGGCCCGTGTGCTTCTCGGCCTTGCGGTCACCCATGTGGGTCTCGATTCTCTTAACCACCTGCCCACAGGCCGGCCCTAGAATTTCTATATAGTCTTTAATATAGAAGATCAACAGACACAGGGGAATGAACATGTGTGAATGATACATGTGAAGATATGTGAATGTTAAAATGTATAAAGCATTCTTAGAGAATACTTTTAATCATCTTTCTTATCTCATATATTATTTCTTTTACAACCGTCTGTACTTACAGCACCTGTCAGAGGATGAGATTATAAAGTTCAGGAACTACGGGCTGCTGGCTTTTATAGTCTCCGCTTACATGCATTGCACATAGTGGGCACAAAATAAATATTGGCTGAATGCAACTAAGTTGACTTTTATTGCTGGGCACTGTAATTCTTTGTCCATTGTGGAAGTGCTCAGCTGAATGGAAGAGCTGTTTTTCAGGCTTAGTATTCATGAGAATTCTGGCCTATCTGCAATGATCCCTTAAATTCATATTCAAACTGTCTTTTCCTCAAGTGCTGCATTCGTAGGAGAAAAGCAACCAACCCTCTCCAGCTCAGAGATGCCTGGAGAGAAGTGGCAATGAGATGAAGCCCTATCTATGACCAAGGGACCAACTTTACAGCACGATTCTTGACTTCAAAGGCAGACGTTAAACAGAAGTAAATGCAGATGGCAAAACAGGAAAAATTATTCATTAATAACAGTTTGAAAATTGTCAGTCAACCTCCTTCTGAAATGGAAGTGCAGCAGGGACTGGAGGACACCCACGTTCATTCCATGTTCTGAGTGGACCTACTAGTGCACAGGTTCAAGTCTTTAACGTGTGCTTTCGCCGGGCTCTTCCTGAGGACGTAAACACAAGGAAACAGCAGTTTGTCCTGTGATGTCAAAGGCGGCTATTAACTAGATAAAGCCGCTTGCAGACCTTATTAGTCCAGTCTTGTCTCTCGGCAGCCTCATACCTCTGCATGAGAAAATCTGAGCCCTTCTCACCTCCCTTTGATTTCCAAGTCAAGCAGGGCTTATGTGTAAGCCCTCTGGCATCACGCTGAAGTGCAGGGGCCTCTATCTGTACTGAGAGTTAAAACAAGACAGGCTTTTAAATCGATTGGACTGCTGGATTGTGTGTGCGTGTGTGTGTGCGTGCGCGCGCACGGCTATAGTGTTCCTGTGCGGGGAGACCCCTGCGTCTGTCACCCACATGGCCCACAGCGAGCTGGTGCACTTCATTAGCAAACGATGTCGACAAATATAAAAGCACAAAGAAGAGAAGCAAAAGCCATAAAGGAGTAGGGGGACTGACCTACGAGAAAGAATACAAGAACCACAGATAATAGCAAATAGTGTTTCGGCTATCTTATGCAATGCTTTATGGGAATGTTGGCAGAAGAACGCAGAGAAAAAATATACCTGAAAAACAGAAAACGGGCAGAAATAGTTCACATAAAAACTTAGGAGAACGTGAGGAAATAACTACCAAAGAATGCCAATACAACATGGAAAGGTCTCGTTTGACACCATGATTCATACAGGAATGAGATCTATTATAGAATAATATTTCAAGTTAAAATACATGAACACTATTTCCATGCAAAAAGTCAATTCAAAAATAAGCAAATCATTATGTAAATCCTAGCACGTGTGAGAATGTTAATTACCCAGGGAGACAGAATGCTAACTGAGAGGGGACCAGAGACAGTTGCTGCATCTATGGGCCCCTCGGCAGCGTTTCTGTTACATGTGCTCGGCTCTGCACTCTCATATAGGGCATAACTGTTTGACAGCCTGGCCCTGGGGAGTACCATAAATATCAATCGGGGCTTGATATTTGCTGACATCAGGAAACAAAGGAGAACCCTATTTACCTACAGAAGTGTATTGCCAAGGGTTTAGAGTAAACAAACATTCACAGTGCATTGCAATAATTACTCACAATTTTCCACCAAAGGGCTGGGCGAGCCCTTCCTAGGAGTCACGTTCTCACTGCGAGTGGCCCGAGACCAGGCCAGGGACCCGTTTCCTGACAGCACACAAAGTGTGTCTGTGCTGGGTGACGCTGGGAATGCGCCTGCAACTCAACGCCGTGAGCACAGTGAGGATCACACTAGCTTTCACTTTCAACTGGCAGCAGCAGTGTGCACAGTGTGTGTGTGTGTGTGTGTGTGTGGGGGGGGGGGTACAGATGGGGCACTGATGCAATGCTTTATGGGAATGTTGGCAGAAGAACGCAGAGAAAAAATATACCTGAAAAACAGAAAACGGGCAGAAATAGTTCACATAAAAACTTAGGAGAACGTGAGGAAATAACTACCAAAGAATGCCAATACAACATGGAAAGGTCTCGTTTGACACCATGATTCATACAGGAATGAGATCTATTATAGAATAATATTTCAAGTTAAAATACATGAACACTATTTCCATGCAAAAAGTCAATTCAAAAATAAGCAAATCATTATGTAAATCCTAGCACGTGTGAGAATGTTAATTACCCAGGGAGACAGAATGCTAACTGAGAGGGGACCAGAGACAGTTGCTGCATCTATGGGCCCCTCGGCAGCGTTTCTGTTACATGTGCTCGGCTCTGCACTCTCATATAGGGCATAACTGTTTGACAGCCTGGCCCTGGGGAGTACCATAAATATCAATCGGGGCTTGATATTTGCTGACATCAGGAAACAAAGGAGAACCCTATTTACCTACAGAAGTGTATTGCCAAGGGTTTAGAGTAAACAAACATTCACAGTGCATTGCAATAATTACTCACAATTTTCCACCAAAGGGCTGGGCGAGCCCTTCCTAGGAGTCACGTTCTCACTGCGAGTGGCCCGAGACCAGGCCAGGGACCCGTTTCCTGACAGCACACAAAGTGTGTCTGTGCTGGGTGACGCTGGGAATGCGCCTGCAACTCAACGCCGTGAGCACAGTGAGGATCACACTAGCTTTCACTTTCAACTGGCAGCAGCAGTGTGCACAGTGTGTGTGTGTGTGTGTGTGTGTGTGGGGGGGGGTGTTACAGATGGGGCACTGAAGAGATGATATTACAGATAGGACACTGAAGACATGATATTACAACTCAGAAACTATAGGCTGGTATAATTTGGGGGAATTCCTGATATTCTGACACCCCTCTTTAAATCGAAACCCACCATATAATGTGAAGTATGGGTGTGTGTAAAGAAGGAAGCCAGCCAGCCGCATGGCGCAGGCAGAGAGGCGCCACCTTGCAATGCTGGAAGCCACGTGGGAGGCCCTGGGTTTAAATCCCAGGAGACGCTGCTGGCTGAAAGACCTGGGGAGGGTGGGGAAACCCTGTCCAAAGTGCCCCTCCTTTCTCCTTCTCTCTCTCTTCTTTTCCTCCCATAGGAAATAAAGAAAAATATGAGCATCTAAAAAAAAAAATGGAAAGTATGTTTTACTCTTATGGCTAACATTAAAACCATCACTAAACTTCCGTCCTGACAGCTATTTCAGGGACTAAATGTCTGCTTTAGAAGAAAAATAATGAACTTGAGAATCCTCAATTTGCAGCAAATGACTTCTTTATATTCTTAACACACATTTTTAAAACTCACCCATTTCAGAGCACTCATTTTTAATCAGAAAGCAAAATAAAATTTCACACGTTGCAATGTTTTCCAGAAACCAGTTTCATAGTCAGTGTTTTGTCTCCTGGGAACACGGTGAGCCGAGTGGGGCGGCCTGGGCTCTGCCCACGCTCGGTGCTGTCTGTTGTAGTCGACTTACTTGACCCACCGTGGGTAGTGGTGTCTTGTTCTGTTTTGTATCTTAATTCCTGCTTTCCTAGTTAATACTACAAAAGTGATTAACAATATCTGCCCTGATTTTACATTTGCTTCACTGTATATTTCTTCTGACCTCAAAGGCATCAGGAGCTCCCTCCTCCTTGCCTGTGCTAATGTTTCTAGAATGTTCTTTCCCGGTTCCCATCACTGCTCATGACTGATTCACTCTGCACACTTTCCTCCTGTCCCCTAGGTACAACCATGAGCAAATCACTCGCTGTCCAGTGAGGGCGAGGCCATTTCTGAAAGAGAGTTGGGAAGATCACTCAGTTTTTCTTCCATTCCTGTGAGGAACATCCACTTCATTTTTCTTTGCCAAACAGAAATGGTTATGGTCTTAAATGCAGTGGTGAAAAAAAAAAAAAGGAAACTATTTTTTCCAAATACAATTTTCAAAAATTGCAAAATAACGCAAGATTATAACGATCAGGGGGACCTCACTGTGCAGCCCACAGTAAGAGAAGCGTGGAGCTGCTGGGCGAGCTCAGAGCACGTGGCAGGTCACTCACCAGGAAAGGTCTTCGCGCCCACCCACTCACCTACCCCGCTACCAGACGCAGCTTGACAGACACCGTGGTGTCCTTATTTAGAGCCACAGTGCTGTCACAGGACCGCAAATGCCAAACCCTCTCAAGTTTCTCTATCCTGGAGCCGAGAAGAAAAATGCCCACACCTTTGCCCACTCCTCCCCTCTCTCTGTTAATGGCTCGGCAACGGGGCAGACTGCACACCCACTCTGCTGGAGCCGAGTCCTCGCAGACCTGCAGGACGGCAGGCACCGGGCCCATGTCCCGGGTGCATGTGCACCGCGCCCTCGGTGACCCCAGTCTGCTGCTCACCGCGCTCTCGCTAACACTTCCCCTCGGAGACAAAGCCCGCGTCCTGCAGGCTCAGGTCAGGCCCAGACAGCGGCCGCAGGCCACAGGCGGAGGCCGGGGACAAAGGCAGCTGCCCAGCCCAGCCCAGAGGACAGGAGGGTGCGAGCCGCGCCGCGGAGCCGGCAGCAGCAGGTGGCAGCATTGTCAAAGGCCTGCAGCCTGGAGACGCTGCAGTCCCCAGGAAGTTTTGCTTGTGGAGGGGACTCCGACCTTTTGTGGATTTATTGTCACCTCCTTGTTTGCCTGTGACCAACCTAGTAATTAGAGTCTCCCAGGGCTTGGCTTGCGCGCTGGGAGTCCCCGTCGCTGGCCCTGTTCTGAGGACCAGCCCGCCCAGCAATCTTTCACCTCAAGTTGGCCAAGGAGCTCTTGGGACCACAAGGAAGACACCAACACCACCCACAGCTCAAAAGCACAGTGCTAAAACAATGACAACAAACAAATGGCGGCGGTGAGTGGGCGGGAGCGGAGAGTAAAATAGGAGATAAAGCGGAAGGCGTTTCTCTGGACGACCTTGCCTTGCGGAAGGTCCTCACTGTTTTCTCAAGCAGGGATGGAGATCAAATTCTTACCTGTCATCTGACCCGTGGTGTCGGCCGCAGATGGCAGCCGCTGCTGCGTTTCACTTTGTAATTCCCGGGCAGAGCAGCCACAACGCACAATGTCCAAGCTAAGGACCCCGCGGGCTCCAGGGAGCAGCGTGGGATGGGCAGCGCTGAGGCCAGGGCAGGCCTGGTAGGTAAAACCAGAAGGCTGGACCGCAGACTGGGCCCAGCAAGCCACCCTGCCTCATTTCTGCCTGTGACCCCGCTGACACACGCTGCTGCTTTTGCTGAGTGTCCTCTCACACCCTGTGCAGACGCGCACAGGAGCCCTCCTAGTCCCTACTGAGCACTTCCGGCTTCCCATTCAGTGACCCACGTGCTGTCCCTCTGTCTCTTTCTCTCTCCCTGAAGACACATGCGCACCTACGCACACGCGCGCGCACACACACACACGCGCACACACACACCACCCTGACCTCCCCATCTGAGTTAAGGAGTAGCGATTGGTTACATGTGCCTAATAGTGCACAAGGAAAACTTCCCTTAGAGGAAATGCAGCCGCCGTAATGGAGGCCGGAAACACACCACTGAGTTGTCGTGCAGGGTCTGTTTAACACGATGCCCGCACTGCACAAGATTCATTAAATCGGGCAGAGCTGCTCATTAAACGTGTAGACTGACAGTCAGCACTGTCATTTGTGGCTTCTTTACAGTCCCCAGCCCAATAACATACATGTGTGTAGATATATATGTACTTTTTTTGGCACGAGTGATATTATATTTAGAATAAAATAGTGAAACTGTGACTACACGGTGGTTGGTGGATATCTGCTTTCATAAAACAGCAGAATCTATTTCTCCCAAAGTCCCCTCTCTGTGGAAGGAGGACTCTAAGAACAGTTAAGCCCAATCAGTGGCCGGTCACGAACACCCTTAGTTTAGGTCGAATAATAGCTAAGATAGACCCATGCTTTCTGTGCTATGTTTAAATATTAATTGTAAAGAAATTCCAGTGTTTTCAGCAGTTAATTCATGCATATCTTTTACTTTAACTGCGTTTAATAAATCCTTTATGGAAAAGTCTTCTTAATATGACTATGGAAGAAGGGTCAAAAAATTAACATCTCTTTGTGGTTGGAAAAGTGACTTGATGAAGGAAAAGGACACACTCATTACAAAAATACCGTTTTTCCTCAAAGATCTGAGGCCCCTAGGTGACACTGTTTTGCATCTTAACATAAAATATGTAATGCAGAACCTTCTGGTATTAACAGATAGCGCCAGAGTACTCTGCCCTGGGCAGTTTGCAAAGATGCAAGATAGTCATGCCTTGAGGTCTGTAAAGAAAATATTTCTTCCATAAATACGGAATCCTGATTGTCAATGAGCAGATATTCTGGAAGGCACTGAAAATATGCAACGTCGTCTAGGGGCAAAGATGTTTGCCTGAATTAAAAAAATCACGTATATGAATCTATGTACATGTACTTGCATATTTGAAAATGTATGTGAGTGATGAAAAGGGCTGTAGAAAATACTCCCCCAAAAATTCAATGCAAATTTCCAGTGGACAACCCAAGGGACCTATTCATTACTTAGAGACTTGGTACGAAGAAAGAGGACCTCTGCACTCTCTTGGCTCACTTCCTGTTTATTCACTTCCTGAAATGTATCCTCTAAGAAAATAGAGCTGTGAGAGGCCCCTCCTCTCTGTGCCCAGATTTCTGCCTGTTTTACACCTCCTTTCCAGAAGCAGGCTTTCCGTGTACAATAAACTGACTCTTAGTTCACAGTCTTGTCTCTTCATCTGTCAGGAGCTTGGATTTCTCTCTTAAGGTGGATTCTCTAAGGCCCCCTGAGCTACTGTGAATTTGAAAGCACTTTCTCTGCAAAGATTTTTCTCATTCTTTTTTCTCATTCCTTCACAGTGAGAATTTATTTCAGAGGGTTGCTTTGTACCTTTTGTGTATAGAGATAGAGACACAGAGAGAGTGGATATAGATGCAGACACAGACGTGCACCTGCAGAAATTCTCACAGTGCTGCTCTCTGATTTGCATGCTTGCCTCTCTGTCTTGCTGTTCCCCTAGGGCAGGTAGAGATATTCTTGTGTCTTTTGTGCATCACTGACTACCCTTGTCAAGTGCTTTAAAAAATAAATGATTAGAGATTTCTGAAAAAAATACTCACCTTTGTCCTTGGATCTTAAAGCATCACTTGAGCATTCTTTCTGTATATAGCACAGTAACCTGCAGTAACATGGGCAATCTTAAATCAGCAGCATCTTCTTGATCTCAACACTCATAATTCTGCAAATCAAGTCAAAATTTCTTTAAAAGTACTCTCCTTTAATTATAGAAAAAACAATTGAATTCATGTTGTGTGGAAAAACCCAGAATATCTAAAAGTATGTTAGGCAAATGAACATCTCGAAAAAAAAGAGAAAGTACTCAGAAAGAGGTGACTGAATCCCTGAAAAAGTCTGCAGCTTGAGTAAAACAGCATGGAAAAGTAAATTTGTTCACAGAATTTCTCATGCCCTCATATCACACTTTTTTGTCCACGCTGGATTTTCTTTGCAATGTAATTCACATGCAAAAGTGTAGATATAAACTAAATATATTTTCTGTAGAGTTTTATTAAACATTGGCCTTTTTATTTATGTGGTTCATAATGTATGAGATTAATATATATGCTTTTACATTTATGGGAAAAATAGATTGTTTACTGAATAGCATGAGAAAATGAGGTAGTTATCAAAAAGAATAATTACTTCAACTCAAAAAAAGTAAGAGAGTTGATATTGTGTGCTGTAAATCTTCTGACTGCAGCAGTTAAATCAGAAATCAGTATCAGATATTTGTACAATTATCTAAGACAGGGCACCTCTAAGTAACCTAGATGTCAGAAAGGCACTATCTTGGGAAACTGAGGTATCTTTTGAAACAAATTACAATTAAAACACATTATGCAAGTGTGGGGAATGTAGATAAAGCAGTGTTTTGAGGGAAATTTATAGCATTAAAGACTTAAAAGAAAATTGGGAAAGGTCTCAAACCAATTGCTAAAGTTTTGCATTATGTTTAGAAGGGAAAAATGCAGTTTTAAAGGGGAAAAATAATTAAGCCTAAATTAGACATAAAGAAGAAAACACTATATATAACAACAGAATTCAATAGAATTAAGAATAGGAAAAAGGCAAAAGAATCAATAGAATCAAAAAAGATTATTTTTAAAAGTTTAATAAAATTAATTAACATTTAGCCAGATTGAGAAGAGAAAATACAAACTGCAAACACCAGAAATAAAAGAAGTGACATTACTACAGAATCTGCAGATATTAAAAGGGTAATAGTAGAATATTACTAAAGATATGCAAAAAAAATTGTAGCAGATTAAATTTCTTGAATAAAAAAAAACGAAAATAAAATCTCATTCAATAAGTAAATTACCTGATTAGTCTAAATCTATTTCCTTTAAAATATTTCTACAAATAAATCTCTAAATGTAGGTGTCTTTGCTGGCATGGTAAATTCTATCAAATGTTTCATGAAGAAATAATAACAATTCTATATGATGTCTCATTTTATGAATCCAGCATTACACTATCAAGCTAACACTAGACACAGATATTATAAGAAAAGAAAAAAAGTAGACTAATTGTCATCATGAATATTGTCACAAAAATATTTAACATAATATAAGCAAATCAAACTAAACAATGCATAAGAAAAATAAAAAATTATGATTGAAGGATACAAGGCTGGTTCAACATTTGTAAGTTAATCAATATAGTTTATAATATTTATAACAATATCCTGGAGGAGAAAAATCATGTAATCATCTCCATAGATAAAAATAGAAAATAAAAAACTGACAAGTTCAACAGTCATTTTTGATAAAAACACAGCATACTCCCCAAATGGGGGCTAGCAACTTGATATGGGCCATCTACAAAGAACTTACAATTAAGATCGTACTTACTGATACAAATCTGAATGCTTTTCCCCTAAGATTAAAGCAAAGATGTTTTCTCCCAATATTCCTATTCAATATGTGTATCAACTTTTTATTGCTCTTGGAATACATTATCACAGATTTAGTTGCTTAGCACAACCTATGTTTATTATTTGACATCATATAGATTAGCAATTTGACACGGAGCTAGCATACAGGTCCTAGCAGGCCTACACCCATATTGGAGGCCTTGGGAGCACCACTCCCTGCTCCTTCAGCTCACTGGTGAGTTCAGGTGTGGACTGAGATTCCATTTTCTCGCTGACTATGCAATAAAGACCATCCACACATCCCTGGTATTCTGTCCACATCCCTTGGATTGTCCTCCTCCTTTCCATGTTTGAAGCCACTGGTGGTAAGCCAAGTGCCTCTAACTTCTTGGAGCTCTGCCCTTTTCTTTTTCGTTCTTCTCACCTATATTATCCTACCTGAAAGAACTCCCATCGTGTTTAAGGTATCATGATTTCATCAGGCCCATCTGGGTCATTCAGGATGACTCTTTTATTTCAAGGTCTATACTCTCATCAACATTTGCAAAGTCTTTTTCCAACTCATGTAACAAATGCACAAGTTCTGGGGATTAAGGTGTGGATATTTTGTGTGTGTGTGTGTGTAAAATAAAGTATTATTTTGCCAATCACAGTATCATAATGGAGAAACTCTCTGGCACAAGAAGACAAGAAAAAGAAAATAAATGAGACACATAGCACAAGTGTCTCTACTTATAGACTACACTATTATCTAGATCAAAATCCCAAAGTGTCTACAAAGAAGGGTACTAGATATGTGAGTTTAACAGTGTTGCTGTGTAATGAGTCACTATACAAAAATCAACTGTATTTTTATAAAATAGCAATGTTCAGTTAGATATTGAATTTTTTAAAGGGAATACAACTTGCAATAACAAAAAAGTCTGAAATATTTTGGGATAGATCTAAGAAAAATTTGTTCAAAATTTGTATGCTGTGAATAGTAAATTTTGAAGGCAGAAATCAAGGAAGGACTAAATTAAAAGATAAAGTTCATATATTGAAAGTGTAAATTTTATTAAGATATCAATTCACTTAAGTTAATTATAGATTCATTCCAAATCTTGGCAGCTATTTTATTGAAATTAAAAGTTAATTCTGGGGAACCAGCAGTTAGCGTAATGGCTATGTCGCTGGACTCCCACATAGTCGACCGCGGTTCACGTCCCGGACCTGGTGGCTTAAAACTCACGCTGGGCGCGTGTGCGTGCGTGCCCAAGATCCCGAGAGGAGAATGGAGGAGAAGGGATTGCGGCGTGACCATCCCCCCTGGGGGGTGATTTCCCGCTTTCTATGTCTCTCTCTGTCTGTCTGGCGAGTGCACGCACCCTATAGGGAAAATCTCTCAAAAAAAAAAAAAAAAAGAAGTTAATTCTGAAATGTATATGGAGACAGAAAGCAAGAAATCACCCCCCAAGGGGGATGACTATGCCACAATCTCTTCTCCTCTCTCCTCTCGGGATCTCAGGCACACACAAACACATGCCCAGTGTGAGTTTTTTTTTTTTTTTTTTTTTAGTTTTTG
>NW_006206241.1:2192490-2200702 GCF_000334495.1 Tupaia belangeri chinensis | reverse complement strand
GAGACAGAAAGCAAGAAATCACCCCCCAAGGGGGATGACTATGCCACAATCTCTTCTCCTCTCTCCTCTCGGGATCTCAGGCACACACAAACACATGCCCAGTGTGAGTTTTTTTTTTTTTTTTTGAGAGGTTTTCGCCAGACAAAGAGAGACATAGAGACAGAAAGCGAGAAATCACCCCCCAGTGGGGATGGTCACGCCCACGCCGCAATCCCTTCTCCTCCATTCTCCTCTCAGGATCTTGGGCACGCACGCACACACACCCGGCGTGAGTTTTAAGCCACCGGGTCCAGGATGTGAACCACGGTCGACTACGTGGGAGTCCAGCGACATAGCCATTATGCTAACTGCTGGTTCCCAGTCCAGTGTGAGTTTTAAGCCACTGGGTCCAGGATTTGAACTGCAATGGACCATGTGAGAGTCCAGAGATGAAACCATTATGCCATCCGCTGGTCTCAAGGATGCCATCTTAACATCAGACAAATGAAATAGTAATTTAGATAAAAACCACTAAATAATAGCTGAAAAATAAAAGTAATCATAATGTAATTTAAAAAAAGAACTATAGACATACAAGATGTACTTGTTGTGAACCTCGATGATAAAATAGCTGGTAGCTACAGGGATGGAGCTTACTCCACAGGAGCTGCAAGGCTTAATAGAGCAGGGGTCATTGCAAGCCACTCAGCTCTATTCATGACGGACCAAGTTGTAAGAATGTGTGAAGGTCTTGGTAATGTAACTCATAAAGGCAGCCTTGTTAGTGCGAATGCTACGTCCTGGAAATTGGACATCTTCTCTATATGTGACTGAGGAATGTTCACTGACATTGCCCATGCTAGAATTTGCAGTATTTCTTGTGTTTCACAGTCAAGATAATCTTGGCTTTTGGACAGAGATAGACACATTTTGTCGATTAGGAATTGGCCATCTGTTCTTGGTTTATTAATTTTTTTAAAATCATGAATTGTTTCTGAATGCTTCCAAATGCTTGTCAGCATCTATGAAGATGAGCATAAATTTTTTTCTTTAGATCTTTTCATATTATGGATTAGATCAATAGATTTCCTAATAATCAACTATCCTTACATCTGGAATGAATGCTACTTTATTATTGCATAATTAAGTCTTTTTCCTTTTATTAGGTTCATTACTTATTTTCATGAGAGATAAAGAGAGAGAGAGGGAGAGAGAGAGAGAAAGAAAGAAAGAGAAAGGAAGAGAGAAGTAAAGAGAAAGGAGAGAAAGACAAGCCACCTCCACAGGCTCTCACTCTGACTCACACCCCTGCAGCCTTTCAGTCAGCGAGGGTGGTGGACACACGTGTGCACGCCCGGCACGTACGAGGCACCCAGCTTAGGTCTTCCATGTGCCTCCAGCACTGTGGAGCATTTCATCACCACTGTGCCACCGTGGCCGGGCCAATTATTATATTTTACATGCTCTTTGATTACATTTGCTCGCTCTTTCTTTCTTTCTTTCTATCTTTCTTTCTTTCTTTTGAGAGAGATTTTTGCTATAGGACACATGTGCTCACCAGAAAGACAGAGAGAGACAGAAAGACAGAAAGTGAGAAATCACCCCTGGGGGGATGACCATGCCGCAATCCCTTCTCCTCCATTCTCCTCTCAAGATTTTGGGCACGTCCGCACACGTGCCCAGCATGAGTTTAAGCCCCTGGATCCAGGACTTGAACCACAGTCAACTATATGGGAGTCAAACAGAACAGCCATTATGCCAACTGCTGGTCCCTATTCCTTTTTTTTTTTTTCAGTTTATTTTATTTACGATAGCATGTACATAATTGAGAGACAGAGTGAGAGAGAGAAGCACCCTTGACATCATTCCACAGCCCCCTTTCCCCAGCCCTCTGTCTCTTCAGACTCTTGGGTTGATGCACATGTACTCTTCATAGTTTCGAGCTGACCCAGGGATCCGAACCTGCGGCTAGTCACATGGCTTCCACCACTGCAGTCCAGTTTGTTACTGACCCTACCAACAGACAGGGCCTCTCTATAGGATTGTGCACTGACATTTATACCTAAGGTTGCGTATAGACTGTGTGTAAAATTAGTCATCTGACTATTACCATCATTATCATCAATACCATTTAATAGCCAGAGCAATTAGACAGCAGAAAAACAAATGAAGATATAAAACATGGAAAAGAGTGAATAACTTTATCTCTATATTATGGAATTGTTTCCTTAAAAATAAAAGTTATTGGCTGAAATACTGTTGCAAACAACATCACATTATAGAAATTATCCAATGTAGAAAATTAACATGCATATATAGGTTCCATGGAGAAAAGTCCCACTTAAAACAGCAAATCCCAAATAGGAAATAACTATAAATAAATTTAAGAAGAAATAAGCAACAACTATTGAAGTAAACTTGAAAATATTATTGAACACAGTAAGAACAAAACACGTGAAAAATACCAAGTTCTTGACTGGGAATACTCAAAGTGACATATGGAAAATGCCTGTGATTTAATTTATAAATGTGGTTGTTTAAATGCTAGCGAGCATATGCACTTGCCAGAGCGGGGCTGAGAGGCAGACAGAGAGAGAGACAGAGAGAGTGCCCGCAGTGGGGCATGGTCATGCAGTCATCCCTTCTCCATTTCTCTATCCTATCGGAACATGGAGCACCCATGCCCATATGCCCAATGTGCGTCTTAAATCACCTTGGCCAGGACTGAATCATGATTTGGCCATGTGCTAGGCCAGTCCTAATTTCAAGTTTCACATAAAGCCAATAAAAATTTGCTAGCAGATATTTGGGAAGAAATATCATTTGCTCCCCGAGGCTCATATTGAAGAAATAATATGAGAGGAGAGCAATGGAAGGTGAATAATCCTGCCAGACCATCAAACACACAATGAAATTTCATTAATAGAAGAGTTCGTGGTGTGGGCACATGAATAGAACAAAGGAAACACACTGAAATGCATTTGGACTTTGGAGTATAATTAATGTGGCAATTAAAATAAGAGGTATAGAGATGTACTTTTCAATAAGGGGTGTGGGGACAACCCAGTTGATTTATGGAAATATTAATGTTGGACTCATCCCTTACACCACACCTCGGGGAAACTTTCAGTGGTTCAAAGAACTAATTATAAATGCTAACCCATCAAAGGACCTGAAGACACGGTGCATTCCTTTATAACCCTAGAGAAAGGAAAGTCTGACTGACTAAAACTGAGAAGGTATTAAAGAAAAATGTGCTAAATTTGACCGCAAAGGCCAAAATCTTTTATACCAACCAACAAACAAAAGAAACACATAATAAAAAGATAACTGTCAAATTAGACCATTTATGATGTATATTGCAGGCCAAATACTCTTCTTCCTAATATAGAGTCCCTTAAGGTTATTAGAAAGGATCAACCTAATAATGAAATATACAGAATAGATGATCAGAGAGATTTCATAGGACAGAAAGCACAAATAACACACGCACAACCTCACTCTTACTAAAAGAAATGCTCCTAAAAATGATGGCGGTCCCATTCTACTCTTCAGAGCAAAATTCTGAAAGTCCTATTACCTACTCTTGTTGAAGGAGTGTGAAAGGAAGCCTTCTTATCTGTGAGGCTGTGACCACCTCAAGGAAAGGCAATTTGGCATTATCTACTGAAATTACAAAAGATTATAGATTTTGACCCAGAAATTCCACTTCTTGGAATGTGTCCTAGATATGTCTTTGTGTAGCTGCAAAGCCATATGCATGTGGTTACTTACCACAGCGTTGCTCTGCTTTTATTGCCAGACGGTATTGCACTAACCCGAGAGGGGGCAGAGAAAGTACCCAGCAATGTGTCATGGTCATTCTGTAATTCCCTCTCCTAACTTCTCTCTCCCAGCAGGAGTATGGACGAGTCTGTGAGCCCCCGTGCCAGTGTTTCAGGCTGACTGAGACTGAGTGGAATCATGACATGAAGATCTTGTTGGGGAGTGAGGACTCTGCTCTCTCTCTCTCAGGAGAAATAAATAAATATAAAAATACATAAGACCTATGAAAATTCTATAAGAAAATATAGGGAAAATCTTCATAATATGAGATTTGGTGATGATGTCTTGCATATAAGACTAAAAGTACAGGTATAAAAATAGACACATGGGTCCACTTGAACTTTAAAAGGTCCAAATGTAAAAAAAATATATACAAAACAAGGAAAAAACAGAGTTAAAAGGCAACCTACCAAGAGGGAGGGAATAATGAAGGCCTGTCCACATACAGTCAGGGCCCAGTGCGCCAGCCCCATGCACTTGCTGGAATGGAGATGAGGGCTTTCAGGAAGAATTAGAAGAGCAGCGTCTCCGAGCGGAGAGGGAGAGGCCGACCGGCACGCGCAGTGCTGCAGTTCGACAGGGAAACCAGTGGTGCTGCCCTAAAGCCCATATGACGGCTCTGAAAAGGCAGTGGATGGGTGGTGTACTTGAAGCAGCTGGGAGAGAGGAGTTTTAACATTCTCACCACAAATGAATGATGAAGCGATGGCTATGCTAGCTACCATGACTTGATCATCACTCAAAGTACGCATGGCTCAAAACGTCCCATTTGAAGGACCAGCAGGTGGCGAGGTGTTAAGATGTTAGACTCCGCCGTATGACCAATCATGGGTTTGAGTCTAGGACCTAGTGATTTGAAACAAAAAACACTGGGTACATGTGCTTGCTTGCCCAAAATCCTGAGAGGAGAATTGAGGAGCAGGGCCTGTGGCATATCCATGTCTCCAGGGGGTGATTTCTCACTTTCTTTCTCACTGACACTCTGGTGAGTTCACATGCCCTATTGCAAAAATAAACTAATGTCTCCCCTAAATATATACAATTATTATGTGTCAAAAACAAATTAAACTTTACTTGAGAAAAGAGAACATATACTTTCTCTCTAGTGTCACACTTTCCATTTGAAAGCTGAAGTTGTGAAGAGATTAAATGGGATTAATAAATGGGATTATAAAATGTGATAAAGAGGGTGAGATACATGAGAGGTCTTCATAAAACTCATGGAAATGTGTACTATAAAAAACTATTCATGGATTTTAATTTTTTATTAAAATAAGATTGTACTTTAATTTCATTTTTTTCTTCTGAGATTTTTGAAGTCCCTTGTATAGTAAGTGTACTACTTAGGGTTCTCCAGGAAAAAAAAAAAGAACAAATAGATATCTAATATCTAATATCTACATCTTTATATCAATACTGAGAGAGACAGACTGATTTATTATTTATGACAGGAGAGTGGAATTGGCCCACATGGCTGCGAAGACAGAATTCCTATGATCTGTGGTCTGTAAACTGCGAGCCTGGGAAACCTGGTGCTGTAATTCAGTCAGAATGTGGAGACCTGAGAACCAGGGGGACTGATGGCGTAAATCCCAGCTCAAGGAAGTAGATGAGGTGGGAAGTTCCAGCTCATGGAGTGACGCAGAAAAAGGGTTCAGGGCAGCATGTTTCCCTCTGTGTTTTGTTTCATTCAGACTCACCATGAATTGGATGATGTTCACTCACAATGGAGGAGGAAATCTATTTTACTGAGTCCACAGGTTCAAATGTGAATTTCTTCCAGAAACACTCCCAACATAAACACACACACACACACACACACACACACACACACAGAGAGAGAGAGAGAGAGAGAGAGAGAGAAATAACATTTAATCTGGGTACCCCATGGCCCAGTTAAGGTGACACGTAACGCTAACCAGCACGTAAATGTTCTATGTAGCAGATGAGAAAAAAACAGCCACCTCCCAAGAGAGCTGCAAGCAAAACGATGTTTTCTGGAATTGGCAAATGTCAGTTAGAGCAAGAGTTACAATAAAAATGCAGAGAGGTTAAGCATGTGAAGGGTTCTTGGCCCAGCAGGAATGTTGAGAGGTGAGAAGGGGAACAGGTGCTGGTGGCAGCGAGAGACCAGAACCAGGGGTTGGAGGTGATGTATTGCTGGAGCTGCTGCGGGGATGGGGGTCAGCGTGGATGGCAGCGTGGTGGGTGAGATCTGAGGGCCTTTGGGCAGTGATGGCAGCATCACCACTCTGCCCATAGCACCTGGTGCATGCCAGCACCACCGGGGTAGAGGGTGAGTGGTGAAGGGGCCCAGGAAGCAAGGTTAGCTCCTGGCTCTGGGCCACACTGGGTATGCTGTGGGTTCGGATGAGCCGTCTCCAGTGTAAAAGGTGCGCGGCCTGGTACACTCCATGGGAAGAACGAGGCCGTAGAAGAGGACTTCCCTCCTGTCACTGTAGAAGTAACACCGTTTAGGTTTGGGTTCTTGTCTTATTCCTGTGGGGAAAGGAAGCACGTTCTCCGCAGTGAAACAGAAAGTCACGTCACAGAGTAAGTGAGGAAGTCCTGTGTTCTCCATCCACCATTGGCTTATTTATTGAAGAAGAAAAAAAGAGAATGATGTCAGATAAGTCACATCTGTATTAGAAAAGGTTTTCTGCTACCCTTTTAAAAAATTATCCTATGCATCCGATCACTATACATCCCTTAGCTTGGAAAGTGAACTTAACCAACTGCAGGCTGTCTCTGTGGCGAGGGCTGTGTATGGTTACTGTGTGCTATTGCAGACATCCCAAGACACAGAGCATTTGCTGCAGTTTCTTTATCTTTGAACTGCTCTGTTTTCTCTTTTAAGGGAAATCAGACTACTCTCTTCCCTGGTGGTGCATATGGTCCCTGAGCACAGCCATAACCTCACTTCCAAGGAATGCACCGTCATCATAAAGGCACCGCTTCGCTTGTTCTCAAGGCTCAATTTATAAACCACAATAAATTAGAGATTATATTGGAACTTCTATATTTAATGTATTCATTAACACTTGTACATGTAATTGCATTATATCTGTTCTGTTTTGTTTTTATAGTAGATAAAAAGTACATGATTCAAGCATTATTAATGAAATTAAAGAATGTTTATGAGACCTTTATTTCCAAAGCACTGCACATTCCATCTGCAAAATTCCTGTTTAGAACACTGAGGGTAGTTTCTAGAAAAAACAGTCCCATTCATTAATGTTATCATGTGTCTTCATGAAATTCTTTTTTTTTTTTTGTAGACATAAAGGACTGCCTTAATTTTAGAAAAATTTCCAACTAGGGTGAGGTGTTAGAAATACATGCTTATCTATGTATCAGTTTTTGCAAGTACAATATTGGCACCTGGGTATGACACACAATGTTCCCCATTGCTTTGGTTTCCTTCACAGGTGCAGTGGCTGATTTTGAAGTGTCCCATAAAGGTCAACAAGTACGGGAATAGCATTCCACAAATTGAATTATCTTCGCATCAGTGGAGAAAACAGAGATTAGCTTAGGGCAAAAGGTTGCAAAAGCATGAGTCAAGTGGCCCAGTGTCACAGACCACGTGCTGGACCCAGAGGCTAAGGCCCTCCCGCAGCAGGACCTGCATGTTACGTAAGTGAATGCAAAGTGCTAGGCACGGTTTTCAGAGGGCTGCACAGATAGCATCTCTACACAGAAGTGTCAGATCTGATAGCACCCTTCCTTGTACTGTGCAATGAAGAACTTGCATTTCTGCTCTAGGGGACTGAGTAGATTTCCAGACTAGGTAACAAATGGCTTTCTGAGCATACACTGACCCTCACGTAGAAAAGGGAACTGCAGTCCAGTGTGCATCGTCTCCAGCGGTTGGGGCCTTTGAGAGCATGTGCAGGACTGCATCTAACCAGTGTCCCTCTCAGGTCTGCCTCCTAATAGGTGAGTCAAGGGCTGGATACAGTGGAGGCTGAATTGCTCTGCTTTCCTCCTCTGATAAAGACCGGTCCTGAGTGCTTCACCTAGTGGCAAAGTTGTTTCCATTCACAGAGACGATGTTCAAGGGAAATAAAACGTAAACAAACCAGAGACACAGAACAACCTTGGGCAGCACAAGGCAGTCCCATTAGTGATGGCCACAGAAAAGGTGCCAAAGTAAAGCTGGAGCTGGTGGGCCAGGCCACGCCTCTGAGCAGCTCAGTGAGCAGGTAATGCAGCTTCTGAGTAATCAGGGTGGGTCAGGGACCACACCGCACATTCTGAAATTCTGCTCGGATGTTTTGTGCCTAGTTTTTGGCATGGGAGTGACAGATAGAAATAATTATGCTGGTTAGAACCAAACATAACCTAAAAAGCAAATTCTTGAGGCTGGCATTACTGATAATACTCTTTTCATAAATCTTGGCATTCC
>NW_006206241.1:2175679-2191911 GCF_000334495.1 Tupaia belangeri chinensis | reverse complement strand
ATATATCTCCTTCCCAGCATCTTGCAGTCAGCCAGAATGCCACTCCATGGGTTATTTTTCTGAATCTTGCCATCGGAATGTTCTGAATAAATTTTACTTTATTCAATAAGTTTCCCTGTTGTTTCCAAGCGTTTCTTTTATGCTCACCATAGCTTCACTTCTATTGTGTTACCTCCTATTTTATTTCTTCCCTTTGTCTTGATTTCCCTTTATATCTGCTGTGTGCTTCACGTCACCATTTTAGCAATCTATCATTTCAGCTTTGAAAAAAGATATTTCCTATTATCTGATCGTCCCTAGATGTGCTTAACTCTGTGACACTCGTATTTCTCAGAGTGACCTTTCTGATATAATTCTTTGGTGCTACATCTTGAAAGTGCCTGCTGACAGATTTAGCGGGTGCCCTTTTAATTCCCATGCTGGAACCACCCTGCCTGTCCAGCCCTGGGTTGTCTGCGTTCCTTAGATCAGAGACAGCAACGATAACTCTTGCGTGTGTACTTCTGAGTCACTGCACACATTTTTCTTCTTGGAATTGTCAGGTGACTTTTTCATAGCTATTTGCCTAAAGAAATCTAAAGTCAATGTAATGGAAACAGATAGACATCCTCGTGTAGCCGAGGTGGGCGAAGAGTATGCTCCTCGTAAAGCTTGGCACCTGCAGTCTCGGGCATGCTCGGGCAAGGTGCCCACACCCTTCCATGTGTGGTGGGTCAGTGCTGGCCCCTCTCCAGGTCCTGCTTGTGACTTTGACCATGAAGGGCTGCTGTGGATCCTGGGTCATGTCAACTATCTGCCACCATTGTCCTGAATCATGACCCACTTTTCCAGATGACGGCAGCCCTGCCCAGCCATGCTGGCGGGGTGTGGTTCAGGAGCCCCCTCTCTTATCTCTATCAGTGGGTTAAAATGAACCTCTGGGGACCAGCAGGTGGCATAATGGTCACATCTCTGGACTACCACATGCTTCAAGTTCAGGCCTGGTGGCTTAAAACATGCTGGGTGTGTATGTGTGCATGCCCAAGATCCCAAGAGAAGAAGAGAGAACTGATTACAACATGGCCAACCCCATGGGGTCTGATTTCTCTCTTTCTGTCTCTCTGTCTCTCTCTGTTTCTCCAGTGAGCACACATGCAAGAAAAAAAAATTCTCTTTAGAAGAAAAAGAGAAATGAACCTCTGTATCCGGGACCAAACCCCCTGGAGTGGCAGAAACCAGTCAATGCTACCCCTCTGCACACACCCCTGGAACTAGACTCTTCTGGTCTGGATAGTCTCCTGCTCCATTCTAGGCATGCTGTTCCCTTTTCTAGTAAACTAAGAGGAATTATTTAATTAGAGATTATGAAGTCCCTAGTGTTTAACTGCAAATAGACCTTAGCATGTGCCGTGTAGCACAATACATGCATGCGCAGTGATAAAGAGGGCAGAGATGAGCCCTCCCTCATGAAACTCCAACGTCCAGTGCAGAGGAATGACCCTGTTACAAAAACCCACTGTGAGCATGTGTCATGTGCCTCCATGAGATGGACATGGAAGCACATGAATGAGTGGTTAAGGGGGCTGTTTTCCACATGGCAGACTGCAGCTTAAAGTCCAGCCATAGAGGCTTAAACAATGCCCACGTAGGTGTATGCACGCATGCATGGCCCAAATCCTGACAGGATGGAGAAAAGGAGACGGGACTGTGGCACGGCCACATTCTATTAGGGGGTGCTTTTTCAGTCCTGCCCTCTCCCTATCTCTCTGGCGAGTGCACAATCCTCTGGCAATTATTTTAAAATTTTTCTACTCTTGTAACAATTGGCCACATGTTGACAGTGGATTATAGCACATTGGTTTTCAGACCGTCCTGTGGGTCAGGGGTCTGACACGGGTTTCAGTGGGCCAAAACCAAGGTGTCAGCAGGATTGGGGCCCTCCCTGTGGCTTAATAGAAGACTGTATCTTGGCTTCTTCCAGGTCCTTGAGGCTGTGCATGCTCTTGGCTCGTGGCTCCTTTCTCCTCCTCTAAGTGAGCAATGCCAGCTGAGTCTCTCATGTCACGTAAGTTTGCCTCTTGCTTCGCCGCCAATGGACCTTGTGATCACACCGGGCCCACCTGGCCACCGCCCTCTCTGGAATCCAGTTGGTCTTCAGCTCTTGCTCGCATCTGCTGGCTAACACAATATATTCATAGTCCGGGAAGCTGGGAGGTGAGCATCACTGGGGCCCTAGTGCCACACACATGCAATGCAGAAAGGACTCCTGGCAGGCTGTTTCTAAGTGAGATGCCACAGAGCAGGGTTGCATTGAAAGAATCACAAATGCAGGGGTGCAGGTGAGGGTAGAGGCACTCCCAGATGGTAGGACGTCTATTAGCAAAGAGCCCAGGAGTGAAGCAGAGCCAGATGAAGTCTACAGCAGGAACAGCGCCAAGGATAAGACCTAACACAAGGACGAGGTGTGCTGGTATGGCCAAGCAGGAAGGCAAGGTGTGCTGGGGCTGTCCTGGGACAGGTGAGCCAGGATGGCTGGGCAGAAGGGTGAGGTGTGCTGGGGAGGTCCTGAAACAGGTGAGTCAGGATGGCCATTCACAAGAGATGTGCAGCCCATTCATGCCCAGGGCAGGGCAAACATAGTGGTGAGGTTTCAGTAGTTAGGAGTTCAATGGCAGTTCGTGTTGGGAATAACTGTTAGAATGACCTTTGAAAACAGAGGTGCTGTGTCTGAATCTGGAGAGTGAAAAGGACTGTTGGTGAGATAGACAGGAATGATGGAGGCAGCTGCTAAAAGTTTTAACTGAGATGTTTATTTCTATTTACTCATCTCAGTTTGTCCCCCAGTGTCACTAAGACACCACCTCTGTTAGGAAGAAGGTAGGATGTCATGTGAATGTCTGATGCCAGGAGCTGGCAAGGAAAAACGACCACGATCTGGAGAAAGGCAATCAGTGAAACATAGGCTCTCGAGAAGCACAAGGTAATCCTCCCACTCCGTTCTTCTAAGCAGAGTCATTAGCTAGAAAACATTTCTGTTAGAAATGTGCAATCCGTGATTTTAAATAGACTATATTAGACTTGTCTTTCTCTGTTTCCGTTTTGCTAAGTTACTATTTTTTCCTAACCACGTCTCCAGCAAATGTTGATAATGCTAGCAGGGGACAGGCTGTAACTATAAACAAATGAAACCACTGCCACCACCTAAAATTCAGTGAATGTATGCGCAAGGGGAAGGCGTGGCATCTGGAGCCATCCAAACGTTGTCCATCCTGAAGGAGTACACTATGACGTCCTGAACACTGTCTCTCAGGTGTCCTTGATGTGTGTACTCATCAAATCATTAGCCACGGATTTATTAAAAGGAAATATTTCTTGAAGCCTAAAGCAATTTCAACCATTTTCATGTAATACTATAATACCTATAAAGATGTATCCAAGTGAGTGAAGTTTGACCTATCGCTATACCAGTGAACTTAGCAGTAGGAGTTACGTAGATCCAATTGCATGTGATTTTATGATCATTCTCCCAAAGCATCATTTACATTAAGGTCAAAATAAAGAAAAGGGGAAATGATTCTGGGTTGACCAGATGGAGCTGGATTGCATCTCTTGTGCAGGACTCGAGACTTCTCTCCCTGCATTTCCTCCATCAGTGGAAATGTTGTCATCTCCCTGGTGACTATTTCTGTTGTCTGCGTTTTATGAGTGTGATCACTTTCACCTGTTGTGGTCCCTGGTCTGGGCTGGGTTGTTTTTCTTTGCCACAGGAAGCATACACTCACCTGAGAGAGAGAGAGGAAAAGTGAAAAGTCACCCCCCACAAGGGGGATGACCACACGGCAATCCCTTCTCCATTTCCCTCTTGGGATTTTGAGGATGAATGCACATGCACCTACCACAGTTTTCAAGTTGCTGGGTCCAAGACTCAAACTGCAATCAGCCATGTGGGAGCCCAGCGTCTTAACCATCACACCACCTACTGGCCCCAGAGGCTGGCTTGTCGATTATTGTTTTGTTTCACCAGTGCATGAAGCATGGCCAGATTAATATGTATTAGTTAAGAGCAAAAACACATTCTCTAGTTATTTTATTTTTTTTAACTGCCAGAAAGTACATGCACTTGCCAGAGACAAACAAAGTGAGAAAAGGAGAGAGAGAAAGAGAAAGCACCAGCCAATGGGAAATGGTCAAGTCACAGTCTCATCTCCGCTTCTCTATCCTGTGGGAATCAGGAGCGTGTGAGCACATACACCCAGTGTGATTTTCGAGCCATTGGGGCTGGGATGCAAACACCGTCAGCAATGTAGAACCTAGCTCCCTTGACCACTGCACCAGTCCCACATTCTCTAGTTCTAGGAAAGGGATGCATTGTCTATTATATGAAAATAGTCTGTCCCATTTGTGATGTAAAGTATAGTCGGAAGAAAATATTTTTGTATAAAATTTATCATCGAAAGACAATGAATGTAGTAAAAATTTGTACAACCATGAATGAAAACCTGTGTATATAAATTTATAGTAGAAATACTGAAAAAAATGTTTTTAGGTTTTTGCCATAGGGTGCATGCATTCTCCCTGAGAGATATAGAGGGAAAGTGAGAAATCATCTCACAGGAGGGTAACCACAACACAATACCTTCTCCTCCATTCTCCTCTCTGAATTTTAGGCACACATCACTTTTATTTTTAACCTATTTTGTATCTTTGTTTTTAAGTGTGTTTATTATGTATAGAATATGGTTTCTTATCTGTATTTTTAAGAATTATTTATTTTATTTAATCTTTATTATTATTGCTATTGTTTAATTTGCTACAAGCCATGTGTGATTATAAGAGAAAGAGAGAAAAAGTGCTTCAACCACCACACCATCTGCTGGTCCCATATCTCAACTTTCAAAATTTGACTGTTTCTGCCTCTTAAACTGGATGTTTAGACCATTTATATTTAATGTATTTTTAAAAATATGATTGGAATCGAATATCATCTTTCTGTTTGCTTTTGAATGGTCTCCTCTATTCCTTGTCTCTCTTACATTTTTATCTGACTTCAGTTAAAGTAATTGATTTATCATTATTTTGACTTAAAAGCTATAAATCTTTTGTATTAGTTTGATTTTAAAGGATATTATACCACTTTATGAATAACATAAGAAACTTACATACTTTCATTTTATCACTCTCAGACATGGTGTTTACATTATAACAGCATGATACATTGGATATTATTTTTAATGTAAAAATCAATTGGCTTTTAAAGAGATTTTAAAAATAAAGAAAATACATTACCCATATAGCTCCTATTTCCAATGCTCTTTACTCCATTGTATGTACACACATTTTTCTAGTAACATTTCCCTTTGTTAAAGAATTACCTTTAAATTATTTTTAGTGTAGATCTCCTTGGGATCAATTCTTCTAGCATTTGTATAAAGTATGAAAACCTTTTTATTTCACTGTTTTTTGTTTATTTGCTTGCTTGTTTTAAGATACAGGCTAAATATTCCTTATTTAAATGGTTGGTACCAGAGATGTTTCTAATTTTCATTTATTTTAGCTGTGTAATACTTGCATATACACAATTATATATTTTGGGGCTGGGACTTATTTCTAGATGATAATTTATTTATAATTTATAAAGACCTAAATACATTGCTTGATTTTGCCCAACATACTTACATTACAGTGTTTTGACTACAACCTGATTTAACAGAAGTTGATGTGAAATTTTTTACTTATAGCATTATCATTCAAAAATTTGGAGACTTTAGAAAATTTTAGATTTCAGATTAGAAATGCTCAGCCTGTATTTTTCTTGATATTCTATGTTTATGTTTCTTTTTTCTGCACTCTATGGCTGAAACTGATTGACTAAAGGATATAGAAACACAGTAAATGGAGGTAAATACCAGATACAGTGTGTGTGAAAGAGGAGGGTCTGAGGAGGGACATTGAGAAGAAAACTAGAGAGGCAAAGCATTAATGGGACAAAGAAATGTGGCATTATCTGTTGAAGATATTTTATAGTTTTATCAACTGGACTAGGGAGAAATGTTCACATGTTGAAATATTCACTTTGTAAGCTAAATAATGTGATTGTATAAAAGAAAATTAAATTAAAAAATGTGAAAAAAGAAGTAATTGTTTTCAATAAGAAAATTGGGGTCATCTATATCTTTATACCTTCATACCTTTTGAAACTTCTTTGTTTTCCTATAAAACTTTCTTTTTGTTATCAATAGATTTGAGTACTTTCATTATGATATTCCATGAGTTGTTTTTTTAAATGGGATTTGTTCAGCTTTTGATCTATCGGTTGATGATGTTCATTACACTTAACATTTTTCAGCTCTTATTTCTTTAATCACCTTTTTCTGTCATCTCTCTCATTCTCTAGTTCATGTGCATGTACACTGATGAATTTGAAGTGGTCCCACAGATCACTTATGCTTTGTTCATTTTAATAATCATTTATCTTGTCTTTCATTTTACTTAGTTTTGTTTGCAATGTCTTGAATTTACAAATATTTTCTTCTGCAATATCTAAATTGAATTTAACCCCATTCACTGAATTTTTCACCTTGTACATAGACAGTGTTCATCTAAAACTTCAATGTGAGTCTTCTAAGTCTCTATTAAAATTTTGGACATATAACAAATAGTTTAAGAACTTTTAAAATGTTCATGAGCTTTTAAAATGTTCCTGACCACTAATTTTGATATTTTGCAATTTCTCGTTGCTTAACATAGGTGACTTCTCTCTTTATGTTTCATATTTTTCTTCTTTATATGACTAGTGATGTTTGTTTCCTAGCTATTGTGAGTTTTATCTTTTTGTTTGGATATTTTTGTGTTTCTATAAATATTCTTATCATTTCTAATGGGGCACAGAATGATACTTCAAACCAATTTAATCCTCTCAGATCTTGCTTTTAAAGTTTGTTGTTTGATACCAGAGCTACGGTCAGTCCATGGCCACTTACTCCCCCCTGCTCAGATGAGACCTTCATGAGCATTCTACTCAGTGCTCATGGATCATGAGTTTTCCAGTGTTCTTGATGAAAATAGGCATTATTCCACCCCTGAGTAAGTGCTCAGCACTGGTACCTTTCATTATTCCTGGTGGCTCTTTTACCATCTTTTCTAGTGTTTTCACCACTGTGCTCTGGTCAGCCCTCAGCTGAATGTTGTGAAGGGATCTTATGCGGGTTTTTGGAAGACTATCTCTATCCATCTCTTTCCTCTTTGGGACATTCTTCTGTAAAGCCATAGCCACCATTATCTTCCTAGATGATCAGGTGCATTCTTCACTTCAAGGTGTCTCCTGGTCTCCATCTGGAATCCCTTTCCCTGCACACTGGCCCAAAAACTAAGCCCATCACAGCACTTACCAGGTTCATCTTTCATGTTTTAGGCAACTTCATTGCCTGGCATCCAGTGTCTTGAAATCCAATCTATCATCCAGTATTCTTTGTAATTCTTTCAACCAGAAGGGTAAATCTTGTTCTTATTAGTCCATCTATTTTTGAAGTGAGTTTCTTTGAATAAGCCTACTTTCGTGATTCAAATCTGACATTACTTTTGGTTATTTGGGTTCAATTAGAAAGTGTGAAAGATAACAGAAAAATAAATTTATTTCTTATCATGTAATCTATTCTAAGGGCAGGGTGTGTAAAATTCATAAAAGTCATTGAAAATTCCAAACAGTTATCTTCCTTCTTAAATGGCTAATTGAATCGAAGAGCTCTTGTAGAATGTCTTTGAAACTTCAAATCTGTGTCTATACTCTCTGTGAAGCTACCTTGCTGTCATTTATCATGTCTGTTTCTGAGATTTCATTTAGTACTTCCTTAGTGCTATTTCCTCTTAGGAGCTTCCTAGCCAGAGTGAAGAATTTTTTTTTTTTTTACAAAGTCTTACATTTTCCTCTGTTTGAAGCATTACAAATATTTGTGAAACAAGCACTTTCACTGCTACTGGTTTTTATATTGACCTATAAGTTGATTTAAAACAAGGAACTAGTCTAGAGAATCAAATTATATGCAAACAAAGCATTTCCTGCCCATAATATTTAGTGTTTATATTATTTGGTTTGTGATCCATTTAATTAACGTCTTTAATTTTAAAAAATAAATGAGAGGTAAACGGAAAGCCGTAGTTGCTAAATTCCTGGTGAGAGTTTCTTTTCACCACCTAAGTCCCTGGGATTGTGTTCTGCTTCATTGCCTTGCTGCCTGTTGTGGAAATTTTAATGGCGCTCTCTTATGCAAAGGGTGTGCTCTACAAGTAAAACAAACAAAAATGGGGAAATGTACACTTGGTGCCTTTGAAAGGTTGCATTCAGTGGTACATAAGACTTGGTTACAATAACATCTGAAATGCGCTGGGCAGCGGGAACGCTGCGGGACTTGTTTCGGAGGAGAGCCAGTTGACTAAGCACCGGAATGGTTTAGTGCACCATCCATCACTTCCTGTCTGTCATTTAAACAGGCTCTCTATATGCATGGTGAGACCAAGAGTGCAGAGAGGGGGTGGATGGCATGATTTATGGGTGAGGGCAAACACCTGTGGGTTAAGCAGCTCAGAAATTAGCCACAAGTAGCATATTAGCGGAGCTAATCAGGCACGGTTCAGTATTTCGGTTTCTTGATTTGCCCATAAATAAGCTTCTATGTGGCTACCCTGAGGCCTTCTGGTGATTAACTGCCTTGACCTATAGTAAAATAAACAGATCGAGCAGCACAATGGGGTTTGCAGGTGTACGCTGTAACCATATGATTTTAAACTTGTACATTTGTGGACAGAAGGGCTTCGAGTTTTGAGAATCGTGTTAGGGCGGCTTATCGGAGTACTTAACAATCAATTTACTTTTCATTCCCCTACTCCTGTGATTATGTTGACAACTTGTAGACTAAACTGCCCTGTGACCAGTCATTGGCCATAAAATGGTTTCTCCCTCAGTGTCTACTACAGAAATGAAAGTTTATACCCTGGGATGTGTATGTGTTAATGTCACCACTTTCAGTAAGACTCAAATCCTTTGTTTTACGGGTCTTCTTTCTCTCATTATTTTTTATGTGTAGGAGCCCTTCTTTTTTCACTAGTTGGTGTGGCGTTGGTGTGTCGGGAAGATCCCCTCACACTACCGTAGAAGTCTGGGCAAGACCACTTTGTGCTCAACATGAAAGGCAACAACACCAGCAACGGTGGAAGGGGATCTTTTACAGCTGCCCTGCTGGGAATCTGCTCTGCATTCATTCACTAGCTATTACCTTCTTCTTTGATCATTGAAAACAGAGGAGAGGATTAATAAAAACAAAACAGAGCCTCGGGGCAAATAATTTCTATGCTCAGTGAAGGGATGGACATAAATTAAGAAGCCAAGCCAACTTGATCTAGGTGACTCAGGTAAGCAACATGGTATAGGAAAATAAGGCTACTCCAAAGCAACTATCCATGCCGGAAAGCCTTTTCCCCGTATTACTAAGGGTTTCCTGGACCTCCTCGTTTGTTTGATGCTGGCATTATCTCGCTTATCAGTTCTTTTAGCCCCTTACAAATCGGTGGCAAGCGAAAAGCCAGTAACTTGACTTGTTCCACGGTCTTCTTCTAGCTAACGCAGATCCTTATCACCTTTGGGAAAAGGAGTCATAAAGCCATTGGGCTATCGCGGATGCTGATTGTTAGCGATGTGTGCAGTGTGTTATTTCTCGTCAGCAGTAGGGAGGGTGTGAAGTGCAGGTACAGAGCAGGACCTCTCTCAGTGTGGGGAAGAAAGAGAGCACTGGTACTCAGAGCGCTGCTGGGGCGCACCTAGCTGTGGGATTGAGTAAACAGATGGCATTTGCAGTGCCACAGGGAAGAGGCAACGAGGTACTCCAAAATGACGAGCCTGGGGAAACTGGTATCACTTCTAGAAATGGAGAAGCTAGAAAGTGGTCACTGAAAGATAGTAAACTGTTTTAAGTGTATTTCCATTTGTAAGTTAATGAATTCAAGAGAAACCCAGCTGAGATCTGAATGCTCAACCTGCTCTGCTGTGAGAGTTACATTTTAAACCACACAGGACTCTGTCGATGATATCCCTGAAGGCAAGTACGGTGTCACATGAATTGCAAATGCTGGACTCTAATAGCTTTCTCAGGAGTTAGCTTCCTGCTAGGAACCCTTCAATGACTTCATCCATTTATGTGTGGAAAAACCTCGCAGTCGCAAGTTGAAGCCCCAGATCAGAATGTCTCCATGTTTTAGCAATATGCAAAGACCATGGATAGGGTTGTTGATCATATTCTTCATGGTGGTAAACACCCAACTATTGCCCCAACCACCCTTCTCCGAGCTAGGGTAAAGGGCCGTGTCACTGCTCTCAAGGCCTGCCGTGGCCAGGGAGCAATTCCGATTCCAGTCCTCTGGCCTTCTCACTAGGTTTATGCATTTCTTTTGGCCAAAGATTGCAAACAATGCCCCAGGACAGAAGCAGATGGTAGAGGTGGCCAACAAATATTAATTTCTTTGAAGTAGTCACTGGAACTCTTATAACTGGCATAAATCTTCAGATTCCATTATGATACCTCTAAGCATCCAAATGGGTCATGTCAATAATTCTTGTCCATGGACCTTGAGTAGAAGTGATGGGTCACTACTAGGTCAAAGCAATTAAGAGGGGTGTGCCTTTTCCCCACTTCATCCCCCACACCTTCCACACCCAGTCCTCCAGGCTAGAAGCAAAGAACTCCAACACATGAAGTTTCCATTTATTGATAATCTGAGTCCTTGAGTCCCCTCTTGGGAGAGAGCTTTTTGTGTAGACCATCAGGTCCATGCTGGAATAGTGTGTCAGTTAACAGCAACTCTGTTCTGTAAGCTGCAAAAATATTGCGATTGTTTTTGACTGAAGGACACCCAGTCTATGCTGACTGCTACAAACACTTTCTTATTATGTAACATTAGACAATGTCCCTGCAGGAAAAGGCTGTAGAATAGCACCCCTGGGATTTAAATAAACGACTACACAGAAAGCACTATAAAAGAGCATGAGTGAATGCTCAGGAAATCTTAGTGATTACAGGTGTTCTATACAGAACTTAATTTCTTCATGGATATTCCAAGAATAACTTAGATGGAAAGCATTCCTCACTTCTCTAGTGCACACAATAAGTGTTCCTCCCAGCATGACTTTTCTAACGTGACTTTTTAAAGTAGAAAATATCACAGATGATTCCCCTTAGGTCTTTCTGTTCCCTCCTCATGATTATTATTCTGGGATGATCAACTAACATAAACCTGTTTCGACTGTATTAATATTTAATATTCTCTGATTTGGGAGAACATTCTTTTCCCATCAAAGCCATTAGGAAAATTCATTCCACCAGGAATACTAACGAAAAATTACTTGAAAGAGAGGGAAAAGAAAAGCCTTGGGTCTGTTGTAAACTTCATGTATCCTGGGAGATCAACTTTAGCTTACAGTAGTTTCAATTAATTCCTAATTACTTTTGTGTCGTCTTCATATAAGACAAGCCACGTGAGGAGTGAGGAATAATAATGCGTAGCACTTTCTCTTCCAGAGTTGAAAGAAGGTTTTGTTTACTATGAACACTACAGTAATGAGAATGATGATTAGTCATTCTTTACATCTGTGTTTATCTACCTCTGAGGAGCTTTGAGATGCTAAGTTCTCTACATATTTAAAGAAATCAAAGATCAAGGACATCACATATTTAAGATGTGTAGCAGGATATTCTGATTTCCCACAACTGAGAAAACCCTCTGTAGTTAAGTAGTGACCATTTCCTGACTTTGAGAAGAGACTCCAGGACAGAGTTGCATATTAATTATAATAAAAATCAGTCAGACTCTTAGATGCTAAGGCAGCTAAGAGCTCTTGAGAAAGGAGCGGTCCCAGTGCTAGACCGCCCTGAAGCCTAAGTCACTCCTCAGAAACTAACTCTTAACAATGGAGAGCACACCAAGTACCTCTTCTTCTTAGAGTGCCTATCCAGATCTTTTTTTTTGCAAAGAAAGCTCAAGTCAGATTTTGCCTTTGAAGAATTTAGGTAAATTAAGGTAAAAAGAGGCCATGTCAGGCACTCTCATTAAAGAGAACCCAAAATGATAGATGGTGACAGGAACCGGTTTTATTATGAGGGGTCTGTGACATACTAGGCTCCGTCTCAGTCCCATGTGAAATCGACGTGTGGGTCAATGGTTTCAGTCATAACAGACTGGCTTTAGCTGGAAGATTTTTGGAAGGTGAGCTTATAAATACAACGATCACACTATCAGAGAACATAACTGTCGTTGAACACATAGCTCTATAGTAAAGCTATTTATTTGCCTTTGGTGGTATTCTGAAATACATTTCTCACTTGTTATCATACTGCATAAATCCTTTCCATGGGGGAGTGCTTTAGTCATTAGCCAGTGTCTCCCAAA
The DNA here is from genome assembly GCF_000334495.1 of Tupaia belangeri chinensis. Classification (NCBI taxonomy): domain Eukaryota; kingdom Metazoa; phylum Chordata; class Mammalia; order Scandentia; family Tupaiidae; genus Tupaia; species Tupaia belangeri. The sequence continues at coordinate 2,179,500 of NW_006206241.1, read as the reverse complement.
CAGATTGGTCCAGATTGTCTCCCCCACAATACCTCACATGTTATTTATTTTAACTTGCACTTCAAGAGTTCTTTATCATTGTTTGTAAGGGAAAATATTTACTTGACTACAGTGATTAAACAAAAAACAAAAAACAACAACAACAACAAAAAAACAACTTTATCTTTGGGACCAGCAGATGGCATAGTGTTTATGTCACTGGACTCCCACATGGCCAACCACAATTTGACTCCCAGACATGAGGGTTTGAAATTCACACCTGGCATGCGTGCATGCATGCCCAAAATTCCAAAAGGAGAATAGAAGAAAAGGAATTGCGGTGTAGCCATCCCCCAGGGGGTGACTTCTCACTTTCTGTCTCTCTCTGTCTCTACAACAAGTACACACACCTCATAGCAAAAATCTCTGTCAAAGCAAAACAAACCTTTATCTTTGAATTCCAAAACATTTTCTCCCTCTGCCACATAGTCATTTGTAGAATCATACATAATCAAATAATGACTTTTCCCTAAACATTTTTCTAATCAGAAGTGAAGCTTCATAAATAAATAATAAACCTTTTTTAATATTCTCAGAAACAGAAGTCTTATATACTTAATTCTATTTAAACCTTTTTTTGTTGTTGTTCTTGCTAAGCCCAAATTACACGCCCTGCCCTTTCTGCTCACAGTCTGCTCACTGGCATCAAGCAGGGTGAGAACTGCATCTCTTTGGAGCAGCTGAGAGGCCATCAGTGAGCCACTTGCTCAGAGTCATGGACACCTAGAAGCAGAACGGTTCTATAGCATTGCAGTTTCAGAACCTGAGACTTAGACCATCTTCCTTGCTTATGATCTTAACTAGAAGTCAAGGACTTGGGCCTAAGCTCTTCCTCTCCGACCAGAAAGGCCAGCACTGGAATGGTAAGTGGTCCCAGAGAGCCAGGTGTGGCTACAAGTCCCACCTGAAAACTCTGAACACATGCTCACTTGTTCTCTTCATCCTAGTAATTTTTCTGCTAACAGTATCAACCTGGCAAGACTGCAAGGATGCTCAGTAAAGTAAGTCAAAAAAGACATCTTATGTTGCACTTGGTATGTCATTTCTTAAAAACAGATTTTTCTGCAGCCAGCAGGTGGCGTGGTGGTTAAGGTGCTGGATTTCCACATGATCAACCATGGTTTGAGTTCTGGGTCTGGAGGCTGAAATTCATACCAGGCATGTGTGCATACCCAAAATGCCAGGAGGAGAATGGAGAAGAAGGGAAGAAAGGATTGCAGTGTGACCATCTCCCTGGGGGGTGATCTCTCACTTTCTTTCTCTCTGTGAAAACATGTATCCTATTGCAAAAACCTAAAACTAAATATAAATATACTTAATATATGTAATGTATAATATATAAATATATATTTAATATATAATATATCTATATTTTTAAAATATCTATTATATATGTGTGTGTATATATATGTGTGTGTGTGTGTATTATATATATTATATATGTATGTATATATATATAAAATATATATATATATAAATCTCTTTTAACCATGATTGATATAAGTACCGTGATAGGTAACTACAATCTAACATGAGCTGAATTTAAAAAATAATAATAGCTAACAGCAGGTATGCAAAATCTCTCATTGATTCTAAGATTCCACTCATTGAAGATGCTTGCCCTGTATTAAAGTAGGTAATAGTTACAATATAATCTGTGCTAGTCAAACTATATGTTAGGTATGTCTTTTTGAAATTGCTTTTACATTTTCATGTGAATATAGCTAGTCAGTTAGACCAAAGTGAGAGAAAGAAACAAAAGGTTAATTATAAAATACTTGGTCAGAGTTGACACTTCGACTATTTCCTCTCCAATAGAATTGCATTTTTCAGTGGGCAGAAATTAAATATCAATCAGGGGAAAAACACAAGGTTATCATCAGATAAAAGACTATTCTAAAATACTTTTTGGAAAATGTGTGTATTTAGTGAGAGCTGATTCTAGGTTTGCTGAGCTATGCAGTGATAACAAATAAGCCCCCAGTGACAGTGGCCCATAGTAACAAAGATCTTGAAATGTTAACACAGGTTCTCTGAGACTGCTTGCTTCCACATGCTGTTTTAGGGATCGTAGTGCACTCTCTTTCAGAGATTCTGGTATTCACCTTCTGTGGCTTCCAGGTGCATGAAAGGAAAGGAGAAAATATCTTGAAGAAGATGCAATTTTATGGCTATGTGTAGAAGTGTCTTACATTACTCCACCCACAATCCATTAGTCAGAAAGAGTTACATGGCCCAGCCTAGATATCAAGGGAAGTGTCCCCTGCACTTAGGAGATCAAGCACATGAACTGGTTATAACACAACATTTTGTTGGCCATAAACAACTGTCTCTACCCTTTTCCTTAATAACCAATTCATGCATTTTATGATAATAATTTGGCTTTGTACAATATTTGGTTTATATGTCTTAAAGTCCCATTCATCTGTGACATAATAATATTTACACTTGAAATAATTTATAACATTTTCAAAGTGTTTCATCTGTATTATCTCAATGAACCTTATAACTACACTTTCACTATCATGTTGACACTTCAAAGATGTCTTTAAACCATTTATAAATGCATAATCAAGATCCTAGAAACTGTGATTTGTACTAATGTTTTCCAACTATCTAGAAAGTTACCTACTATTCAAACCTGTCAGGTTTTTTAAATGTTTCCCTATCAGTGTATTCTAGGAGATTGTGCTATACGAACTTTTATTAATGTGCTATTCACTGAGCTTTCTGCAGCTGACTGGGTAACAGTTATTTTTTCTGTCGACTCTATGGTTTGGTTGATCATTTCTTCCTAAAACTTCCTATCATCCCACTCAGAAGCATATGGTGTGAAATAGTTTAGCATTCCATTATGGCCATTTTTCCTTAAAATAAATGTAGATGCCTCTCCTTGCTAGCATTGCTTTCTTGGATATTATTTGAACGTATGGAATGATGTATTTCCAATTCATTTGTACTCGAAAGAACTTCCTTGACTAGTTGAATTGTTGACTCACTTTTTTTCAGGTCTCTTTTGTTTTCTCCTCCCTTCAGTTTATACATTGTCTTGCTTTTCCTCAGTGTTTTTTGGTTTTTTATTTTTTTTTCAAATTCCACCTTGACCCCTTTCTGAGCTGAGGCCTCAGAGGTTTTAATGTCACATGACACATATGTATATTGAGATTTCTCTCTCATCACCTTGAATCTTCATACATTATTCATAGTGCATTAATCTTTCAAACTCCTTCAACTTTAATTTTCTGTCTATGAAGACCTTTCAATTTTCTAGCCCTGCATTAGGTCAAATTGTAAAGTAAACCAAGGTTTTATTCAGTATCTAACCATTCATTCTTACATATATTTTTTAACCTCAATATATTTTGTTTTTACCCTTATTATTCCTTTATGCCTTGAAACGACCACGATGAAATCTTTTCACCATCCATGCCTTAACTTACTTTCAGTAGGACTTGACTCTAAGTAGTTGTTGGCATCTATTTTATGTCATCCTGAAAGGGTCTTATGAGTAAATTACCCCTGTGCTCTGATTTTAAAGATAGATTTTAGACAAGGACAGTAGAGACCCCCTAATTATACCACTTTTCCATGGGTATTCTTACACAAAAGCATTCAGCCCATTTAGTGAAAATCTGTCAGTAGTATATTTCGTTCTGTGGAAAAATCTTTGTGTTGGCCTCAGAGATAGGCATGGGTAAACAGCCTTTTCATGAATGCGGATGCTTATAACAGTAGGAGCCAGTAGCTACCACTTTTACCTGGCGTCATGAGCAACACAATGG
>NW_006206241.1:2148320-2169276 GCF_000334495.1 Tupaia belangeri chinensis | reverse complement strand
TATATATATATATATATATATGTATATATACCTCTCACTTCTTTCCTCCTCATTGAAGAACGTGGATACAATAGACCCATCTTCCAGTCACAGGAGAGTTGGAGTGGGGACCTTACTCTTGACAATTTTCCTAAGTTAACTCTACAGTACAACTTAAACTGTTACAAAACATCGTTTAATGCAATTGGCTTCTTGAAATTGACACTGTTGTTGACCCTCTTTGTGGTTGGTGTCCCCAGGAAGGCTCCCAGAGATCCCACATCTTGTCTTCATGCCCTTGTGTTGTCACTTTCCATTAAGTGAGGGTCTTATTGATTTGTTTCTTATGAATATGGGGGATGGGAGTGGTGGATGTCACTTCTAACATAATGATACAAAAAAATGGTGGTTTCCATCTTGAGTCCTCTCTGGATCACTGGTTGCCATGCCACGAGGATACTGAGAACCTGAGGAGGGATCAGCAGTAGGTTATCCAGTCCCTGCAAAACCCCAAGATTACTGCAGCCCTGAATGGCAGTCTGGCTGCGAACTCATGCAAGACTCTGAGCAGAGGACCCAAGTACGTTATGTCCAGTTTCCAGATACATAGAAACTTGGGCACAATAAATACTGGTTGTTTTGGGGTCATTGTTCATTAGCAATACATAATCAATGCATAATACTACAGCAATTTAGAAACCTGTAGATTAGGTTTCTCTGTAGGTTATTGTTAGTATGCTTTTAATTTTAGAAAAAAAAACTAAATATAATTTATACCATGCTGAGATAACAAGATTTAAAATGTTCACTCTTAAAGAGTTGAATCTTCATAGATATATAAGGTTAAACAAAACAGAAAACAGCTGATGCTATGAACTTAGATTAATATGTGTCATCACATGTCTTGGTTTACAAAATGCTAACTAGGTTATGACCATCAGGGCATTTTGGTGGTCGCCGTTGCATTTATCCATGTAATCCTCCCATCATTCACGTGGTAGAAGCCTACTGAACACTCCAGCACAGCACCACAGCTGTAAAGAGAGAGAAGCCCCAGAATACATGCACAGGGCTCAGACTCTGCGCTTTGACTTCTCTGTTTTTAAGCTGTTCCAACAAACCTCGAAAACTCTCCAACCAGTTTGACGGAAAATTGAATTTAAGTCTTAGCATTCTGGACTACGAGACTACCTGTCTGCCTTATCCAGTGGGAACGGCCCAGTGCAACTGTCTAATTTAAGATAATCCTTTTCTTGTAGCCAAAGAGAGGTTTCTGTTTCAAGAACAGGTAACTCAAAATGGCTACATGAAATCAAAGGCCATTAAAAAAAAAAATGAAGAAGAAGAAGAAAAGAATGTATTGTGAGAACCCTGAGCTGATATCTGATGATGCTTGGAACAGCTCCTGAGATGTCAAAGCTGATAATACAGTAACAGCATCTGGGAAGTATTTCTAGTCTTACACTTAGCCTTTTGGCAGGAATTTATTAAGACAGAATAAGCCTGAGACTTTTCAATTCCGAGTACAATTTGTTTCTCTAATGCATCCACGGGAGTAATGTGTGATGGAATTTTTCCTTCCGCAGCCCCTCCAGTGCAGATGATGATAGGGTATAACAGGCTCTCACAGGCCAGATCTCAGCAATATAAAACACAACACATGTACATCTGTGGCCCGGTGTCATTGCCTTAAATGTACATCAGAAATGCATTAAATCTTCTGATTGCTATTCTGTTTGTACAGCTTGTTGCTTCAGATTTTCTCCTGTAATGTACTCTGCTGATTACCTTGAATTATTGGTATATCCTTGGTAGAACAAGCACACCTTGTTCGGAAATGCAATCCTGCAGGCATGGCATGGACTGTTTCAGGGTTAAGAAAAACAGCAGAAATATTTCTTAGAAGTGAACACAGGTAACCATGAGCTTACTTAAAACCACATCTCGAAGGCATTTTCACTTCCAGGTAACCCTCTCGTCAGCACATCTTCCCAGAATGCTCTCCGATTCTCCATATTTGAGGTACTCCAGGCAGAAGCGTGTGTATGCAGCTCTCCCTCTGGAAAGGGAGGAAGGAGGAAAATGGATTCTGGGTTGGCCTGTCCTCCAAGCATGAAGAATGCCCCTTTGTCTCTTCTTGTCTGACTTGAAGGGTGTGCAAATACATTTCAACATACAGAATGCATCCCAAGTAGAACTTGGAAGTGCTTTTTAGACTCCAGCAGGGTCTTAGTAGCAATGACTAACACAGTTGAAATCATTCTTTTCATGAGGACTATCTTTGCGACCATCGGAAAATATACATTGAAGCATGTACTGAAATAGTCACGGCACACAAATAAGCATCATTGGAACAAGTAAAGCACCCTATTACTGCTATTAAGGAACTCGTGTATGTCCATATGGGTGTGTGTGTACGTGTGTGTGTGTGCGCGCGCGTATGTTTTGCACAAGCAGCTACCATAGCAAATGATTTAGATTGGTTTTTGAATGTTGGAGATAGATTGATCCTGAGAGTTATATTCTCTTGCTTCTTTTCTTAGTGCCCCGAACTGGTAACATTTAAAGATGTACTCATTGGCCAAGGATAAGAAATAAGGTAACGTGAACAATCCGAGAAGGTGAGTGAGCATGCATTACCATCTTTGTTTTAGTTATATAATGAGAAAACAAAGGGAATGAAGTTGTTAGTTCCCATATTCTGCTGTAAACGGGATTTTTATTTTTATATGCTGCTGGTGTTTATTGTCACCAGCACTGAGTTTTAGGGACTAAGGATTCACAAGAAGAGCTGTCACCTGTCAAGGTGCTCTTGCTTTTCAGTCAAAGTGCCAGACACTGTGAGGATAAGCCCAAGTCCTTGTCCTCAGAGAACTAGAAAGCAGGAGGGAAAGGCTGATAGCAAGCAGCAAGTGCACACAGCAGTGGAGTGTGCTCAGAGAGAAAGCCGGGAACCAAAGCTCATGGAGAAGGAGCCCTGAGAAGGAAACGGCTGGGTAAATGTGGGTGAATGGTTACATCGCTGGACTCCCACGAATCAACTGCAGTTTGAGTCCCAGCCAGGCACGTGTGTGCATGTGTGCTCAAAATCGCGAGAGGAGAATGGAGAAGGGATTGTGGATGGCCATTCACCCTGGGGGGTGATTTCTCACCTTCTATTTCTCTGTCTCTATGGTAAGCACATGCACCCATAGAAAAAAATCTCTCTTTAAAAAAAAAAAGAAAGAAAATCATGCTGGATGTGAGTTCCTGTCTGCCCAAAATCCTGGGAGAAGAGAAAAGAAGAAGAAGAGAAGAGGAGAGAAGAGAGGAAGAGAAGAGAGGAGGGGAGGGAAGGGGAGGGGAGGGGAGAGGAGAGGAGAAGAGAGGAGAGGAGAGGAGGGGAGAGGAGAGGAGAAGAGAGGAGAGGAGAGGAGGGGAGAGGAGAGGAGAAGAGAGGAGAGGAGAGGAGAGGAGAGGAGATTGCTGGATGGTCATCCCCCAGGGGGTGATTTCTCACTTTTCCTCTCTCCGTCTCTCTCCAGTGAGCACAAACACTTAAGAAAAGTGTCATGAAGCTGGGATCTGTAAGCAGTGTAGTAATATTGTATTAGTGATACTGCAGAGTCTGTGGGATGTTGCAATCTCAGCATTTGAGCTGACCAGTCAGGAAAGTTAAGCAGAGTTCTATCACCTTTTTGTCCTGGTCGCTGTTAAACAAATTGAGGAGATAAAGTGAGGAGACATTCTATTCCACACAGAACTTCCTCAAAGCTCAAAAACTCCAGTTCAGGTGTTTGGAAAAAATCGTTCATGTATATAGCTCCACTGCCAGTCTTTCTATGTAAGTATACACGCCAGTGTGGTAGGTCAGTTCCATTACTTGTGTGTAATTGGAGAACACACTCTCCTTTTGATTTGATAAGAAACTGTTTTAGTCCATTCAGGCTACTGAAACAAAATGGTCTTGAACTGGGTAATTTATAGAGAATGGGAATACAAAGGACTTCAAAAAGACTTTCAAAGAAGTCTTAAAAGGTGCAGTAACGTGTCTGTGAGCATCTCTCTCTGTGACCTACTGAAGTGAATTCCTGTTCGTCTATGTTTCCATGTGTGCCTACATTTATGTCTCTAGATAGACGCCCATCTCTACCTATGTATGTATCAAACCGTTATGCTCTTTCCTTCTCATTTTAAAGTCTAACTATAAATATTTGTCAGGACTTCTCCCTCTCTGCTTTTGAGATATGGAGTGTTTTACCCCCAGGTTATATAGTTACATTATGTTTACTGTAAGCTTCATCTGTTATGCATAATGTTGGTTTTTATTCTTAGCACAAACTGATAAATTGTGCAATAAATGATCTTTTGCAAATAAAATTTTTTAAAGGCTTCATTTTTCATGAAATAAGTACTATGAAAAAACTGCATGGGTATTGAACATTTTTTTCACCAAAATAAACTTGCACAGTAATTCCAGTTTTCTACAAACTTTCTGAAGTCTGCTTGTAGGTTGTTCACAATCCCGAGGGCAGGGGAGCCCAAGGTGGGAGCACAGCAGCGTGGATGTCTGCTGAGAGTCTCTGCTTTGCAGACGGCCCCTCCTGCAGTGTCCTGTGGCAGGAAAGAGAATGGGCTCCTTCGACTCTCTTGTGTAAGGGCACTACTTCATGACGGCTTTGCCATGGGCCCCCAGTCACTCCCCAAGCCCAATCGCTTTTTTCTTTTTCTTTTCCTTAGAGTGTCTGTGCTCACTGGAGAGAGACAGAAAGGGAGAGAGAGGAAAAGTGAGAAATCACCCCTTTGGGCACACATGCTCACACAGGTGACATGATTTTCAAGCCACCTGATCCAACACTTGAATGCAGAGTCAGCTATATAAAATCCAGCTGCCTTAACCACCATAAGATCTGCTGGCCTGCCCCTACGTTTTAATACTAATGTGTCGAGGTTAAGTTTAGCTCTCTCTTTTTTCTTTTATCAGTTTGACTCATAAAATAATATATATTATATTATAAAATTATTATATTATGAATGCATAAAAATGTATATATACATTTTTAAATTTACATTTAATCACTATAAATCTTTACAGTGTATAATATTTTTCCAAACATGAATACAGTGCATATTAGCCATGTACATTATCATCAGCAGAGAATTTTTCATTTCTGGGTCTATTAGATGTGTTCAGTTTTCCCCTGATTACTTCCCTCCTACTTGCTACTCCCCATCCCCTAAGGCACCCCCCACACTGTCTCTAGTATCTACAGTTGCCCTCGCTGCTGTCACACCTTCTAATATTTCAGTTTCTGCTACAGAGTGTAGACATCTGCTGTATGTTAAGTGGGGACATACAGTCTGTCTCTCATAGTCTGGCTTGCATTGCTTAGCATTAATTCTTTCATGTTAGTCTCCTTTGTATCAAATGTCAGGGTCTCATTTTTTATGGCTGAGTACTATTCCACAGGGTACATATGCCAGTTTTCCAATCCACTTGTCTGTTCTTGGATGTATGGGTTGATTTCATATCCTAGCCATTGTAAATAATGCTGCAATAAACAGAGATATACAAGCATTTTACTGACTTGTAACGCTGACTTCTGTCCTCTGAGTAGATATGTTAGAGTGGAGTTATCAGGGTGTGTGATAGTTCTATTTGTAGGTTTCTGGGGAATCTCCATACTGTTCTCCACAGTGACTGCTCTAACTTAAATTCCACCAACAGTGCAGGAGGGTTCCCTTTTCACCACAGCCTTGCCAGTGCTTACCATTCTTTATTTTCTAAATTTAGCCATTCTGACTGGGGTTAAGTGGTATTTCATTAAAGTTTTGACTTGCATTTTCCTATGATAAGAGATGGTGAGCATGTTTTCACATGCTTTTTGCTTGCTTGTCTGTCTTCCTTAGAGAGTTGTTCAGTTCAGGACCAGCAGTTAGCATAATGGCTATGTCGCTGGACTCCCACATAGTCAACCGCGGCTCGAGGCCTGGACCTGGAGGCTTAAACTCACGCCAGGAGTGTGTGCGTGCGTTCTCAAGATCCCAAGAGGAGAATGGAGGAGAAGGGATTGCGGCATGGCTATCTCCCTGGGAGGTGATTTCTCACTTTCTGTCTCTCTGTCTCTCTCTGTCTTTCTGGCTCTCTCTGTCTTTCTGGCGAGCACACGCGCCCTATAGCAAAAACCACTCAATCAATCAATAAATCAATCAATAAATAAATAAAAATAAAAGAGTTGTCCAGTTCATTTGCTGATCTCTTAATGGGATTTTTTTATTTTGGTAGGTAAGCTGCCTGAGTTTTCTGTATATTCTCCTTTTCAGTCCTTTATCTGAGGCATAGTTTTCTCTCATTCTGAGGGTTGTGTCCTCGCTCTAATTATTGTTTCTTTTGCTGCGCAGAAGTTTTGTAGCCGAATGTAGTTCCACTTGTTTATTTTGAGGATTACTGTCTGTGTTTTCTTTTTTTTGGGGGGGGAGGGGTTCTTCCTTAAGAAGTCTTTGCCTACTTCAATGTCTCCAAGAGTTTGTCCTGTGTTTTCCACCGGTAATTTTGTAGTTTCAGATTTATATTGAGAACTTTTATCCATTTTGACTTGATTTTTGTTAAAGGTGAGAGATAGGGGTCTAGTTTCCCTTTCCTGCAGATGAGTATCGAGTTTTTCCAGCACCATTTGCTATAGAGATTTTCTTTTCTCTTCTCCACTGGATTGTTTTGTGCCTTTTGTTGAAGATCAGTTGGCTACATGTTTTGGGGTTTATTTTGGGGTTCTCAATTCTCTTCCACTGATTTACCTGCTTGTTTTTGTGCCAGTACCATGCTGTCTTCACTATTATAGCTTTGTAATAGATTTTGAGGTCAGGAAGTGAGATGCCTCCTTCCTTTCTTTTTTTTCTTTATTTTTGGGGACAGTATTGCTTTGGTGATATGGAGCCTTTTAAGATTCCAGACAAATTTTATGTTTTATTTTTTCTATTTCTGTGAAGTATATCTCTGGTAATTTTATAGGCTGTGCATTGAATTTGTAGATTAATTTGAATAGGGTTGACATTTTGATTACATTAATTCTTCCAATTCAGGAACATGGGATGTTTTTCCACATTTTTTGTACCATTTTTAATTTCTCTTTTAACCATTTCATAGTTTTCCTTGTAGGTGTCTTTCACCACTTTTGGTTAGGTTTTTTCCTAAGTAGCTTATATTTTTGCAGCAATTGTAAATAAGATTGTTTTCTTCAATTCTTTCTTAGTTTGTTCATTGCTGGTGTGTAAAAATGCTATAATTAAAAAAATAATTATTTTATTTAAGTTCATTTATTTATTTATTTTAATTTGACCAGAGACAGACAGGGCAGGAGTAAAAGAGAGAGAGAGATTAAGCTGCCAGGTCCAGGATTTGAACCACAGTCAGCCATGTGGGAGTCCAACGCCCTTAACTACCATACCACCTGCTGGTCCCATATAAAAATGCTATAAATTTTTGTGTGTTTCCATATCCTGCCACTTTACTCTATTCATGTATTACTTCCAGGGTTTTTTTTATTTTTTTGTGTGGATTCTTCTAGATTTTTAATGTATATAAGTGTATCACCTGCAAATAGAGATAGTTTTACTTCTTTTGCTATTTGAGTTCCTTTTATTTTAATCTCTTGTCTGATTGCATTGGCCAGGACTTTCAGTACTATGCTTAGAAGGAGTGGAGAAAATAGGCAGCCTGGTTTTGTTCCAGTTTTTGGTGGAAAAACTGAAAGCTTTCAGCATGATGTTATGATGTTAGCTATGAGTTTGTCATAGATGGCTTTTTTGTGTTGAGGAATGTCCCTTTTATACAAATTTTGCTGAATCTTTTTTATTTTTGAAAATTTTTTATTTATTTGTACATTCAATCACTGTATATCATTACAGCATGCAAAATACATTTTTCCAGCATGAAGAGTATTAATCATAAAGGGATGTTGTATTTTATCAAATGTTTTTTCTGCATTGATTGATGTTATCATGTGTTTTTTTAATCATTCCTTCTGCTTTCTGTTGTTGTTGGCTGCTGTTGTTTTTAAGGATTTTGCAGTAGGATGTGTGCATTCAGCAAAAAGAGACAGTGAGAGGAAAAATGAGAAATCACCCCCTAATATGGATGGGCACACCACACTCCTTTCTCCTCCATTCTCCTCCTAGGATTTAGGCACACATGAACACGTGCACAGCTTGAGTCTCAAGCTGACAGGTCCAGGGTTCAAATGTGGTTGGCCATGTGAGAATCTAGTGCATTAAGCACCATGCCACCTGCTGGCCCCCTTTCCTCCTGTAATGTGATATATTCATTTATTGTTTTGCATATGTTGAACCATCCTTGCATCCCTGGAATAAAGCTTATTTGTTTGTGCTGTATAATATTTTAATGTGTTGTTGGATGTTATATGCTAGTATCTTGATAATAATTTTAGCGTCTATATTTATCAGGAATATTGTTCTGTGGGGAATTTTAAATGATATTTCAATAAACACAAATGTGCAAGTGCTTTTCCAACTAAGGCTCAGAAAACATGAATTTTTTTTTGGAGAAGTTTTTTTTTTCTTTTTTTTTGCTATAGGGAGCGTGCGCTCACCAGACAGACAGCGACAGAGAGATAGAAAGCGAGAAATCACCCCCTAGGGGGAATAGCCATGCCGCAATCCCTTCTCCTCCATTCTCCTCTCGGGATCTTGGGCACACACACACACGTGCCTGACGTGAGTTTAAGCCACTGGGTCCTTCTCCTCCATTCTCCTCTTGGGATCTTGGGCACGCATGCACATGCGCCTGACCTGAGTTTAAGCCACTGGGTCTGGCACTCAAACCGCGGTCCACTACATGGGAATTCAGTGACATAGCCATTACACTAACTGCTGGTCCACCAAAAGTATTCTTTATAAGTGTTGGAAATAATGTAAAAAATAAGTGTGCATATCAATGACTTATTACAGGTGTGATCACGATTTAGGAAACTACCACTGAGTTTTTGTGTCTGTGTGTGTGCACATGTGTATGTGTGTGTGTGCATGTGTGTGTATGTATGTGTATATATGTGTGTGTGCACATATGTATTTATGTGTATATGTATAAAGTGTATGCATGATGGAGAAAGAAAGATCGAATTGTTGCTCCTGAGACAAAATTATTCTTTTTTAACTTTAAGTTTATTAACTTTTTTTCATGATAGGCAGCGCATATGCTGTGCTCGAGAGAGAGATAAGTACTCTCAGAGGGTCTCATCACATCTCCACCCCCTTCACCAGTCCTCCAGCTCATCAGGACTGTGACATGCAGGTACATGCCTGGTGTATTTTAGGTCTAACTGGGGGTCCAAACCTATGATCAACAGTGTGGTGTCCAGGAGGCAGTTCAGTATGCTACTGACTGATCTATAATGGCTGGGCTGAAAGCCCATCTAATTGTAGAAAAATATCCCCCTGACACTTATCTGTCTGCTGGGATTTTCCCATGGTAACCTGTTTTTAAAAATAAATGATCATCTTGAGAATAATTTCCTAACTAAATTGTAGCTCTAGATTTTAGCAGTCTAGAGTATTTACAAAGCACATCAAGAAGAAGGAAGAGGTAGCAAGAAGGAAGTATAAAGAATGTGTTTGTGTCTCGTTCTCTGACGGTTGTGGAGAAGAAGGGTCAGACGTGTGCCCTGGGCCTTGTAGGCATGACCACTGGGAAGATGACTCTGAGGAACACATGAGATTGTCTAGTGCGAGGAGCCATCTGCATCTGGTATGCTCATGCATTTTGTTTTGTTTTGTTGCTCTGGGGCATGTAAGCTCCTGACAGAGACAGAAAGAGAGAGCAAAAGGGAAAATGAGCAGTTACACCCCCTTCTGCATGTGGGGATGACCACACCTAGTTCTCTTCTCTTCTGTCCTCTCAGGATTTGGGGCACACATGCACACCTACCCAGTGTTTTCAAGCCATCAACCCTAACCATCAGGGCATCAGCTAGTCCTTGGTATCACATTTAAAAGGCAAAGATCTCTCCCCGACTCATTTTCTGTAACCAAAAACTGCACCACTCTTTGGAAGGCTGCAGCCTCCATTGGAGCGTTCCTTTAGTCAAACACATATTTCAATGCCCGCTATCTTAAAAGTAGTGAAAACATTGCCCAGTATAGAAAAGCAAGTTTACAGGCAAAGGAAAATGCTTAATTCAATGATTCTATCTCCTTGACCCTGTAATTCACATCCCTGGGAACAGGGCCTGGGACAGCAGTCCAGTAATAAAGTGTTTTTACAGTCATTGACTCCCACTTAAAAGCCACTTCACTCAGTTTTAGTCATTAGCTGATCAACTATCTTTAACAAAGGAAGGGCACTTCCATGTTCAAATGAACTTATCTAAAACATATTAGAAATGAAATATTTGGTCAAAATTATAAATGAGGGCAAGCTTGTAAATTATTTATTCATGACAATCTAGTCTTCAAAAATTCCTCATTTTGTAATGTATTGAGACATTACATGTATTTTGTAATGTGTCAATTATAAACTCATCAAAAACATTGTTTATTAATAAATATTTAATTGATGAGCCAAATATCGGGATTATTTACATTGTGTGAGATTTTAATAGTATCTTTAGACTCATCTCTTGACAACTCCAATGTTAATATGAAAGAACTGAGAAAAGGAAGAAGGAGGAGGAACAAAAAGAAGAGGAAGAAAGATTATTAGCATAAACTGTTAGAACTTTCAGTGAGTTTTGGTCTCAAAGTCTGAATATTTAGATTTTTTTTCATCATCTAAATCTTGGACAAGAAAATCAGTATTTTAAATCTTCTGATTCATCATCTTATTTATTTAGGTCTTTGCCTTAGGTTTCACATGCTTGCCAGAGAGAGAGAAAGTGAGAAATCACCCCCTCCCCCCAGGGGGATGGCCACACCACAATCCCTTCTTGCCTGTCATCCCAGGATCTTGAGCTCGCACACACACGTGTCTGGCGTGAGTTTGAAGCCGACGGGTCAGGGACTCAAACCACGGTCGCCCACGTGGGAGTCCAGTGATGCCATCCACTGACTCCCTGACTCACCATCTTTAAAAACAGGAGAGAAAATAATTTGTTATCCTCGCAGTTTATTAAACTAAAAACAGTGCTTGAAAATGTTCAAGAGACAGTTTGGAAGCAGACAGTAATCTAGTTAGTATCTATCATCATAGTCGAGAATTAATGAGAGCAGAAGTGAAGGGTAGTAATGTCAAAAATGTAAGAAAATGGACACACTCACATTTTGGTTTAGTCCTATTGTTTGTTTTTGAAGTAAAAGGCAGTTTTCTCCAAATGCTCGTAATGGGCTGGCCCCTTACAGCAGCTGGCATCTTCCAGCACACACTGAGAAGAGTACATGTCACGGGAAATTAGATGTGTGCAGTATTTTAATGTTAAAAAATTTGCAAGCTATAGACCTCAGTAGTTACTAGCGTCAAACACAGAGACACTTAAAAGAGGTTGTATTGAATATGCAATTGTATTTCCATGGTTTCTCTTAGACACTTCATTTCTTTCTTTTTCTGACTTTTCTAATTGTCTCCTTCTATGAAAATTTGTCTTATTTCAAGATGTAGACATTTTGAGAGCAGTCTCGTTACCAATAGCAATATCTCTGTGTTTATAAGTTTTTGCAATTTGTGAATATTGATTTGGAAGTAGGGGAGCTGTGGCAGCAAACCTAATCCCTGGGTTTGTATAATTATTCTGGCAAGTCTCCTTCTTAAATGCTTCTTCTATGTGTCTATTTGTGTTGCCACTAAGTTTTCTTTTTTTCTGACAGGGTCTGTATCATCGTATTACGTCAGCCATTTAGCTGGGACTGCAGGCATACACCAGCACATCTGGCTGTGTTTTTGTTTGTTTGTTTGTTTTTTAAAGAGGTTTTTGCTATAGGGTGCATGCACTCACTGGAGAAACAGAGCAAGCCAGAGAGACAGAAAGCAAGAAATCACTCCCCAGGGTAGATGGCCATGCCACAATCCTTTCTCCTCCATTCTCCTCTTGGGATCTTGGGCACGTATGCACACATGCCCAGTGTGAGTTTAAGACACTGAGTCCAGGATTAGAACCACGGTCAAATACGTGGAAGTCCAGCAATGTAACGATTATGTCATCTGCTGGTCCCCATCAGGATGTTTTATAAGTCAGGGGCTCACTACATTGTCCAGATCAGCTTCAAGCTTGTGGTCCTCCTCCCTCAGTCTCCCCCAGTCACCATGTCTGACCTTGGACCAGATTGGACCAGAATTGAGCCCAGGCCTCCCATGTGGTCCTAGCCCATGGAGGACAGCCTTTGTGCAATGTGCCACTGTGACTGGGCCTATCTGTATACCTCGTTGGCATCAATATCAATGTTGACATCTGCATCTATGTCTAAACCTCTATATAATCAATGAATATCTATTGCATAGCTAACGATATCTGCATCTATATCTAATATAAGGTCATTATAAGTTCATATCTTTATCAATATTGACATTAATATCTATTTCTTTTTATTAAGTTTTCAATCAATTATTGTCTTTTATTGTTATCTTTAAAATATAACATAATGGCTTTAGAAATCACCTGAATCATTCCTGTTGCTGGGGAACTCTTAGATCTTACTCATCAGCCTGTTGGACGGTTCCCTTTCAGGGATGTAGATACCATTCAAGAATTTCCTTATATGCTTATTTTTAACTGTTGTGACTTGTATCAAAGAAGCTGAATTTGAAACAAATTCAACGTCATTGCCTTCAAAGATCAACTCATCTTTCTGGGGCTGAGATTACTCAACAAGCAATACCTAGTTGTATCCAAACCCTCCAGATGTGCTTTTCACCCAAGAAATTTTGGATTTCAGTAAGAGAACCATTCTCCTGAATAACGACGGTGATGGGGAAATAAGCGGACACAGACCTCATGTTGTAACAGAAGCCCAGTGTCACAGCCTCGATCAAGTTCAGGACGTGCCTACAGATAGTGTGAGCTGTAGCCAGTTCCTTTCTGTTTCCACACCATTTGTCAACCCACAGCTTTTTCTTTTTCTTTCCAAGGAGACTGAGCTCTGGAATGATGTGGGTAAGCCCCTCTGCAGGGCTGCTCTGGGGTTGCACAGTAACTGTGCATCTCTTCAGTGATGTTGATGTTCCTGCAATGTCAATGGTCTGATCACTGAGAATGGGCTTCATCCTTGCATAAGATATGGCAAAGCCAACATCTACTTCTATATCTAATTCGTAATTCTAATAACATTGATAATTTCATATCATCTACATGTATTTATATATAATGTATGCCTATGTATTTGTCTATATATTGATATCAGTGTCAATACTGGTATCCACATAGACGGCTACCTCTAATGTAAGTTGCCTCTATGCATGTCCTCGTAGACTTGCATATCTATATTTAGAAATTGTCATCAATATTGAGACCTTCATCA
The DNA here is from genome assembly GCF_000334495.1 of Tupaia belangeri chinensis. Classification (NCBI taxonomy): domain Eukaryota; kingdom Metazoa; phylum Chordata; class Mammalia; order Scandentia; family Tupaiidae; genus Tupaia; species Tupaia belangeri. The sequence continues at coordinate 2,155,860 of NW_006206241.1, read as the reverse complement.
CTCTCTATACCTCTATTTCTATCTATGTTGATTTCTTTTTTTTGAGGGGGGTGGGGAGAGGTTTTTGCTATAGGGCACATGTGCTTGCCAGAAAGACAGAGAGACATAGAGAAAGTGAGAAATCACTCCCCGGGGGGATGACCACGCTGCAATCCCTTCTCCTCCATTAGCCTCTTGGGATCTTGGGCACGCACGCACACGTGCCCGGCGTGAGTTTAAGCCACTGGGTCCAGGACTCGAACTGCAGTCGACTACGTGGGAGTCCATTATATGCCAACTGCTGTTCCCATGTTTCCATATTTAATCTATGTCTATAACTCTGTTTATATCTATACCTATAACAATTTTAACATTGCCATCAACATTGTCTTCTTCACTTATGTTTCATCTATTTTTATCTCTATAACTTTTTCAATAAGATACCTGTTTCTATATCTGTGTCTCTATGTTTATATCTTTATCTGTATCTATATATTTATATGGTATTAGTATCAGCGTCTTTGCTGACATCGACTTCTACATGTGTGTTATATCTGACTTATTTGGTACTCTGAAAAGTCATGATGCACTTTGGATAGAAAAATAACGAGGACAGACGTAATGACGTTCCGATAACCCAATACGTCTACATCCGTGTCTAGATCTGCAATGTCTACACTGTTACTGACATCATCGTGAGGTACAGACATGCTCGTGTCTATCTCCATCTGTATACATAACTATGCCAAGTGTCTGTCCATAACTAGTCTATTATTTATATCAATATCGATGTTCATATCTAATTTGCATTTATTTTTTCTGTATCTGCATCCGTAGTAACATCAGCATCTCCATCGATACCTATTTTTGTTCATGCCACATCCACCTGCAGCTATTTCTGTGTGTGTATAAAATGTGTATGCATATGTATTTTTATCTCTATACAGCTTCATATAGATGTGTGATCCCCACCAACATAATGAGTTATTTGAGAACATTATACAAGTTTTCCTATCCTCAGTGAGCTCATGGGGAAGAGGAGAAGATGTAACCATCTTTTTCTACCTTATGAATTGACTTTTCCTAAATCTGAAGTAGGAGTGATTATAAGAAGTTTACGTTCAGACTCTATTGTAAAGTGATAACATTTGGTCCCAGAGTTATTGAGAGATGGTGAAGTGCCCCACCGCTTTTACTGACATGTTTATATTACAGGAGTGGAGCATTAGTAACTATTGCAGAGTCTGGCACTCCATAATGCCAGATAAGTGTCTGCTGGCTCCTGTTGCATGGCCATGGCCTGGCTTCTGGGTCTGGAAGCTCCGCCAGGGCAAGGCCGTCTCAGTATGTGTGCTGGACCCCACAGATGGGCTTCTAACTTCGTGTGCTCTGCCCTGCATCTCCCTGTAGCCAGTGCTGCGTGCTAGAGCTGACGAAGGTTTTAGTGCATATTTATTGATGAGGGAATTAGGAAGATCTCTTTTTTCTCCCGTGTATCAATGCCAGTAGAGAGAATGCTTATTTTCTCCCAATTCAGCCATGTGTAATTAAAAAAAAATTATCATTGATGTATAGATGTCATCTTCAACTACGTCGAATGTGTGTGTGTGTGTGTGTGTGTTTAAAGGTTTTTGTCACAGGTTCATGGCAGAGAAAGACAGTGAGAGGGAAAGTGAAAAATCCTCCTCCTCCAGCCCCTTCTCCTCCGTTCTCCTTCTGAGATGTTGGGCATTTACGCACACATACCCAGTGTGATTTTCAAGCTCTCTTGTCCGGAACTAGAACTACTATCGGTCATGTGGGAGTTCAGTGCCTTAACCACTGTGTCACCAGCTGGGCCCAAATGTGTGTTTCTTATTTAATAGTTTTGAGTACTTAACTTGAAATCCAGTGAGAATATGTGTTCAGAACTAATCTCTGAAAACATTTAACATGAAAAAAATCGGCATTGATTTTGTTAGAAGGGGATCTAGGAACTTCCAGGCTTCAGACAGGCAACTCCTACATTCGGACCGTTTGTTGCTTTATGGCATCTGTTTTCTACCGACATCTTGCCTTTCATGATGTAATCTCTGTCTCCACCACACTGTCCATTCGCAACATCGAACCCTCGTGGTCTACCATGATTTCTGAAATGCTTTCTCCACCCGGACCATTGAATAACCAGCCCCCGCTTCCTCTCGGGGAAGGTGACGAAACAATCGGCCCACCTGACTTGAAAGAATCTGGCACCCACACGGCAGCGTGTGTATGAGTTCCCCTTTGACTGATCACTGCCTCCGCCAGGCTCCTGACTTGTTCTCTGGGGGAGCCTCAGCTCTGACGGAGAGATTCTGCAATGTCTCAGGGAGTCCTGGCTTGCTGCTCACAGTAGGCATCCACACTTTTCTCCTCCTGGCGTGATGAGCAGCGTGGACATTTTGTACAGCTCTGCAAGGCCCTCCCAAGCCACAGGTTTTGCTCCCAGGGGCAGTCTTACCGCCTGTACTGGTCCAGTCTGAGTTGGGAATCTGGAGTGAGGAAGGCCTTCTAGAAATATTTACTTCCATTTTTGCTTCATTTTTGTCCCACTGGCCTTGAATGTTTAGCTATATACCCTTAGAAGTCAGAAGATGTCATAGCAAGTAAGAAATTCAAGACTGTTTTTCCAGAGTGTTCTGTCCATAGCTCTTTCTTTCAACTCTATACCTATTCCAGTGTCATGTGGCTATGAGATCCAGTCATGTGTTGTTGTTTTGTTTAAATAAGTATTTTATTTAACTTCACTTATTCTAATTTGACCAAAGCAAGCCACCAGGTCTGGAAATCGAACCATGATCGACCACGTGGGAGTCCAGTGCCCTTAACCACCATGCCACCTGTTGGCCCAGTCATGTGTTATTTAACTGTGGAGGAGTGTTTGAGGGGTCTATCCTTGGGTGATTCTGTCCCAGTGTGAACATCATGATTACACCTCTGCACACCTGGGGAGTGCAGCCTGCCACGCCCCTCGGCTGGACTGCAGAGGGAGTCCAGCAGCATAACCGCCATGCCATCCGCGGCCCCTGTTTCTCTTATTTCTAACACATTTTCTAGTCGTCTATCGTATACATTGAAACATAGACATTGAGAAAGCCTCTTGATACGAGTATGTTAATTATTAAAGCTATGTCAGGTTAGTGTTAATAATTAAAACATATTATTTTAAGATTTAATAGACTGCCACCACGGCGGTCTGGGCTACACACTGCTGCTCGTTAGGCTGGGGCCACGGGGGGCCCAGGCTGGAGTCCCTGCCCCTCCAGAAAAGCTGGGCACGATGGTGACCCACAACCCCAGCTGTTCAGGGAGCGGAGCAGGACCACAGGCCAGCCAGTGTGGGCCACACAGCAAGGCCTACTCTGAAAGAGCAGGTGCAGGAGCCTCACCTGTGATCCTGCCTGCTGCTTGGGGCCATGAGGTGGGAGGCCCATGACACAACCAACTCCATCTGAAAAAATAGTACACACAGAGCCACACACACACACACACACACACACACACACACACACACACACACAGAGCCACACAGAGAGAGACACACAGAGACCCATACAGATAGACACACACACAGACACACAGAGCCACATACAGAGAGACACACAGAGACCCATAGAGAGAGACACACAGAGACCCATAGAGAGAGACACACAGAGACCCATAGAGAGAGACACACAGAGACCCATAGAGAGAGACACACAGAGACCCATAGAGAGAGACACACAGAGACCCATAGAGAGAGACACACAGAGACCCATAGAGAGAGACACACAGAGACCCATAGAGAGAGACACACAGAGACCCATAGAGAGAGACACACAGAGACCCATAGAGAGAGACACACAGAGACCCATAGAGAGAGACACACAGAGACCCATAGAGAGAGACACACAGAGACCCATAGAGAGAGACACACAGAGACCCATAGAGAGAGACACACAGAGACCCATAGAGAGAGACACACAGAGACCCATAGAGAGAGACACACAGAGACCCATAGAGAGAGACACACAGAGACCCATAGAGAGAGACACACAGAGACCCATAGAGAGAGACACACAGAGACCCATAGAGAGAGACACACAGAGACCCATAGAGAGAGACACACAGAGACCCATAGAGAGAGACACACAGAGACCCATAGAGAGAGACACACAGAGACCCATAGAGAGAGACACACAGAGACCCATAGAGAGAGACACACAGAGACCCATAGAGAGAGACACACAGAGACCCATAGAGAGAGACACACAGAGAGCCCTCCAGAGAGACACACACACAGAGACACACACAGAGACACATACACACAGAGACACATACACAGAGACACAGACATACACACAGAGACACACCGAGCCACACACAGACCCACACAGAGACACACACAGAGATACTCACACAGAGACACTCAGACACACACACACGTGCAGACACTCACACAGACACACGCACACTTACACACAATCTTGGGCTTATTTCCTTGATGTCTTACATCTGAGTCTAAAATAGGCTTTCTTGCTCAGAATCTGCTTCCTTCTTCGCCCTTCCTTTCTACTCTCCCACTGTCCCTCTTTGTCTCCCTCCCTCTTTTTCCTCTTTCTGTTTATGGCAGACAGACGTGGTGCCTCTCCATGGAAGGCATCGCTTTCGCACTCTGTTTAGCTGTTGATTAATTTGCATTACTGGGACCGCCGCGATTTGATTAGCGTATTGCTATCTTACAGTTCTGAGCCTCTGCTAGCGATAACCGTGGGCGCCTCTGTTGATACTTTATTCAATAGGGTCTGTTTATAACTTCCGCAGAGGATGTGTTTTCATTTTAGAATGGCTGAAATCTAATTTATTGGGAAGAATTAGGATACACTTTCCCGTTAGAACTGTCAGGCCACACGTGGAATAAAACGGAGCTTGACAGCGTTGTGTAGGATACCACAATGAGGCATAAAAGGAGCTTGGGGAAGTCGGCTGCTCTGGCATCCGTTCTCAGAGTGTTTCAGAAGTTTATCAATTTGTTTCTAGTTAGGTGGTGCAGAGGTGTCAGTTTGCTTCTTTGAACAGTCGTCAGGGCTAGAATGAGAATGCTGCTTTATTATGAATAATATGAATATGAGCAGAATAAAACATCTCTCAAAGAGGACTTGGGAGAGTAAGTGGGGGGGAGTACGCTGAAACTAGTTTTGAAAGGACTTTCAGATACTTGAAAGGCTTATTATTATAAAAACCAGTGGAAGGTCTGAGAGTAATTAAATGCAGAGCAGTTTTCTGTCATCGCGATCCTTTCAGTCTACTGGTGAAAGTGTAGATTCTTACCTGGGGTATACGTTACCAAAGGCACAACGTTCAAAAACGTGAGCAAATCGGTACTTTCTGAGATATTCCCTAAAGGATGAAAAGGCCAGAAGTGGGACATGACGTACTGGGAAAATACTCGAGTGTCACTGGAGGGAGATTTCTAGTCTGCTCTGTTTATTTTGTTTTGTTTTATTTGTTTGTTTTCAACTTAGAAGAGCTAGTGGAAGTTACAGACCTGGCCGGCTCCTTCTCTTACAAAGCACACTGCATTATGCCTTCTAGCTTCCTCATGAACCTAGAAGACTGAATTTGCAGAAATATGGTCAAAATGAAAAAGAAAATAACATTTGCAAGAAAGCAAAGGCGAATAGAGACTAAAGGAATAACAAACAGCCATTACATGACTAAAATGTGTGTAAGAAATATTCAACAGATGGGGCCGACAGGTGGTGTGGTGGTTAAAGGCACTGGACTCCCACATGACTGACCATGATTCGAGTCCCAGACCTGGTGGCTTGCTTTGCTACGTTCTCCCTCTTGCTCTGTCTCTCTCTGGTCAAATTAAAATAATAATAATAATAAATAAAGTTGAATAAAATAATTCTTAAAAAAAAAGAAAAGAAATATTTGACACAAATGTCCCTTACTGTCCTGGTGAACTATGTATTTATCTTTAATGACTTTGTCCCGACCCGGGGGACAATTGAACAGGTTTCCTGAGGGAGTGAGTGAGAGACGGGACGAAGGACGCAGTGTTACAACACGGAGACGACCCACAGTCACAGCTCTTCAGGGTCGTCCGTTTATTGTGGGCAGCACGGGGACAACACAGTGTTGCAACTCTTCAGGGTCATCTGGGTCTTCTGGTGATTGTGGGCCAGGGATCGTGGTTATATACTGCTGGTGGGCAGTGATTGGTTGAATGAAGGATTGTAAAAGGTGGGTTATGATTGGTTACTTTTGTGGACCAATCATGAGGTGCCAAATATGCAAATCTGAGGGATTCTAAGACCTTGACATTTAAATAATTCAGGTGTGAATAAATTAATATCTTTTACTTCATTTCAGCATCTGTGTATATTGCTTTTCCCCTCTGAAGGTAAAGGTTTTATAAAACTTTGTTTATTTCATTTTATTTACGTAAGTATAAATATGCATTTTCAAGAAGTCAAATTTTCACTTCAGTTCTCTTGGGAGGAAAGGTGTACAGAGGGCAAGAGACGGAAGGGTCGATCTGAACGAAGATCGGAGAAGTGTCTGAAAAGGTAAGGGCTAGGAGTGAACCAAAAAGAAAAAACTAGACCCTACAAATATTTTTGCCGTACAGATTTGGTCCTTTGCTTTATCCACTACAAAGCAGATGGGGTCCTGCTGTGTGCTTCCCCTGGAGGTCAGACTCTGACCCACGACTCACCTGCTGGTCTGCGCAGGATTCCAGAGTGCTGTGTCTTCCTGCCCTCCTTCTCATAGAGTGCTTTAGCAAACACGCAGGTTTCTTCCCCTTTAGTCTGCATTTAGTATACTAAAATAGGGTTGTTTGATAGAAAACTGATTACTTCAAGGTCTAGCTGGCGGCTGGCTGTCCCCGGAGCGCCTTCGGCCCTTCACCCAGGAAGTGCAGGCTGGTGCCAGGGTGTGGGTCGGCTCCTGACAGGCCAGGGGAGGTTGTGTCAGGCCGTTCTTGGTTCCCTAGGACTGTGCTTTCGAAGAAACTGGAAATGGAAGGTGTTTTTGCTAGCCTCACCACCCAGTGCTGATGGGAGCAAATTAAAATATTGGCATCAATAGACCAATACGACTTTAAATGAATATCCTCGATACACCCTTCAGGCTTCTTTGATCTATGGAAATCAATAACCTTGACATTAACACAAACCCCTGCCTGTGATCATGGGTACAGCCAGACGGGCTTTGCAGCGGCCAGGGACAGCTTCGCACCCACCGGGGCATCTGGGGGCGACTAGGGAGTTAATGCCCTGACAGAAACAAAGATCCTGGAGGAAACTCAGTCCTAGGGGCACCGTCAGCCTCTTTATCAGCCAGTTTTACTTTCGGTCGTGGGCTTTAGGTTCATAATATAAAGAGCGGTGGAAGAATGCGACGAATCATTGAGCCCTTAAGTGGCGGTCATCTTTGCCATTAGTATAAAATTTCTTTATTGGAACTGGGGAATCCTTAAATGTTAAGTAATTAGGTTTCTCTTTGTAGTGCCTTTTATTCCTTCTTTTTTTTTTTTTTTTTTTTTGAGAGG
>NW_006206241.1:2120132-2147920 GCF_000334495.1 Tupaia belangeri chinensis | reverse complement strand
ATAGGGCGCGTGTGCTCACCAGAAAGACAGAGAGAGACAGAGAGAAAGAAAGTGAGAAATCACCCCCCAGGGGGGATGGCCACGCTGCAATCCCTCCTCCTCCATTCTCCTCTCAGGATCTTGGACACGCACGCACACGCGCCTGGCGTTAGTTTAAGCCACCAGGTCCAGGACTCAAAATGTAGTCAAGTACATGGAAGTCCAGCGACATAGCCATTATGCCAACTGCTGGTTCGTCTTTTATTTATTTATTATTTTAATAAGGGAGAGAGGTGGACCCCACGTGGTCATTGGTGCTATGAGCTCCCTCAGCCAGACCCAGGCCATTTCCTGTGAGTCAGTGACGGGACTGGGGCTCCCCCAGTGGGTGCTGACCGGCTCTTCTGAAAATGAGCAGTATTAGCTGCAGTTGTATATGTAGGCCCTAAAATGCGGTGACATAAGTTCGGTTCCTGATTGGGTGTCGCAGACGGGCACTGGGCCTGTGACCACGGCTGCTAACTCGGCGCCCAGAGCTCTCGTGACTGGCAACGCCCCGGTTGCTTGTTTGAGGGCGAAACCATCCAGTTTCTGTCAGGCCTAACATTTGTCTTTTTTATGCTACTTTATATTTTCTCCAAATTACAATAACTAGAGATTATCGATTAAGTTCAAACACGACTGCCAAGAAGCATGGAATAGCCCCGCAGAGACCCAGAAGCCGTCCTGCTGAGACAGGCCCTTCTTTGTCCAGTCCCTCCCAGCTGTCTTTTCTCAGCGGGCGCAGGGGATACAACCCATGCAACACCCTCAGGTGTCTGCCGTCGTCTAAAATTCATCTTCGGATTTAACACCGTTTGTTTAATTGCAAGAGGGCACGTGCACTCACCAGAGAGCGAGGGAGAGAGAGAGGGAGAAGGAAAAGCATCTCTAATGAGGAAGGTAACACCTTATCGCGACTTGGGCACCACGCACTTGGCAGGATTCAGACCATGGTTGGCCACCTGGTCAACAGCTCCCTTCACCACGAGACTATGGGGCCAGTCCTTAACTTCTTTTTATAAGTTTATTCATTTATTTATTCCATGACAGGGAGATAGAAAGTGAGAGAAAGCGGGAGGAGAGGAGCCCCAGCAGGGATGCAGTCCTGCCCCAGACTGGACCACCATCACATGTACTTGCAGGCCCGGGGACCTCGGGACGTGGGCCTAGAGGCTTCCTGTGCGGCTTCACACAGAAGAGCTCTGAGACACAACTGTACCGCCGTGACCGGCCCTGATTCTAATTCCAGCCTTACCCCCGTGACCAAGGACTGCCGACGTGACCTCGTGAATACTGAACAGCTCTTTTATCCCGACCTCTTCCCTGTCAGCGGACTGTCCAACATACCCAAGGGCAGCGCGGAGCTGTTGGTCACCGCGCTCCAGGTCCCGCCGCGGGAGAAGTCTCACTGATGCCCCTCTGTCCTCCTATTGCTTCATGCTCCCGTGCTTACATGACTGCGATTCGTTTGGGTTTTTATGTATTTCATTACCCACTTATTTATTTGCTAATTTTCCAGCATTATAAGATGCTTCAGTCTCTTTTTTTCCTAATATTTTATACCTCTGTGCTCGAATCACCCATTTTTCCAAGGAATCCTATTTGCTCTTTGATGGTTGTTTTTGTTTTTTTATAAAGTCATTTTTTAATTCACTGTTTTTATTTTTAAGATTTAATTTTATATACTATTTTATTATTATAATTATTATTTTTAAACATTAAATTACTATGAATCATTTATCTCATACAGAGAATTTACTCAACACGAAATACACCTCAGACTAGTCCAGTTGGGAATATTATACATGTCATCATCAATAGGTAATTAACCATTTCTGTCCCACAATGTCGTATCTCTCTACTTCTCAATACACTCTACCCTTCTCCCACGCTCCTTCCACACTGTCTCCAATGTCAGTAACTATTTTCACTGCTTTTATGCCCCCTAATCTTTCAGTCTCTACCATAGTGTGCAGACAGTTGGTTTATGTTAAGTGGAGACATACAGTTTCTCTCTTTCATAGCCTGACTCACTTCACTCAGCAATAAATCTTCCGTATTTGTCCACTTTATATCAAATGCCAGGGTCTTCCTTTTTATGGCTGAGTAGTATTCCATGGAGTATATATGCCACACTTTTTCAATTTGTTCATCTGTCGTGGAGATTTGGGTTGCTTCCATGTCTTAGCAATCGTGAATAATCTTGCAATAAACATTGATGTGCAAGCACTTTTTTGACTGAGCCTTCTCCTGTCCTTTTCGTAGATTCTCAGGAGTGAAACTGCTGGATCGTGTAGTAGTTCTATTTGTAGATCTCTGAGGAACCTCCATATTATTTTCTACAGTGGCTGGACCAACTCCCACCAACAGTGTAGGAGGAGAATGGTACAGAATCCAAGATCTTGGATCTAAGTACGTTTACCTTTGTTGCTCTAAGGTGGGGGTGCTTCTAGGCCTTCTCAGCTGCGACAGTGGCTGTGTATAAGCACACTGGTCCATATGTACACATGCTTACTGCACTTCGCCTGTAGCCATGCATATCTACACGGAGCCAAACTAAGCCCATGGTGACGTCAGCCCTAATCCACTTCCATGTGGATCATTCCAGCCTCTTCTCTTTGGGTCTCCAACCTCCTACAGTACCAGTAAGGAACCTGCCTCCCACCACCTGCCACCTGTCACCTAGTTCTGCTTTATTTTGACATCTCCAGCACCACCAAGATTGTTACCACGAGCCCGTGGGGGAGAAAGCGTTGTGGTCTGAAGTCAAGTTCTGATGCTGTGCATTCGGCCTCTGCTCTCAGTTACCTCCAAGGTCAGCTCTGCTTTGCTAAGCTCCATCAGCAAGTGCCTTCTATTCCTCTGGATTCCCTCAGGTTGCCTTGTCAGATCCCACACACTATATTGAGAGCTCACCAAGCAGTCAGAATTATTGTATTTGCAGGCACTTAGGATATTTTTTTTTCCTGTAAAGTCCTATAGCTTGATAAACACATAGTATCATGTATAAACCCTTTCAGTAGTTGTACAAATCTCTGCTTCACCTATTCTACCTTCCTCCTCTCCCCTGAACTCCTGGAACTCAGTGGTTTTAATATTATTATTATTATATTATTCTACATAGAATCCAGCAGATGTTATGGTGATTAAGGCAGTGGGACCCTACATGGCTGACTTCAAAGTTTGAGTTTTAGGCTTAGAGGCCTGAAAACACTCCAGACATGTGTGTATGCATGTGCCCAAAATCCTGAAAGGAGAATGGAAGAGAAGAGAGTGTGGTGTAGCCATCCTCCCTGGAGATTGAGTTCTCACTTTTCTCCGTCTCTCTCTATCCCTCTCCAGTGAGTTCATGTGCCCTGCAGAAAACAAAACAAAACAAAACAAAACTTAAAATAATAATAATAATTCTCTATAGTTTGGCTTTTTCCAGATGTGACATAATCGGAATCAGAGAATGAGTAGTATATTCGGCCTGCCTCTCTCACTTAGCAGTATGTGTTTAAGATATATCTGGTTGTGGGGACCAGCAGGTGGGGTGGTGGTTAAGGCGCTGGACACTCCCACATGGCCAACCATGGTACGAGTTCCAGACCTGGTGGCTTGCTTTCTCATTTTCCCTCCCTCTCTCTCTGGTCAAATTAAAAAAATAAAATTAAAATAGATGATTCTTTTTTTTAAAAAAAGACACATCCAGCTGTTAATGTAGCTCCATGGCTTCTTTATCTTGATCATCCAAGTGCACTGCAGTTTCTGTACTAATTTGACGTGTCGGGCTTCTTGGTTGCTTCCAGCTTTTGGCAATTAGAAATGAGCTACTATAAACATTCTTCTGCAGGTTTTTGTGTAGACACAACATTCAAACCAGTACAAGCTCAACTGCTGGGCTGTATGGAAGAGTATGTTTAGCTTTGTAAGGAGCTACTGAACTATATTCTGAAGTGGCTGTACCATTTTTCCGATCTGCTAGAAATGAATGAGAGTTGCTCTGTTTCACATTCTCATTAGCAACTCACCTCTCTTTCTCTCTCTCTCTCCCCTTCCCTCCTCTCTCTCTCTCATTTTCCCATTCTGCTAAGGTGTGTAGCAGTGTTCCAGTGCTGTTTTAATCTGTATTCCATTAATGACAAAGTGTATTGAGCTTTTTCTCAAATGCTTATTGACAATCATTGCATGTTTTGTTTCTTGTTTTTTTGAGGTTCAGATCTTTTGCTCACCCTTTCATTGGGTTGTTTGCTGTTAACTATTGTTGAGTTTTAAGTGTTTATTTTTTCTTTGTTTTTAGAGACATTTTTGCTATAGGATGTGTGTGCTTGATGGGGAAACAAAGACAGACAGAGAAAGAAAAAGTGAGAAATCACCCCTTGGGGGTTGGCCACACCACAATCCATTCTCCTCTCTGGATTTTGGGCATGCACACATACCACATCCAAAGTGAATTTCAAGCCACCAGGTTCAGGACTCAAGCTGTGGTGGGTCACATGGGAATCAAGTGCCTTCGCCACGATTACATGTGGGTACAAGCTCTTTACATGTATACTGAAATCTGTAAGCAAACGCTCTTGATGAGTATTTTCTCCCCATTCGTGGCTTTTCTCTTCATTCTCTGAAGGTTGTCTCTAGCAGAGCAGGTTTTTACTTTAACAAAGCCCAGCCCAATACTACTGGTACCATCCTCTCGGGAGTGCTTTTGCATTCGTACCTAAAAATTCTCCAACAAACTCGAGATTTCTAGCTATATAATTTTTCTCCATTTGGAGTTAATTTTGTGAAAAGTACATGACTGAGGTTTAGGTTTATTTTTATTTATGCATGGATATGCAATTGTTTGTATAACATTTGTTGGAAAAACTATCTTTCCTGCATTGAACTTATCCATATGGTACAATCCTCAGTGCTTTCTGACTATCATTACTTTAAACAACTTTGTTAAAATTATGGTAAAAATGAAAAAAAAAATTCCCTTCACTTATTTTTTCTCTATCATTCTTCCTTTTAAACTAAATATTCAAGATTTCTAGCAATATAATTTTTCTCTTTTCCAATGAACTTTTATCATTTCCTTCAGGGCAGGTCTGCTGGCAATGAATTCTCTAGATTTTTGTGTAGTTTTTAAAAATTTTTTTTGAAAATCTTTCTTTCTTCTTTACCTCTGAAGTACATAAAAATTTAGTGCTTTTTTCCCCTCAATTTTTAGATATTTTATTTTACCCTCTTCTGGCTTTTATGGTTTCTAACAAAGATTTGGTATAATTTGAATCCTTGTTCTTCTATAGTTAGGGTATCACCTTCTCCTTATTCTGCTAAAAGAAAAATAAGCCAGCCAGTTTAAAAGAGTAGAGTTTTAATTGAGCAAAACTTAACATGATTTAAATTGGGGAGTTGTCCCAGACTTCTAGATGACTCCAGCTAGCCTCGTAGTCAACTCAGTATTTAAGTTCCAAAAAGGGAAAATGAGGTACAAAAAACAAAGTGAAGGAATGAAGCAGAGAAACAACTGGATTGGTTACAGGTGGATGGGAGGCCACACAAACAGGCCAAAAGGTGGGCGTTCTGTGATTGACTGAAGTGTGGCTACTGTGATTGGCTGTAACCTAAAACCAGCTCAGAAAAACCGCCTAACATGTATGACTTCTGCTTATCCACAGGCATCCAAGTGTGGGAGGAGAATGGCCGCTTTAGGACAACATAGTTTAATAGTTCTCTCAAGATTTTTTAAAAAGAATTATTTATGTAATAATATTTATTATTATTATGTCGTCATCTGAGCAGGGACAGAGAGAGATGGACAGTGAGAAAGTGTGCTGTCAGGTCCAGGACTTGAACCGTGGTCAGCCCCTTGGGAGCCCAGAACCTTAACCACTATGCCACTTGCTGACCCCATTCTTTCAAGAGTGTCTTTGTCTTCTGTTTTATGTAATTTGAATAAGATGGGCATAAGCATAGTTTTGATGGTATTTATCCTACTGGATATCTCTGAGCCTCCTGGGTCTGTGGCTTGATGTTGGTCTTTAACATTTAAAGACTTAGTCATTATTACTTTAAATGTTTTTTCGCTGCCTTCTTTGTTCATCTATGGTATTCCAATTATGCTTGTACTATATCTTTTGAAATTGCCTCCGAGTTATGGAATGCTGTGTGTTATTTTATTTTACTTCTCTCCTTTTTATTTATTTGTTTATTTTAGATTTTTGCTATAGGGCAGAGAGCTCTCCAGAGGACAGAGGGAGACAGAGAGACAGAAAATGAGAACTCAGCCTCCCCAGGGGAGATAGCCATGCTGCAATCCTTTCTCTTCCATTCTCCTGTCGGGGTCTTGCACATGCACACACACACACAGCCTGAGTTTTGAGCTGCCAGACCCAGGACTCGAACCACAATTGAACGTGTTCGGGTGCAGCGCCTTAGCTACTACCCCAGCTGCTGGCCCTTACTTTTCTTCTCTTCGTACTTTATTTTGGAGAATGCATGTTAATTTGTCTTCAAGTTCACTGTTCCTCTCTTGGTCATGTCCGGCCTGCTTAAGATCCTATCAAAGACATTCTTCATTCCTGTTACAGTGTTTTGATTTCTACCTTGTTTTAAAAAATTATTTTTAGATTATTCCATCTCTCTTCTCACCCATTTGTTCTTAGATACTGTCTACTTTTGCCAGTAAAATTCTTAACATATTAATCATAGTCATTTTAAATTCCTGTCTGAACATCCTGTCATCTGTGTGATGTGTGAGTCTGGCTCTCGTAGCTACTTTGTCTCCTCAGACTATGTGTGTATTCCTTGCCTTTTGATGTGCCTTGGAATTTTTTGTTGAAAGCCAGATAAACTCTGCTGAGTAACAGGAACTGAGTAAATAGATCTTCCACGTGAGATTGATATTCATTGGGCTAGAGGTTAGACTATTTTAAATATTTTCCATAGCTAGAAGACATAGAGGCTTTGATTGCCCGGCAGTTCTTGTTTTTATCTCCCTTCTTGAATTCTTGCTGCCTTCATTATTCCTTCTTACAGAAAAATCTGCATTTTGAAGTTCTTTAAGTTGTCATTCGCTATTACCGTATTGGAGCCTGGTGCTGTTGTGGCAAATTTGAAGGGAAGGGAAGTGTTCTATAATCTTCTAATTAGGTTTTATTCTTTTCTATTTCTTTTTTAAAAATTTTGCTGGAAGGACTAGCAGTTGGCGTAATGGCTATGTCACTGGACTCCCATGTAGTCAACTGTGGTTCGAGTCCCAGACCCAGTGACTTAAACTCATGCTGGGCACATGTGCATGCATGCCCAAGATCCCAAGAGGACACGTTAGGCATGTGTGCATGCATGCCCAAGATCCCGAAAGGAGAACAGAGGAGAAGGGATTGCAGCGTGGCCATCCCCCGTGGGGGGTGATTTCTCGCTTTCTGTCTCTCTGTCTATCTCTGTCTAGCGAGCACACACACCCTATAGCAAAAACCTCTCCTCAAAGGAAAAAGAAAATTTTGCTGGAGAACACATGCATTAGATAAAGAGAGAGACAGAGAGAAAGAGAGCACCCCCCCACACACACGTTCCCCATGGAGGATGGTCATCTCATAATCCCCTCTCCCTTTCTCTCTACTTTTGGGATTTTGGATATGCTCACACATGTTCTTGGTGTGTTTTTCAAATCACTGGGTCTGGGACTCAAACAGCATAGTCATGTGGGATCCAGTTGTGTTAATCACGTAACACTTGCTGACCCGAATTTTAGTATTTTACTTTGCCTGTCTCTGAGCTGTGACCTTTACAAGGGTTTTTCCATTCCCTTCCCTGGTGGCAATGTTCCCAGACTATTTCTTTAAATCCTGGCCTCTATTGACTATTTTCTCCTCCACTGGTGAGACAGAACAGGGGGGAGAATTCACTGTCCCTGCCTGGGATAAGGTTCTGGTAAAGTCCATTTTTCTTCAAAGAGCAGGCTCTCCTTACGGAGAATGCTCTGTGTGCATTTGACCAAGGTTACTCGCTAATCCCCACACTTCTAGGAACACAAGGACCTTCCTCGATCTTCACAACAAGGACCTCATAAAATCCCTTTCGTTAGTGCTCAGATGCTGGGGCTCTCCTGGGACTGAGCTCGCAGGAGTCTCTTGTTCTCATAACTCACGCTCAGCCTCCACATTTCACCAGAATTACCATGTAAGCTTTCCTACCAGTGGATGTCAATTGCCTCCATCTGAGTAAGCAGACCCCACCCAGGACTGCCTGACTCAACCATCCCTCCAGCTTTTGTGGTGATAATTGGTCTTGAAACTTCAGCTTCCTTTTAACAGTTAGTTTGTCCAACTCTTTCTCTTAGTAAACTTCTTTTTAAGAATTATATATTGGGAACCAGCAGTTAGCGTAATGGCTATGTCACTGGACTCCCACGTAGTCGACCATGGTTCACATCCCGAACCCGGTGGCTTAGAACTCACGCCGGGTGCATGTGCGTACGTGCCTAAGATCCCGAGAGGAGAATGGAGGAGAAGGTATTGCGGAATGACCATCCCCCCTGGGGGGGTGATTTCTCGCTTTCTGTCTCTATGTCTCTCTCTGTCTGGCGAACGCACGCACCCTATAGCAAAAATCTCTCAAAAAAAGAAAAGAATTATATAATTAATTACTTAATTAATTTTTATTAATTTGATCAGAGAGAGTCAGGGAGAGAGAGAAAGGGAAAGTGAGAAAGTGAGCCACTAGTTTTGGACTTACACTGTGGGAGTCTGGCAGCCCAATCACCACGCCACCCGCCAGCCCCTCTCGTGAACTTTCTGCATGTCTGAGCTGAGACTGTTGGGCTTGCCTTTATTGTGGAGAATATTCTTGTGGGTATGAGGTTTTTGTTTGACAGCGTGTCAAACATCCCCTCCCATTGCCTTCTGGCCTCCTTTATTCCTAATGAGAGACCAACTGTCGATGACCTCTCCCTTCTTCACGAGTCATTTTTTCTGATGCTGGTCTCAAGATTTTCTATTTGTGTTTGGTTTTCAAGTTTGACAATGATGCATTTGGTGTGGATCTCTACTTGGAATAATTTCTTGCACTTCTTTTCCTGCTACTACGACTGTCAATTCCATTTCTGTCCCTTTCTCTCCCTTCTCCGCTGCTGCTTTCCCACTACACACCACGGATACAGTGGAGGGGAGTACAGGCACATGACATTGCTGGCTTCTCTCTTCTGGTTTCTCAAATGCACTACACTTACCTCCATCATATGCACATCATTCTTTTTATAATTACTGTTTAAGAGACAGCATCCCTACATGCTTCCCATTGTGGCCTCAAGCTCACAGGTGTCTTGTCTCAGCCTCCCAAGTTGGGGTTGCAGGCACGTCCCACTGCATCCAGGTTGTAATGTATTCCCTTCTGTGAACATTCTCATTTGATGAGTCATTGTCATAATAAATTTTCAGTATTTTTTAAAGCGTGGCTTATTTCACATTTACAACTTATTACTAATATTGCTTTACAGTCTTTTATTCTAATTGTGACATCTGACCTCTCTAAGAAAGTTTTCATATAACGTAAATTTTTCCAGGTTGTTTGAAAGTCTCAATTTATTATTTTAGAAAAAAAAAGGAAATTTTAGGTAATACTGTAATAACTCTGAAATCTTATTTCATCCTGGAATCTACTCTTATTCATTCTGGGAATCATCAAGTTGTTTAGTAATCTGGATGTATTCTGTAAAATGTATGTCTCTACCTGTGTGTAACTACTGCTGAGCTGTTTTGATACTCATTGTTTTTATTTTAATTCTGGATTCCTAGGGGTTATACCATATTAGCATACCTTAAGGGTCAGACAGTAATTTGTTCTGTGACTAGTTCAAACACCGCGGGACAACGAAGCGCCCTTTGCTGATAAGTGTTTGTGTGGCTTGAACAGGTTCAGCCCAGGCTGTTCTAAAGTCCTCTCTGGTTCTTGCCTTCCCCTGGCCTCTCTTGCATCTCTCCCACAGGAATCCCTCCCTCTCTATCTTTGTCTAGATGGAGACACGTGGTGCTAGGCGTGGGCCCCTGCTAGTCTCTCAGTGTGTGTGCGGCTTTGTATAGGCGCTCAACCTTCAAGACCATGAGAGTTACGTGGGGGTTGACAAAGGCCTGCCATGTATGCATCATTTCCCTGTACCTCTGCTATATCCCTGGCTGCTCAGCTGGTCTGTGCCCCAGTCGGGATTACAAATTCTGATTACCTACAACAAAGGGTTTCCCAGTCATGCACCCCTGGGACTACTAGTGCTCTGGGGCCACCCAGGACACAGGGCTTCTCTGCCCCAGATCATGTCAGCTCCCTCCAGAAACACACTCTTGAGTTCCACAACTTGCATCGCTCTTGGAAAAGCTCTGTGCTAATGGGCCGGGGCAAGATAGCGGCAGCCCTAAATAAATGCACTGCAGATCCCACTGTCCTTACTCAAGGTTGGATCATTTTCCTTGGATAAATATCTATCGATTTTGGTATAGCCTTAGTCATTTTCTGAGTGCTAAAATGATTATTTTTGACCTTATTTTTTCCTACTTTATCTTTGATTTGGAGGCAAAGAATTTACTTAGCTTCTCACTCCACTATGCTGAAAAACCTGACTCCATCAACATCTAAATTTTATTAAAATTAGTTCTCCTGTCCCAACTCACTGCATTACGTATGCGCTGGAAAATAGGCTTCCATGTGTACCCCAATCATTTGGAAAGATTAAGGGAACGTATTTGTCAGCTTATTCTAATCACGAGTGCCTAAAACAAAAAACTTAGATTTCACCAAATCTGAAAGCCTGCCAAAGTGCCACTTAAAGTTCTTCCCTCATCGTCTCCTGTTTTGAAAAAGACCAATTGAAATATAATAGAGCCGCTGAGAAGCTTTGCTATAATCTTTTCTTGCCCAGTTTTGCAGTCCAAGCAAAGCTACTTTAAAGTCCTTTTACACTCTTGAATGAAGATGAACTGATTAAGGAAAGCCATGAAGAGAGCCGCACTGCTGGCTTAACGTGGGCGGCGGGAGCCTGGGTGTGCGGCGGGAGCCTGGGTGTGCGGGGTCTCACAGAGGAGCCCGCTCCTCCCGCTCTGCTGGGAGCGACGTCTGTGCCAGGGAGGATGATCTCTGTTAAAGGCCCGTCATAGGTTCCGGGCACACCACGGATCAGGCCACATTCTGCACTTTTGAATGTTAATCCTGTGTGTTTCTATTCAAGATAATAAATACAGATTTTAAGTGACTTAGATACACTTTTGAAATCAAGTTTTGAAGGAGATACTTATTATGCTAAAATGCATACTTTTGTTAATTCAATTGAAACATGTGAAGAGCGTGCATTCACTATATAGAAAAGAAGCCATATCATAAAATATGCTTGAAAGAAAAAATAATTTCCTTATGAACCTTATTTGGAATTTCAAAGCTTCAGACATCATCTATTTATATATAACTTCATGGCTGAATTCACCTATTAGAAGGAGTAGAAAAGCATTCAGAAATCCCCAGGACAGAACAGACAATATTTTTCAGCAAGCAGGTCTAAAGACTCATTTGAAACAAATGTTCCTGATACTGTTTTTCTTTGCTTTTCTCTTTGATTGAGGCCTTAATAATGGGCACTAATTAAATATTACTACTAAGGAAACACTTAGAATCAAAACTAAAAATATTATAAGATTATTCCCAATTATATTTCTCTAAAAGAATAGAATGTTCAAATTTGCTGCTTAGACAATCTGCAAATGAAATCATAATTTCTAGCTTTCTAAATTATTTTAAGAGTTCTTGCTTTAAAATATTTTACATAAATATCTTGCAGTTATTTTATCAAACCATTTGATTGACGTGTAGTTGACATGCAAAAAGCTGTGTATATTTCATATGTACAGTGAGCATTTGAATAGGCACACGCATTCTCACCTCCAAACCATCACTCAACTCCATGCAATAACCCTGTCACCTCGAGAAGTTTGCTAGCATCCTCTTCATGTGTTAGTACTAGTTTCTGTGATTAGAACATTGAACGTGGGGTCTATCCTCTCAGCAAAGTTCTGAGTGCACGATACAGTGCCGGGAACCGGGGCGCTGAGCACTGGCTGTCCAGGGCTCATCAGTCTGGAGTAGGAGAAGCCCAGTCCCCTCCCCCAGGCCCTGGTAATTACCGTCACATTCACTGCTTTTATGGGGCTATTTGAGATCCATCCTGTGAGGGTGTCCTGTATGTCTGCCCCTGTGCGCTGGTTTATCTCAGCTAGCATGGTGTCCTCCAGCTTCATCAATGTGCTTATTTCCTTTTTTCCCACAGGGCGTGTATGCTTGCCAGAGAGACAAAGAGAGGGATAGTGAGAAATCACCCCTCAGGAGATGGCCACACTGCAATCCCTTCTTCTCCATTCTCCTCTCAGGATTTCCTGTGTGCATGTACGCACACCTGGCATGATTTTCAAGGTGCTGGGTCCAGGACTTGGAACCATGATTGGCTATGTGGAAGTCCACTTTAGCTCTCATGACTAACCACCTCCCAAAGGTCTCACCTTAACCAACACCTCACCTGCTGGCTCAGTACCATCCCACTGTGTGTCTGTGCACTTGCTCTGTCCGTATATCTGTCCATGGACAGTGGGATTGTCTGTCTGGAAAGTCGGATTATCTATCCATAGACATGGGTTTATCCATCCATAGACAGTGGGATTATCCATGACACCTTATTTTGGCGGTGGTCAATAATATGGCAATGAATGTAGATGTGCAAATACCTCCTTGTGATTCTCTTTTAATTTTCTCTCGATGGAGACCCAGAAGTGGCATTGCTGGATTTTACGGGACTTCCACTTTAAATGTTTTGAGGAACCTTCGTCTGTTTTTCGTACTGTCTGTCCTAATTTATACTCTTCCTGTTGGTATACAGAACTCTCTTTTCAATTCTCATCAATACTGATTTTTTTGAATGAATGTAAGAGGTGTGAGTTGACAGATCTCAGTGTGGGCAAACCCAACTTATAAACAATGAACATTCCAAGGAAGTCTTATAGGAATCACTTACTGAATGAGGCCTAAAATCTCAACATTGGCCTTTGGCCAATATTTTAGATGCTTTCTTCTTTTTAGATATTTTATGCCTTACAAAAACAGAGGGGAAGTACATTTTATTTTATTTTAAATTAACTAAATGATAAACTACATGATTATTTAAGAAGAAAAGTATGCATAGATTATCAAAGCAGAATTTTGCGTTCATCTCAGTGTATGAACTACCATGTCAAAACACCATGAACTAGGCAGCTTTTAAACAGCCGAAGCTCATTTCTCACAGTTCAGGGAGCTGGAAGTCCATAATCAAGGAACCCACAGGCTCCACGTCTGGTGAGAATCCTCTTCTTGGGTCAGAGTGATGCCTGCCCTAGGGCCTCCCATGGGAGAGGGACACTGTGGCTCACGGAGGCTCTGTATCAGGGCCCTGATTCCACCCTGAAGACGCTGCCCTCGTGACTAATCACCTCCTCCTAAAGGTCTCTCCTGTAGTAACCTCACCTTGGGGATTAGGATTTCAACATATTAATCTGGGAGTGTGATCATTCAGACCATAGCAGCAGCCATACTTCATTCTCCTGTTCCATGTTCTTACTTCTGAGTATTATTTTATTCCCACACATGCCAATTTTAACATACCAAATTCGACTCACAAACTTGGTAGAATCATTTTTTCCAGAAGCCAACAGGCAGCCCTGACATTTCAGAGAGCTGGAGCGAAGTGGACACGCGTGAAGGTGTGCATCCCTGCAAAGCCTTCTCGGTGCCTACTGGGCCTTTGTTGTTGTTAGAACAACTCAGCAAAGTAAAATTCCATTTTATTGTGGGCAGCATTGTTTCACATATGTGCTCTCTCTCATTCTCTCCCTCCTTCTTTCTCTTTTTCTGTCTCTCCGTCTCATTCACAGAAGAAGCGAATAAATAAACTCTTAATAAAAAAGAGCCAACCTGTTTTCTACTTGAAAGAGTCCTCGGTCTCACAGGGCCAACTGTGTTCAAATCTTGTCCCTCGTGGCTTAGAAGATACTCCAGACACAGGACCATGTGGCCAAAGTCCCAACAGCATGGAGACAGCAGGAGAAAGGATTCCAGCTGACCACATCCCTCCCCACTAGGGGGCGTACTTTCTCCCTTTCCTTCTCTCTTTGTCTCTCTGGCATGTGCATGTGGCAAATCAAAAAAAAAAAGAAAAAAAAGGACAAGACTAATATTTGTGGTAGCTGATGTCAAATATAACCCCTCAATGAGCTTTACATCATGGTCTTCACAGCTTTTTATAGCATCTTCCCCATGGGTAATTTGCTTGTAGCCATCAGAAGACGGCAACATTAAGAGATGCCATATGTCTGCCTGAGAAGCCAAATACTGGGACTCCTTCTTACTAGCAGCCGGGCCCTGTTGCTTTTCTGGCCTTCTTGTTCCAATGAGGCAAGTCACCAAAGAGCTGGGAATGGACTGTAGCCAACCTCCACCTAAGAGCATGGACCTTCAGTCCAGCAGCCAGCAGGGAACGGGGTTTGCCTTTGAGACGGCCTTCAACATCCTGGCTACAGACGGTGGGGTCCCTGAGTGAGGAGTGCCAGCTACATTCTATCCAGATTCCTGACCCGTAGGAAGTGAGATGACATGAGAGGATTTTTAAAATGGAATTAAGTGATTGGAGAAGTAGAAGAGAGACAGATGAGCATAGTCTTAGCAACAGGGCGGATGGAGAATGTTCAGAAGAGAGGAATCGAGCAGTGTAGGAGAAAAGCAAGCAAGTAGGGGCTGGAAATTCCTGGTCAGTTTAGCACCGTGCAGATATCGTTACCTCCTTCTAGGCATCAAGTTTAGGTGGTCTTATTGGAAGAAAGAATGATAAAGAAGCAACTCAGGTTGCGAGAAAGGAAGGAAGACAGGGATGAGAGTAGCAGTGGGAAGTTTCATTGAGTTAAGGGAGTAAGTTATTTGAGTGTTTCAGATTAGGAAGGACTTGAGCCTGTTTATTGGTTCAAGGATCATTACTAGAGAGAGTATGAGTTTGAAAACATTAATATAAACACATGTAGGATCAGGGCCAGTGGGTGTTGTAGTGGTTAAGATGTTGGACTCTCACATAGTTGTCTGCAGTTTGAGTCCCAGACCTGGTGACTTGAAACTCATGCCAGGTGCATGTGTGTGCATGCCCAAAATCCTGAGAGATGAATGGAGGAGAAGGGATTACAGTATGGCCCTATCCCCCTGGGGTGATTTCTTGCTTCTTGTCTCTCTATTGAGCACACATGATCTATAACAAAAAATCTAATAACAAACATCAAAAACCAAAACGTGTAGGAGCAGCCCTCTGGGTGGAATGAAAGGAGACAGGCAGACCCCTCTGGAATGATCAACCATGTGGGTCCCAGGCTAAGGGGCCACAGGTGCCTTCACTCGGTAGCACTCCCTTCTGTCGTCCCGACTCGCCAGCATCACTCCCCAGGGCGGGGTCACAACAGACACCTGCAATTGTCAGACTGTGCATCAAGGAAGGGGCTAACGTCCTTCTGCACAAGTACTCTGCCTTTTAGACCTTCGTTCTTTGTTTAAAGTACACACACACACTCTGACACACACAGTAAGCCAGCAGGGCCTTCATGCCATGACCTAGCCATCATGGGTAATGCACACACATCCACCCATCTTGGACAGAGGGATCCCAGGATGTGAACCAGGGTCCTTCCCATGTGGGTCCAGTTGTGTTACTGCTTTGCTACCTCTGGTCCTATCCTTTTATTCTTCCTGATTGCTTTTGGAAATGGTTGCCTACTATATTCCACTTTTAGATTTTTTCCCAGGCAACACTCATGCCTCTGTTTAATATTTTAACTATAATTGCTAGAAAAAATACATTTTAAAAAATAATAAATTTTTAAATTGTTACCTTCATATGTTAGTTTTTTTAAAAGGTACATGTGCTTTGATTCTATGTGAAAAGACTAGTTTTGTAGTTTCTAGTATTTTTTCCTAGCAATGGTTATGAAAAAAAAATGCTGAGGCAATTTATAATGTACTAGATTTGCTCTGATTTGCATGTGACATTTTTAAGCAGAGGTATAGAGTATTACTGCAGTGAACCACCCGTCTCTCTTAAGATTCCAGAAGACTATCAGGAGGGGTCACGCACAGGAGTGACCCACAGGGCCTGTGGTTCCTTGACATCAAGTTGATTTTTCTAAACCCACAGCGTGATATTCGAGCACTTAATTTCGAAATGCAGCTTAAATCACAGAAGCCATAATATGTCAAATGATCCCACACTCGCAGGGGGAAAACAGTAAGTAATGAAAAAGCTATGATTGCTTTTCTGTCCCTCCAAATGACAGTTATCACCTCAATGACCTGCTCCGGGCGGACCAGTCTAAACCTGACACACTAAGGGATAACGTCATCTAACAGGGTAGTTACAAAAATCAATACAAAACCCATTTCAGAGATACTCTGTGTAAGAATCCTGGTGTAATGTTCATTTATTGAATAGGCCTGGGGAAAAAAAACACAACAACTTTTCTGATATATATGCCTTACCTTTCAAGCAAAGGAATTCTGTAGGTAAGCAATAATTGTATTTTTCAATCTATTACTTAGACTTGCCACAGCTCAGGCTGGAATCTAATATATGGGTGATGGCTATAACTCAATTACGGAGCCTCGGTGGAGCCCTGGTGTATTCAGAGAGTAAAGGAACATAGCGGGCAGCTCCTGCGTTTCTCCGGATGAGTGTGTGTGTGCGTGCATGTGTGTGTGTATGTGTGAGCACGTGTCACCTGCTCTGGGTAAGCTCGTCTTGTTACCTCTTTGACTACTGAAGTTGTAAATATGCAACTAATTATATCAAGCCCAGTCATTTAATTTCATTGCTCTTAACTTCTCAGCCCGTGTCAGGCCATCAATGGAGAAAATTGCATTCTTTTAAGATTACTAGATACACAATTGCTACTGCAGGCCTGACTGGTGGAGAGTGTCCTCCAAACACTGGAGGTGGGACACCACGGCAGCACAGTGTTCCCACACACGCCAAACACTGGAGGTGGGACACCACGGCAGCACGGTGTTCCCACACAAGCCAAAAGCTGAAAGAGGGACACCACGGCAGCACGGTGTTCCCACACACGCCAAACGCTGGAGGTGGGACACCACGGCAGCACGGTGTTCCCACACACGCCAAACGCTGGAGGTGGGACACCACGGCAGCACGGTGTTCCCACACACGCCAAACACTGGAGGTGGGACACCACGGCAGCACGGTGTTCCCACACACGCCAAACACTGGAGGTGGGACACCACGGCAGCACGGTGTTCCCACACACGCCAAACGCTGGAGGTGGGACACCACGGCAGCATGGTGTTCCCACACACGCCAAACGCTGGAGGTGGGACACCACGGCAGCACGGTGTTCCCACACACGCCAAACGCTGGAGGTGGGACACCACGGCAGCACGGTGTTCCCACACACGCCAAACACTGGAGGTGGGACACCACGGCAGCACGGTGTTCCCACACATGCCAAAAGCTGAAACAGGACACCGGGCAGGCAGGTCTCAGCACAGCCAAAGTGGTACGTGTGAAAGAAAAAAAAACCTTAAAAAAAGAGGCATGTAGTGAGGATGCCCTACACAACAACTTGCAAGGAAATATTCTGACAGCTGGCAAAAAGATTTTAGCTCGAATTAGTGCTACTCTTGGGAAATGCTAATGAAACCTGTTAAATCAACCTGCACACCAGAAGTGCAATCATCTTAACCTTCACACTTTATGACCATCACGCGATTTCATTACCTGGACGTTCTGATTTTAAATGAAGAGCCATCATGACAGTCTTGGAACCACAGACTATTAACTGAGCATTGTACGGTCAGAGCAGTGCATCTTCAGATTCTGTATACTAATTTCTCAGGGTAATATTCATTGACAATACTGCTTATTAAACCTAATAATGAATTGAATTTTAATTGTTTCCATTACTCCATAATTTCCTAAATAAGTATTTATCGTATGACCTAGAAAGTCTTAAGATGACAGTTCATGCTTGCCTATTCGACAGGTTTTGAAATGTGGACCATACTTTGCCTGCTCGCCTATCATGTAGATGCTTACTTGGACTGAGAATCAAATGCCTCCAGTTAATATATTGGTGATGAAGGCTACACATTAAAAATATGCAACTCTAAATATTTATGTCTGTATTGAAAATCACAAGGTGATTCTATTCTCATGTAAAAGCCAATTTCCCATTATTATCTAGTTTGAAATGTGGGGATTTTTTTTCTTTTGAAGGAGAGACAGGGAAGTGAAAGAGAGACAGAGACAGATATTTTCTGACAGTGTAACCAGGCCGTGACCCTGCCAGCCCAGCCTCTAAATAAGCGAGGACTGTGGGCGAGTGCCTATTCGGGTTGGCCTGGGACTGAGCTTGGGCCTCCATGTGACTCAGCCTTCCAATGAGCGGCATTACTTATGCACCACCATGGTTGGGCCGAAAACTCATTATTTTTAAATTTCAGAGTGCTTTCTTTATTTCCTGAAGATTGACTTTTGAAGCCTTTATTCTGTTTCTATTCTTGCTTTTGTTATTTTTTTTTTATTATTCAACAGAGCAAACCTGCACTTGTCAGGAAGAGAGAGTGAAAGTGAGGTAGAACTCTCCATGAGAGATGGAGGATGATCATGCCACAATCTCTTCTTATTTTTGATTGATTTAGTTTTTCAATAGTCATTTAGTTTAAATTATTATTATTATTATTATTTTAATTTGTCAGAGAAAAAGGGAGAGAGAAAGTGAAAAAGCAAGCCATTAGGTCCGGGATTTGAACTATAGTCTGCCATGTGGAAATCCAATACCTTAGCCACCATGCCACTTGCTGGTCCTGCCACAATCTCCTTTATTTCTCTCTTCTTTTAGGATTTTGAGTATGCACACACACGTGTAGGAATGTTTTACAAGCTGCTGGGTCTGGGACTTGAACTGTGTAGTATAGGCCTTGTATTATCTAGCTGCTTTAACTGCCCTGCCACCTGCTAGTCCCTGAAACCATTATTCTTTTATTTTCAGATTCTTTACTTGACAGAGTAAGCAGGTTCTGGAGCCAGATCACGGGAGATGAAATTATGACTTCAACACACATTGCATGAACGTAGGCAGATTATCTAACCTCGCGGCACCTCAGGTTCCTTCCTGTAGAATGGGAGTAGTAGATTTAAGACTAGCATTAAATCCCAAAACCGGCACGGGCCTTGACCAAGGTTGTAGAGCCAATGCATTAAGATCAGTATCTCTAAGAGATGAACACACAGTTACTTCAGAGAAAGTGCTAGCTATGAATTCCTTAGAGTATTTATATATATATATATATATATATATATACACACACACACACACACACACATATAGAAGAGAGTATGGACCAGAGTAACAAATCTTCAGATTCTTTACAAGCTGATATCCATTGGCAATACTGGTGATTAAACCTCGTGATAGACACCTTTCAGTTACCCAGTCTTGAGAGCTGGGTGCCTAAGCTCTAGGCCCACCCAGAGGACAAGATAAGCAAGAATTTGAGTGGGAAGCAAGAAGAGGTAGTCACCTTCCTCCATGTCTATGCGGTCAATTCCACACCCCACCGCAGCTGCTGTCTGTGCCCAGGGACGAGCCCTGGACCTCCACACCACTGCCAGAAGATGGAGCGAAGCCATGGACCCCACATATTGGGTCCATGTGTCTGTGGAGCTGGAGTTGGTGCTGCTCACAGCATTACACTGACAATGGATCATACCATGAGTGAGGAAAGATTTTTGTTTTTTACGTCTGATAAAGCAAATTAAAAGGCAACACTGCTCAGGATTGATGTAAAGTAGAATATGACCTAACTTTCTTATATTTAGACTCTTTTCATCATTTACGTATTTGTCTTAAAGCTTTATGAAATATGTTTTATAGTTATTTTTTTAAAGTATAGAATTATCTTTGTGAATGAAAGTCAACAAAAAGCAATCTAGGTTGCATTTTAAAGTTGACCACAGCATAATGAACGAGCAATCAAACCAGAGACGTTTTTTTTTGTTGTTACAGGGTATGTGCATTCACCAGAGAGAGACAAAGAGACAGAGAGACAATGGGAGAAGAGGAGAAAGTGCCTCCTCCAAAGGTGTGGCCACACCACAATCCCCTCTCTCCCACCTCCGGGAGATAGTAGGTCAGCACACACATGTGTCTGGAGTGTTTCTTAAGCCAGCAGGTCCGGGACCCAAGCCACTACAATCAACTGCCTGGGACCCGGCTGCCTTAACCACCAGGCCCTGGGGCTGACCCACATGAATTTTCTTCTGCTAGAGGCCAGGTGCACTAACCAGAACATAGAGGGGAAGTGAGAAGGCACCACTTGTGGGGGATGGTCTTGTCTCCTTTTGGGATTTTTGGCCACGCAGGCACATGTGCAGGGGTGTTTGTCAAGCTGCCAGGTTCCAACCTGAACCGCACACTCAGTCACGTGGGATCCAGCTGCCTTCACCACCACGCCACGAGCTGGCCCACAAATGAATATTGGAGGACATGCTGGAAACCCTTCAGAATTAGAAGTACATGGGCAAGGGATGAAAACGCTGCTACGGTGCTTGAAATTCCGGTTCACATTACCTCTGCAGCATAGCCAGGACTACGGGAGGTGAGATGTGTACTACCTCACTGCAGGTAATTTACTGGGATTCTTGGCTTCTGGCTACTGTGTTTTAATAAGGGAAATCCAAATCTACTTCAAGGTAACAAACTAAAGTAAGTCTAATACCTTCTAAAGAGACATACATCAAAGAAGGTAAGCACTGGACTCAGTTTCCATATTAACAGCTAAACAGCAGCGCCTGTCAGTTACTGTTGATGGGCATCCAGACCACCTACTGACCACAACTCGGTTTATTTAAAAACAGTAACATTTTGCTGAGTTGACTACTATTTTACCTCTTAAAATTACTAACTACTCAAAATTATTATTTTTTTTTAAGTTTTTGCTTTAGGGCGCTTGTACTCTCCAGAGAGAGAGAGAGAGAGATAAAGACAGAGATAGTAAAAGAGAAAGTGAGAAATCACCCCCCGGGGGGATGGCCCTGCCACAATCCCTTCTCCATTCTCCTCCCAGGGTCTTGGGAATGCATGCATACATGTCTGGCATGGTTTTCAAGCCACCAGTTCCAGGACTCTAACCATGGTTGGCCATGTGGGCATCCTGTCACGTAATTGCTATGCCATCTGCTGGCCCCCAAGATGATGTTTTAAAACTATAATATTTATATGTTTTACAACTATTTCTTCTCTAAAAGAGTATTTTTTTAATTTAGCTTATTTATTTACATATTATGTCCTTTATGTAACGGCAAAGGAAAGACACAGGCAGATACCTGCAGCAGGACCCCAGGCTGTGACCTTCCTCAGCTCTGCAGCCAGCCACGGCCACAGGACACTTGTCAGCACATCCAGGGTTCGGGGTGACCTCAAGATGTAAACCCAGGACCTTTACACACAGCTTCCGCACTGCACAGCAGCGTCCCTGCTGTCTACATCAGGAATTTCTCTAAGACCACCATGACTGTGTTCTTAGAAAACATAATGAAGTAGGGTTGGTAGGTAGCATGACGGTTGAGGCACTGAACCCCCACATGGCTGACTGCAGTTCAAATCCCAGACCCAGCAGCTTGAAAATCATGCTGGGCACGTGTATATGCATTTCCAAAATCCCAAGAGGAGACTGAAGGAGAAGGGATTTTGGCATGGCCATTCCCCCGAGGGTGATTTCTCACCTTCCCTTTCCCTATATCTCTCCTGTGAGTACATGAGCCCTATAGCAAAACAAAACACTCAATGAACACAAAAATGGAAGAGTATCTACTGATGATAATGTGTATAGTAATAGATTTGACTGGACTAATGTTCAATGTATTCCTTTTGGGAAAATCCATTTTGTGTGTTCTAAATATATACACTGATTGACTGTTAAAATAAAATAAAATAAAATAAAATAAAAGTGAAATTTCAAACAACAAAAAATGACATAAGTTAAATAAATTAAGCCTCCTTGTAATGATGCACCACTTGGCCCAAGAAAGCCAACTGTCTGTTAATTACCCATCAGATGCTCAGCCATCAAGCACAGGGTGCTGCCATGTTCGGTCTTGCAAAAACATGATAGAAAAAGACATCTTCCAATAATGATTTGGGGCATTGTTTAGCCAACAATTCAAAAGCAACATGCTAGAGTTTGAGACTATTTATGGAGAAGTACATACATCTGTTATAAAAGCAATGAAAGATGCCCTTTACAAATTTTTTAGTTTCTTTTTTCCTTTTTTTTACATGTAATTACTGTACGTCTTTAGAGGACACAAAATGAATCTCCCCCCACAGACACACTGCATATTAGTGCAGTCACAGATACTACCAAACACATCTCAATGATCTGCTGATGAAAAGATGCCTTGGAGTGTCTGCCGATTAGCCTGCTGTTTAGAACACACTTCTGGAGCGCTCGTGTTGCTGGAGTTCTTGTGATGTTATGATCCATGAAATCACAGCTTTGACACAAGGGAAGTTAGGGGTTAATTTTTTAAAAATTTGCTACAGGGCACATGTGCTCACTAGAGAGAGACAGAGAGAGAAAGAGGAAAAGTGAGAAAGCACTCCCCAGGGGATGGCCACACCGCAATCCCTTCTCCTCTATTCTCTTCTCAGGATTTTGGGCATGCTCGCACATATGTCCAGCATGTTTTCCAAACTGTCAGGACCAGGACTTGAACCTCAGTCAGCCATGTGGGATACAGCTACATAACTACCATGCCACTGGTTGACCCTTGGGATATTGTGAAGAGTCCTTCAGCAAGGTTAGCTTGGACACTCGGTATTTGGTGAGAACTACTTGGTCAGCAGAACATCAGAACTAAAATCACCTGAGCAACATCCCAACTTTAGGAAATCTTTAAAGGGGCACTGCCAAATTCTCTTCCTGTGTGGCTCCTTCTCTAAGTATGATGGTGGCATTAAGGATCACTTGAACATAAGCAAAATAGACTCTTATCCTTCTTGCCACTTACTGAGTAAATTATGGAAACAATACATAGTCGCAAATGCGACTCAGCTTCAGGTCTAACAGAGTTGTTGTTGAGAGATTTATCCTGTATGCCCATGGCAAATAATGGTCAGTAAGAGGAAGGATTTCCTTTTCAATAGGAGGTTGACCTGCACCGTTGGTAGTTATTTACATTGGTCCTTGGGAAAGACCAGTGTGTGCCTAAGCTCACTGTTCAAATATCTTCACTCTTGACCTTAGACTACCCAAAACAGCAAGAACATTTGCTAACATTTTACCATTTTGTGCTTTAGTTGCACTGTGCTTAGATCAGTTGCAATCCTGTCCTTTGAGCTCATTCTGGTTTTGTCCCCCCTCTGAGTAACTCAGACTTTCGAAAAGCAATACAATGTCCTTCCCTGCTCAGATGTGGCACTGCCACTCAGTCACCCGCAGGAGCTGGTGACGTGCAACCATTGTAATCCTACTCTTCACCGCTCCTCCTGCACTCCTTCTGATAGCCCAGTGCCTAGACCGAGTAATCCTGGGCTAAACGTGCTGTTGAATACATACGTGTCCAGTTGTCTATGGATCCGTGAGTTCCTGGGGGCATTTGGTAGAGGAGCTGAAGAAATAGATGACAGATTAAATCCCTTGCCTAGAAGAGGATGATCTGCTTGTGCTCTGGAGGCTTGAAGAAGGTGATGACAAAAAGCATCAAGCCTGGAGACCAGGCCCTGGCCAGCTGGTGTAATAAAAACAGTCATATTCACAGTTTGAAATCCCAGAAAGCTGCTAAACCACTGCAGAATTTCTCACCAGTTACCCTCAGGCCTTCATCAAATTCTCATCACTCATAATACCTCATAGGTGGTGCTGTGAAGAATTAAGGGAAATGCTTAGAGGCAGGGTGTCCTGCCAGATCCACTCTCTTCCGTGTCACAGGGAGGCAAGTGGGTGGCGGCTAAAGTTCCTGGAGTGGATGAGAGGCCATGAGTGTTGGGGGGAATGCTCTGTGCAAAGAGGCTAGAGGGATGGGTCGGGAACAGAGCTGAGGTGGCACCTTACAGACATGCATGTACCTGCATGTGTGCACACACGGGTATACATATGCATACACACAGGTACCAACCTGAATGTCCACACATGCACACACACACACGTTGAGGAGTACCCTTGCTGAAGAGTTATTGGATATGAAAACTCATAAGCAGTTGAGACACAGCCCCTGCAAACATGCTTACACACGTATATGCATACACACAGGTACCAACCTGAATGTCCACACATGCACACACACACACACGTTGAGGAGTACCCTTGCTGAAGAGTTATTGGATGAAAACTCATAAGCTCAGTTGAGACAGCCCCTGCAAACATGCTTACACACGTACATACACATTCATGTACACACACACACGAGTGTGAGGAAGTGCCATCAGTGCAGAGCGACTGCTGGAGCAGTGGCAGAGCTGAGCCAGCTCCGACCATCACACACACACATGCTCCACACACACATGTAACCAGCAGGGGAGTACACATTGTACAGGGCGAATCGGCAGATTTTGATGCTACCAGTGTTTTTGGAAGGATTGGTCAATATTTGTATTTAACAGTTGAGAGTAAACTACAGAATTTGGTAAGTGGGCAAAGAAATCTATCTTTTCTCCACAGCCTTAATCCAAAATCACTGTGCCCCGGTGCTCTGGACCTGAGACAGCCCTGGAAGGGAGGGGATTCTGGCAAGACTTCTGGGATGTCACTCAGAACAGTGCTGTTGACTGGTCCGAACGTTTTTGTACCTTTCTGTAATTTTAAGGTTGTATCACTTGGATCTTAAGTGTCTAGGGTAGGGATTATTTTATATAAATTCAAGATGAGAGATAGTCTTTGGCTCTTGCTTGAACTTAATCACCACATCGTCGTGTGTGTGGGTTTGACCACCTGAGTGAAAGGCAACGTGCACGGGAGAGGACTAGATTACCTGGGCAGAAACCCCCGAGACTAGAGGCATCACTGCGGCTCGTGAGGGCTGTGCCAGGCTCCTGTGGCCTCTGCAGGGGCTGGTACATGCCGACACCCAGCGCACGTGTGCTCAAGTTGCTCCATCATAAGATCAGGCCAGCCTCCATCACGTGGCCACATTGTGGTCTCCCAGGTTGTTTATTTCCCTGAGACTCAGTCTCAGATTGTCACTTGGTATTATTTCACTGTGAATTACGGCAAGTCAACATAACGAGATGAAAAGTCTCCAGAATACTATTAGTTAGAGGTTTTATTTATTTGTGAAGTTTTAATCAATGATTCTATTTGTTACTCTGAAGAGGTGGGGGTCAAAAACCTCCTTCGGTCTCTAAAACCATAGATTATAAGGGAAAAAAAAAAACATGCTTCACTTTTTTTTCCTTTCATTTATTTATTTTTACATTTTTCCACAAACACTTACTTTACATAGCAAAAATTTTAGCGCATACTCCATAATTCTTGACAGTTTACAAACAACTTTAAAATTTCAAAATACTGAATTTTAAAGATAATGTTCAAAATATGTCTTATAATTTTGTATAATTTTATAACTCTATAACACCAGAAGCAGTATGGTTTCAAATATATATATATATATATATACATATATTTTTTTTCTTTTTTTTTTAGAGTGCAGACACTCGGTATATATTAAGTGGGGACATACATTCTTCACTTTTAAAAGTCTGTTTTCTTTTATTTACATTCACAAACCATTTTTTTTTCATCCTTTTTAATTGCCATTAGCATGCGTGCTTACCAGAGGGAGATAGATACAGAGTAAGAGGGCGAAAACTCCCTCTGGGGTCATGGTCACAGCTCAGTCCTTTCTCCTCCATCCCATCAGGACTTTGGGCACGTGCACACACACACACACACACACACACATGCACACGCACACACACAGACGCCCAGTGTGTCCCTAAGCTTCTAGGGCCAGAATCCAAACTGCAGTCAGCCATGTAGGACCCAATTCCTGTAACTACGAGGCCATGGGGCCAGCCCTCTCAGAAACCACTTTAAAGTACAAGTAGCTGGTCTTCATGTGTGTGAAAACACTCACATTCGAACATGCGAATATATATTTTAATATTTAAATTTTATTTAAAATTGGTGTTAGGTGTGACCCACACACACAGTTATCAAATTAAGGAGCAGGATTTTTCCCCGTGTTAAAGACACACAGTAAGGTTTGGAATACCATTTTACCCATGTCAAAGTCATGAAGTAACGATCCGAACGCTGAAAGGTGCCAGAGGGGCCCTACAGTGGAAAGATGACAGCTTTTTTATTTTTAAATAGGAAGAGACATATGAAAAACAAAAAAATATAAATGATGAAATGTAATTCATTTTGAGTCGTAACAGTACTATAGCAATATACCAGAATCACACTCACACATACATCCACGTTCATACAGAGAAGCAGAAGAGCTGAGACGGGCCACGGGAGTCATTCGTTAGCATATATTTTGTTAAGACAACGAGCTCTCCATATTTCTACCACGATCCCCACTGGGAGTCTTCAGTCCACAGAATGATCCTAATTGAATTTTCCCTGCCTAAATGGAGTCTGCCCTGATGTGAACTTGCTTCGAACATGATGACAGGATGGGATGTCTCCGAGCTTCAGTTCCCTGAGACCTTGGGCCCTCCTTCTATTACCTCCATTATCTAAACAAATAACCTTGGACAAATCAATTTACATTAATCCAACCTTGTGGTGCACAACTCCCTAGCTTCTTCACAATGTCTCAATCAAGATTCAAATGAATCTGCTTCAGTATGTAGTTATGAAAGAACTTAATCTCCTACTTAAAACACGAGTCCATTGAACATTATCTTCAAATAAAAATTTTCAATAAAAAGAGTTTAAAATTTCAATTAAAAAATAGAGATCAT
The DNA here is from genome assembly GCF_000334495.1 of Tupaia belangeri chinensis. NCBI lineage: Eukaryota > Metazoa > Chordata > Mammalia > Scandentia > Tupaiidae > Tupaia > Tupaia belangeri. The sequence goes on along the minus strand of NW_006206241.1, from coordinate 2,120,912 downwards.
ATGAAATCACAGTTATTTAAATATATTCAGAAGACTAGAATCCAGAATCTCTTTATATTTTTTATGTAAAAAATAAACAAAGGAGAAAAAGCCCAGTCTAGATCCAAGCTAACGTTGTCATAGACATTTTTCACATTTCCTGCTGCTCAGGCTGGTAAGTCCTAGCACGCAAGAAGTTCAGTGAAATCACTGGTCAGGTGCTGGGTTCCAGAACTGCTAGAATAACCTCTTCTGACCCCTTTCAGTCGCTGTCCTTGCTCCCTTTGCACTGAGGTTTGCCGTATGCTCTGGCTTGCCCTTGTGGTAGGCGGAGTATGCTGCCCTTCGGGTTTGGCTACGTGTGTGGGGCCATGGGTACAAAAATACCCCTAGAAGCAGAGGTCACCATCCTCCCCTGCATATTTGCCACCCCGTTAGCCTCAGCCCACGGAGGCTGTATTTGGAGCAGTGTTGAGCCATGTGCCCTGGGAAATGGCAGACGCAGCTGGTCTACAGAAGGTCCAACCAGCTGGGCATAGCTGACGTCAACCAGACCTAGGGACACAGGGACACATGAGAAAGGAACAATGGCTGCTGTTTAAGGCAAGTTTGAGAGGGATTGGTTCCACAGCAATGGCTGACTGACATTGGCGGGAATGCTGTGAGCCAATGACTAACCGGTTCACTTACTCGACGCGTCTCAACTGATCATGCCCACATGCATCAGCTACGGACACGAAAAGGAAGGGGCTCTAGATTAGAAATCCCACACTAAAATAGACAACACAACTTCCAAGGAAA
>NW_006206241.1:2058348-2120101 GCF_000334495.1 Tupaia belangeri chinensis | reverse complement strand
GAGAAGGATTTGAACTCATTAGGTTCTCAAAGTGGAGCTGATTGCTTTTGTGTTGGGTGTTGGTTAATAAAATGAAGCTCACAGAAGTGTGGATAGATGCTCATCCTTCATGCCTCAGAGTCCCCAGGACTTGCTTTGGCATCATAAACCTTCATGCTGGGACCAGCAGTTGGCGTAATGGCTGTGTTGCTGAACTCCCATGTAGTCCACTGCGGTTCGAGTCCTGGACCTGGTGGCTTAAACTCACACCAGGCGTGTGTGCGTGCGTACCCAAGATCCCGAGAGGAGAATGGATGAGAAGGGATTGCGGCGTGGCCATCCCCTGGGGGGTGATTTCTCACTTTTTTTCTCTCCATCTCTCTGTCTTTCTGGTGAGTGCACCGCCCTATAGCAAAAACCTCTCCCACAAAAAATAATAAAATAAACCTTCACGCTTCAAGTTAAGGATGAATCACTTCTCAGAAATGAGATGCGGGGTCCTGTTTTACCTGTTTCTTCAACAGGGTGTTTCTCTTCTCATCAAGTAGTTCCTGTTACATGGTTTTCATGATCAAAGTGCTCAAGAAAGGGGCCAGTAAGTAACATGGTGGTTAAGGCACTGAACTCCCACATGGCTGACTGCCCCAACCTGCAGGACAGTCGAATGGGTACCTGGGTGAGGATGGTGAAAAAGGGGACCCACATAAAACTTTCACACACACACACACACACATACACAGACTCGCAGAACTCCCACAGACATACACAGAGTGGAGACCAGATGAGGTGATGATCAAGTCTGCATTTATTGCAAACTGTGCTTTAAATACAGGCTGGTGGGCAGCAATTGGTTGCCTGAAAATGAAATACAACAGTATGAGCCAATCATTGATGTGGGTGGATTGTGGGTGGATCTCCCGTTACCTAGGAACAGTTGGTCATATGATTTCTGAGACATGGTTTGCTCATTGAGGAAGTGAAGCCTAGTCTAAGATGGCAGACAGCTCTCAAGATGGCTTCCATATGCAATGCCCTCCACAGCTGACAATGGTTCTAGTCCTGAACCTGACAACTTACTTTCTCACTTTCTCTGTCTCTCTCTGTCTCTCTCTCTGATGACTGCATGTGCCCCACAGCAAATTAAAAACAATAATAATTAATAAAATAAATATTTTTCAGAAATGCTCAAAAAGAGAGATGAAGCCCATTTCTTGGTTCTGTGATATGAAGGGGAGAAAAATCTGCTTTTGAATCAGCATCATCCCATTCTTCATAGCCAGCCCCATGTCCTAGTCTCTACCGGAAGTTTTCAAAGCCATGTAAAGTAAGGAGTTGACTGCTTCCTGGAAGAATCCTGAGGCCAGCATTTCACGAAGATGTACGTCCCCGGAGGGCTGAGTTCAGCCTGCCAGGGCTACTGCCTAGGATGGGCTGGGATAGGCAGCCCAGCACCACCTGAGCACTGCAGCAAGGGAGAATGGACTTGGGCAGGGCCAGAGCAGTCTGGAACAGAGCTGCTGGAGGCACCCCTGGCCTCTCAGGAAGGAAAGTGATTATTTTCAAGCACACTCCATGGCTAGACAGACTTTGGACAATGCCTGGTAGGGGGGTTATGAGAAAGGACTTTTCTGAGTAGCTGAAAGAAAAGAGAAAGAGAACAGATGGGCAGAGTTATGGCCGTCAGGCTGGGGTCGATCCAGATGCAGCCAGAGGCTCTGGGTCAGACCGGAACCATACTGGGAAGTGACCCAACAGTCAAAAGATGGAGGCTTCTACTCTGGACAGAGCCAGGGTCTGGGAGTGCACAGATGGCCAGTCCAAGGCCATGCTTGCCCCACCCTGGGAGGACCCCAGCAGGACACCCTGTGACAATTTTCACAACAAGGTTATACAAAGTGAACACCTGCTCACTTGCCTGCTTCTACTATTAGATGAGTATCACAGACATATTTTGATAAGTGTTATAAAATCCGCAGCTAATCTTGCTTCACTGCCTCAATTTCAAATGAAATGTAATGATACCACTATCCAGAGGATTAACTTATTTGGCATAATCACAGGACAAATGTGAATCTTAAAAAGGAAGGACTTTTCTGAGCATTTTAAAGTAAGGGTGGATGCACTTGAGTTTCACTCTCCTGCATGTTAATGCGTGGGATGAGAGCGGCTGAAGTATATGCCGCCTTTCTCGCAAGAATCTCACACCTTCACAGCAGTTTGAGTTTCTTCATCCCCTCAGCAAAGCGTCTAAGTAGGCAAGTTAGGTGACTTCTGAGACGCTCCGAGACTGTTGCAGGTGTGGTTACTTATTCCTCGCAACATCACTGTCAGAGTTGGGGCAGGTGCAGATGAGGCAGGGAGGCTTCTTTTCCGTCTTTGGCAAGAGTGGCAGAGGCAGGATTTGAGCAGGGAGAAGCTCGCGAGTTCTGCACTTTGCACCTTAATCGTGGGAAAATCAGAATTAGAAAAAGGTTTCTGACTACAAACTCAGGCCAAAAGACAGTCGCCAATATCGTCCACTTTAAGTTAATTTGTGACACACCAAGGCGTGTGCTCAGTACCCACTGGCGTAATAGCGTGACAGTAAGAGCAGGATCTACTCTGCTCTCCGAGGGCCGCGAGCTCTGCAGGGCCCACGCCTCAGCCAGAGGCGGCCAGCAGTCGTGCTTCCTGTAACGGAGCTGCGAGAAGATGACATTCACTGTGCACCCTTTCCAGAAAATTCCTTTATGAAAGGATAAAAATGCATACGCCCGTAGGAAAATGGGTGTGGTTTTAGTCTAAGAAAAGTTCTAACTTCCTTCATTTGTTCCTTGGATTGTTGGCTTGAAAAAATTAATGTTCTGGGACCAGAGGGTGGTGTGGTGATTAAGGCTCCAGATATCCCACATGGCTGATGATGGTTCGAGTCCCGGACCTTGTGGCTTGCTTTCTCACTCTCTCTCTCTCTGGTCAAATTAAAAGTAAATGAATGAATAAATGAAGTTAAACAAATAATTCTTAAAAAAAATTAACATTCTATGTTATGATTGACATGTAATGTTTTAGATCGATGCTCTCACTTGAAAAGAAAACTTTCTCTGATACATTTTCTGTTCTTTTCTTTTGCAGGAACATTTTTTTCCCCGCTTGCTGGCAACTACAGACTCATGTTTGTTTTAATAAATAATAAACCTTTTTGTTTTCAAGCATTGCAAATGTTGCAGATTACTTTTTGTTTTTAAAACAATGTATGATTTTGGACACTAACAAAACAAAAACTGGGTCCAACCTTCATGATGCGGTGGTTGGCTTCAGTGTTTATTTCGGTTGTGTTACACCAGGTCACCCCAGACAGAGCTTCGAAACAGTGATAAACGCAGGTTTCCAGGCTTGGGGCAGAGGACTGATGGTCCTGTCTCCTGTCTTAGAGCACAGGCTTGGGGGAGTGCCATAGCTGTGGTGTGTCCCTGGTCACCCGGCACCGAGGGTGACAATCTGGCGATGGAAAGGTAGACATTTCATGCCAGTCTCTCGCCTGCATTGTTTTATGTTATCTTCATCAGATTCATTGCGACCCTGAGATTGCAGACATGACGCACAGCATTATAGCAGTTCTGCATGCAAACAGGTATGTTCACTTTCTAGTTCCGTGTTACACACGGCCGACTGTCCTGCCATCTCTGGCTGAGAACGGGCTCTCTACACTTATCTTTCAGTTCAGTGACAGCGATAGCTCACTGTCCTTTCATAAGTCCTTGTATGTGAAATACCTTTTAAATGAGTTCTAGTTTTTCTCCCCTTCCCACCCATCCAAACCCAACAGGTGCAATTTCCTGATTTTCGCTCCTGTTCGTGGCCTGAGCTCAGCTGGGTGTCAAGCAGCCCAGCCCCCAGCAGCCCACAACTGAACACAGAAGGCGGTGGACTTCTAAGGAAAAGGGAGTTAAACGTGCCCCCAATTTTCCTACTCAGCTATTGCTGAGTATGTAATGTGTGTGAACTTCGTGAGGAAATAGGCTGTGTTGTCTGTGGGACTGAGGAAGAACGTATCGAGAGCACCTTATCTCGCCATCCGGCAGCACGCACCTCTCAGAGAATGGCAGAGCCAGGAAGGTTCACGGTAGATACCAAGAGTGCTGGTTCTGACAGTGACGTCCTCGAGTTCATCCAGATCCTCTGTGCTGTGAAATGGTGCAGCCAGCGTGGGAACTCAGCCCCACGTGCCATCCTCAGTTGCCTCCTCTCTGTCAGTCCTTGTAAAAGCATTTATCTGGGTGCCCATGAGGGACAAAGGGATCAATTTCTGCTGGTAAATTAACGTGTGGTCTGGCTAGGTCATGGCATGCTGGACGAGACAGCTGGGCCCCACACAGCCTCCTGTACTATTCAAGTCCAAGGCCAGTTGCTTGAGAAACATTCCAGGTGCATCTGCATGCATGCTCAAAATCGCAAAGGAGAACGGAGGGAAAGGGATTGTGATGTGACCATCCCCCATGGGGTGTTTTCTCACTTCCCTTTCTCTCTCACTCTCTGTCTCTTTCCAGCAGACACATCCATCTTCTAGAAATTTTTAAAAAGAAAGAAATAAATGTCTGGCCTTTGAGTGAGTTTAAGTTTTCATCCTTTGATTATAAAGTAGACATGTATCGATTTATACAATTTAGGTAAAATGACACTGTAAAATCTACAAACACAATCTAAGTCCTGGAGTCTCCTTCGGTATGAGTTCCAGGAATGCTTTCCTGCTTGAGTAGGCACAGCTTCACCTGCTTGGAGAGGTCGGAGGTGGAGCTGACCACTGTCCTGTGCAGAGAGACTCGCGCTTCCAGCAGGCTCCCAGTGTTCTGCCAGCATCCCCTCTCCCTAGCCCTAACACTAATCCTAACCCTAACCCTAACCCTAACCCTAACCCTAACCCATCCAAAGGAGCAGTACAAGCTTTTGCTCCTCTTGCCTCCCAGGTTTGCAGCTCGCATGGTGTGTTTATGGCACATTCTAGCCACAGCGACAAGAGAAGCTAAGAATTTAAAATTCAAACCTGGAACCTCCTCAAAAATGGTATGAGAGGTGAATGGGAAGGAAGGGCACTATCTTTTCATTTGAAATCAGCTTATTTGCCTCCTGATCTTATCATACAAGATCGTACAGCTGCTAAGTAAATTTTAAGAATCTCTACTTAGGGCTTCTTGTATTAATCAAGGAAAATATGTTCAAATTGGATAAAAATATGATTGCCGCCAAAATTGACAAGAACATCTGGAGAAGGTTTTAGTTCTCTCCTGGAAGCACATGGCTTCAATATAAGCAGGCAGATGAAGCTTGAAAGAATCAAAGGGATAAAGAAAAATTAAACACAGTCCTGCTGGGTGCTTCTCCTTTAACATGTTTGGAGTTAACACAGAATCTCCCAGGGACCTGTCTTATTTACTTTGCAGTCCCCGGAACCTAGCCTGGGGTGGCACTCAGGTAGAACTCTCCAGCTTGCATCAGTGATGGAGTTAGCAGGTACCTGGGTGTGAGAACCGTGGCCTTCCTGCTTCCTCCTCCAGCAAACATCCCTTGAGTATCTACTGAGTGTCTGGCTGGGGTCCAGATGTTAGAGACAAAGCACTGAAGAAAAATGACCAAAAACTCTCCTGTGATAGAACCTCCCTCCTGGAGGGGAGAATTAGAGAATTAGCATTAAGTAAGTGAAATATTCACCACATGTAACCGCTCCCTCTTATCCTTGGGGGTAGGTTCCAAGACCTCTTCTGGATGCCCAAAGCCACAGATAGTCCCAAACCTTGAACTACTTTTTAATTTTTTTATCTGACAACTAATAGGGCTATTTGAACATTCCAGACAAAAAAAGGATGGTTCAAGTCCTGGGTGGGACAGCAGGAGATTTTGTGATGCTACTCAGAACCGTACATGATTTAAAACCAAAGAAAAATTTGTTTCTAGAATTTTCCATGTAATGTTTGTAGATTGTGGTTAACCCCTACAACTGAAACTGCAGAAGGAAAAATTGCAGATAACAGGGACAAGAAGTCCTGTGAGGTAGCTTCTGCAGGCTGGAGACCCCAGTCAGTCAGTGATGCCCTTCCAGCCTGGGTCTGAAGGTCTGAGAACAAGGAGAGCTGATGGCATAAATCCCAGTGCCAGGAGGAGGCTGATGTCCCAGCGTATGCTGGCAGGTGGGAAGAGAGCAGGGGCCAATTCCTCCTTCCTAAGCCTTCGTTCTGTGGGGCCTTCAGGGGACTGAATGAGGCCCACGCACTTTGAGGACCATGATCTACTCACAGCCGACTACACCAGAAACACCCTCACGGACACCCGGAAATGAAGTTCACTCAGAAGTCTGAGCCTCTCTGCGTCTAGTCGTGTTGACAGTAAAACTAACCACAATTGCTTATCATCAACCTCCCCCAACAGGTTATTTGTCAGTGGATGGACAGCTGGAGCAGAGCGGTCACAGAGTGGGACCCAAACTCCTATCTGATGGTTGAATAAACCAAAGCGACCGTGCCTTAGACTCCTCCTTTGGTGCGCAGTGAAGGTGTGTGTGCTCCACTGGTCTAGCAGTAGCCTGGTGTCCAGACCAAACCAGGACCAAGGGTCTCAGATTGCACTAGACTCAGAAAACAATATAACTACATATTTGATTAATTTTTGACAGTAAACTTCAGTGAAATGAAAATCCAAAAAACTACGTTAAGTTTGCACCTTAAAATAAAATTATGAAGATGAGGGAAGAGCAGATGATGTAATGGTTACATTCCTGGACTTCCACGTAGTCAACTGTAGTTCAAATCCTGGACCAGGCAGCTTAAAACTCATGCAGGGCATGTGTGGATGCATGTCCAAAATCTCGGTAGGAGGATGGAGGAGAAGGGACTGAAGAGTGGCCATTCCGTCAGTGCGTGGGGCGGGGATGATTTCTCACTTTCTGTCTCTCTGTCTCTCCAGTGAGTGCATGCCCCCTAGAGCAAAAATCTCTCTCAAAAAAAGAAATGATAAAGATGAAAACAACTTAAAGAACTGTAGAAGTAGAATAATGGCCTCCCAAAGATGCCCTGATTCTCAAACTCTGTGAATCCACGTCCTTACATGGCACAGGAACTTTGCAGAGGTGATAAAGTGCAAGATGTTGAAATAGAAAGGCAACCCTGGTGACCCCAGTGGGCCTGAGGGCTCACGAGAGCAGTGTGATGGTCAGAGTCAGAGAAGGAGACGTGAGGGTGGAGGCTGAGGTCGAGCTAACTCAGGGCCAGAAGCCAGGTGTGCAGGGGCCTCTCTGAGCTGGACAGGCAAGGATGGCTTCTCCCCCGGAGCCTCAGGATGGAACCAGCCCTGCGGGTACCCTAACGTCAGCCTAGTGAGACCCACGCGAAGTCCAACCCACGTAACTGCAAGATGCCAAGTGCGGGCTCTCCTTGATGCCAAAGTTAGCAGTAACAGGAAAATAAGCAGCAGACGAGAGACGCTGCTCTGACGGCGGGCAGCATCTGCAAAGTTGGAGTGTCTTTGCCTCCTCTGGCTTACCATCCTCCAAGCACCTTACTCTGCCCAAATCTGGCCAAATATGCTCTTTGTCTGGACAGTGAATACATGTAATAATAGCAAACACACCTAATTTTGCACTTCTTGGGCAGATGATGGTAGGTAACTTGCTTAAAAATTTAAATATCACTGCCTCTCTGTCTGGCTGTGAAGTAAAATTAAAATCCTGCAAAGTCTATCAATTTAAAAGTAATGTAATATCATTTTTAAAATGTTAGCTTAATCCTTCCAAAGAAGTTGATAGAAATAAACATAGATGTTGTAATTACTAGCAAATACTTTGTGAAATTAATTTTTGTCCACTGCTCAGTATGTGTATTAACATGTGAGTGACCATACCACATGTGTTACTTATATGTAGTACATGTGAGTGACATTGAACTATTACTCATTAGTAATTATTGCTGATGCCACAAAGCTATATTAATAGCTCTAATTTTATACATAAAAGTCACTAAAAATATCTGTGAACTTTCTTCAGGCCCACTGACAAATTTCAAGTAATACTTCTACTACATTAAGTTTCGAATAATCACTTTATGATTGTAATTTTCTTTCTGTACTCACCTCAGTTTTCAGCTAGGAAAAAAACTGCCTGTCAGAGTTGATTTCTTGAACAAAAAATGCCTATTTTGCACTAATGTAGGTTTCCAAAATGATTTGGCTATGTTGGCGTTGATTTTTGGATAAGCAGAATGAATATAAATCCCGCTTAGGGAGAAGTTCCAACCCATCTAGTGAGAGCATTCTCAAGCCAGTATCAGAATTAGATTCAAATGGATTTTCCTGTTATTTACTCTTCTCATCACAAATGTCTTTTCACATGGTCACATGATTTTGACCAGAAGAAACTGGCAATTCCCTTCCTTTGTATGCCTGTTTGGTTTTGTTCTTCCTCACCGTGGGTCAGAGGGCTGGCCTGTGGAGACCAAGGACTCTCATCTAGGAAGCCATGGCTGGGTGTGGCTATACAGGCTTTAGCTTCTACCTGGGGTTTGTTTATTTGGAAAATGATTAAGTTACCAAAAGTGCCATTAATTTCGAAGTTGATACAGATTATGTCATTTAAAATGAATTATTTTCAGTAGTAAAGAATTTTTCCAGTTAACTCACCAGGCATTAAAAAGACACATCATTATAGTATGAAGTGTGAAGTGTGTTCTTCAGGGAAACAACACATGCAGTCTTGCACACTCACTTCCCTGGGGTTAGGGAAGGAGAAGATCAAAATAGGAATTCAGCTCAATGATTCACCGGACCAAGATGCATACCTGGACCACTCTGCATGCCTCCTGCGAAACACGCTGAGCTCCCACATCTCACTCCTGACGTGGACGGGCTCTCTCAGCCTCCTTCCTTCCCTCTCTCCATTTCTGTTTTCTCTCTTGCTGTGCCTTCTCCCTAGCTGACAACTTCCCAGCCCTCTTCTGTGGAACCCAGTCTTCATACCTCACTGTCACGATGCTGTCATCACGGCTCACCCTATAAACCACAAACACTGTTCCCAAACTCACATCCCTAACCTCCACACTTGCTTTATCTAAATGCCTTCATATTTCTACTCAGATCTTCACATTCATATGCAAGTCCCTAATACGGATCTCAAACCTCACAACTGAGCCACTTCGTTATTACCTAAGAGTCAATGAGGAGAGAGGAGATTTCTCATGGTGTGGCCCAGAGTCAGGCAGCCTCACTGTGTCTGTGTCATTGGATCAACACACGGAAATGAGTGTAGAAACGCACACAGCTGGGGGGACCTCCACCTTCACCCATAGAGACGGTCACCTTCCAGATGTACGTGAAAATACACATCCTGGAACGTCAGCTGCCAGCGAGACTGCTGTTCTCCCGTGTTCCTCCGTAAGAATTCTGCACCTCCGTTTCAGTGTTGCCACTCAAGCTTCCATGGAGGTGTTGGTCCAGAGACGCAGAAGAGGGAAGTGTATCCACATGTCTGTCAAGCCACGACCTTCTAATTCAGAAAATGTTAAGAGTTCTGCATTCAGAACGACATTCAGAAGAAGTAAAGACAGCATTTGATGATGGAAAGGAAGAATTTGTAAAATCGCATGAGTTTTTACCTTTGTGCACTGCCAGAAAAAAATGCTTAATTGACATGTGTACTTAAAAATGTCAGTCATAAACATCAATACCATAGGCTGTGGCGTCCCCTGTGTATGTTTAATTCTAATGGAGTAATGTGAACTAATTCTGCCCAAAGAGCTATTTAATTATCTCCATTGGAAAAACTTCAGCAAAAGGCAAAGTTCAAATACTAAGCTAATTTATAGTGGCTGAGAAATGCTTAATGCCTAAAAGCAGTGAAATAAGTTCAGATTTATTACGGGTAATAATGGATAATCACAACCATGCCGACATATTCCATGATGGCATGACATTACATAAGCTACAGTATATGCATCGTGACCATCTGGCACACTGCGCTCTATTCAGATAGCTTTAATTAAACCAGCCTCCAAGCTCCCATATAGCGCAGTGGCCGCTCTAAAGAGAACAGCCCCACACATACATGGAGGACTCAGCCTCAGAAGCTGGCAACGGCCGGGTTAGTAAACCATTCCTTTCCTACAGAGGGACTTAAGAGAATAGTTTGCCAAACACCCTTAACCTCAGACCTCGGACTGTTACTCTTCAAAACATACTTTTCAGTCTGGTCACCTAAAACTAAGTGTGTGACAAATATTCCAGTCATGGAAGATGGCAACTTTTGGATTTGATGTGCAGATAACCAAGAGTCTCTAACCATTTCAGCGAAGCCACTCTTCAGAGTCAGGGCTCAGGCCATGTCTGCAGGCTGAACAGGTGGTGGCTGGGAGCCTGGCACTGCCTTCTCGCCCAGCTCTGGTGTGAGAACATGATGTGTGACAGCAGAGCTGGGATGAAGAAGGAGGTCACCACACACAAATATCTCCTGACCCTTCCTCATGTCTGCAACCAGACCGTGGCACTTGCACCTGTGAGAGAAGACGATCACAGTGTGGAGGAGGAGGCGTGTTGGTGAGGAGGGCTAAGGGGACAGGAAGTGAGGAAAGCGTGAGTTTGACAGGGGACCAGGAACATGAGACGTGAGATTGGAAAAGGCTGCTGCACTCAGACGATGACGTGTGAGAAACACCTTGCCCTTGGCAGGTAAGTTATCCAAGACACAAGCACACACACAGATATAGCCAGTGACACGAACACAGCACACACATGTGTGTGTACAGACACACAGAGAGACATACAGACATAGGGACACACACAAATAATTAAGCATGCACACACAGGTTTTAGTCCACACCAAGAACGGTGTTACAAGAAAAGATGAAAATCCTTGAGAAACAAATCTTTGTACTTGGGCCCCTGGCTAAATAGAAAGAAAGAGACCCTGACTTCCTTAGAAATAGAATATATTTTCTCCAAAACTAATATTGCATGAATTTAATGTAAATGCAGTTAGGAAGCTGAGGTATCCTGGTATGTATGGAATCGAGAGCTTGCCCACACCGGGTACCTTCTGCAACCCCAGGAAGCCTCCCCTGAGCACGAAAGCTGGGGCAGACTTGTAGATTAAACTTTGCCCTTTAGATGAATTTCCCCACAGATTTTGACAGATCAGTCGTGTTGGGTGAGCGTGGCAATTTCACACATCAAACCTATAAAATAATAAGATTCTGAAAGTTTCAGAGGAAAGTTAAAGAATGAGTTTTATGGAGAGAGACCATTGGTAACCCATGAAGATCTGGCACAGTGGTTAATCTCTGGAGCATTGGCAAAGCACAGCCTAGACCTCGAACTAGAGTGTCAGAAAGCTGAAGCTTAAGACGAACTGGAGAAACGGCCGAGTTTTGTCTAAATACATAGGAAGTGGTACAATAAGCAAAGAGATCTTTTTCTTAGAAATATGAATTACCATTAGTGTAGGTCAGAAAACCAGATACCTTCATCCACATAATTTTTTTCTAGAAAGAATTTTTTTTAATTCAAGGAAGTAAATAAAATCAGCATCTGAAAAAGTAACAGAAACCCATACCCAGTGAGAGCATGAGGGACTGCCTAGCTGTTTCAAATTAATCCGAAAAAGTAGCTGAACTAATGTAATAATGGATTTTCCCTTCAAGTGTAGAAGTGCCAAAAGATATTAAGATGAACAAGCATGTCCACTTTCAAAGCAAATGATCTCCAAGTTTATTGACCGATAGTCTCATTATTGATTTGCAGCACATTTCTACAGCAAATTGTTGGGTAGGTTATATTTGGGCAATGCAGTAACTGTCCAAAGTCACAGAAACCTTGCCGGAGACCCCAGAGACAAGTCTTGCTGAAGAAATCTCACCTCTGTTTTGATGAGACACCAGAGCAGAGTAGTGACGGCCATGTACACAACCATGGTGACGTCAACAAAACCATAGCAGTGCAGTAGGTCAGTGATTTCTAACATTCACCTATGGGGAAAACCCGAGAACTGAATTTGCTTGCATTTTTATGTTGTATAAATTTTAAATAAAATAAATGGGTAACATTTAGAAAGCAAAAGTGCATTTACCCCAAGTTCAAAGATTAGGAAAAACCTATACTCAATTATCAGAATTTTAAAACAGAAACAAAACATGAGCAAACTCCTAATTTTGTCTTAAGAATAATTGACTTTATTTTGGAAAATAATAAAAACGTTGATACTTTGAGGCCAGCCAATGGTGTGGTGAAGGCAGCTAGACCCTGCATGGAGTCCTGGACCCAGTGGCTTGATAAATATGCTGGGTGCATGTGCTTGTGTGCCCAACATCCAGAACGGAGAGAGAAGTGGAGAGATTACAGCCATGACCACCCCCATGGACGGTGCTTTCTCACTTTGACTCCCCTCTGATTTCTCTGCAGCAAGTGCACATACCCTCTGGCAATTTCATTTTTCTAAAAAAAGGAAAAGAAAACTTTGATAATCTGTTAGTATTCTAGAAACCTTAAAAGGTGACCTCATTTAAATTATTTATACATGTGAGGCTTGCTTACAGAAATCTGATGATTAAAATTATGGTGCCGTTAAAGCATAGTATTTCCTTACATGCCTTTTAGAAATGTTGCAAAGATTTGTATTTTATAGCTAAGCAAAGAATTCTACTTCAGTGCTACCTCCTGCTCTACTTACAAGAAGAAGACAGAGATTGAGATCTACGGAAACTTTTCATAAGACACTGCAGGACTAGATTTCCTCAAGGCTGTCTGGAGTGGTTTAAGTGAGAATAAACTCAGATAACTGATAATGCCATCATCAGACATGATTGGCAAAACCACAAACGTATGGGGAACCAGTAGTTAGCGTAATGGCTATGTCACAGGACTCCCACGTAGTCGACCGCAGTTCGTGTCCCGGACCCAGTGGCTTAAAACTCACACTGGGTGTGTGTGCGTGCGTGCCCAAGATCCCGAGAGGAGAATGGAGGAGAAGGGATCGTGGCATGACCATCTCCCCTGTGGAGTGATTTCTCGCTTTCTGTCTCTATGTCTCTCTCTCTGTCTGTCTGGCGAGCGCATGCGCCCTGTAGTGAAAAACCTCTCCCCTCCCAAGAAAAAACAAACAAACAAACAACAACAACAAGAAAAAACCCACAGCCGTATGTAAGGCAATCGGTCACTGTGAGGTAGAACGTTATGTTCAGGTAAATATCACCCTGTCTGCATTCTTAGACTTCTCTCCTCCCTGTGGGAAACCCCACTACCACGTTGGACCCATTTTTCAAAGCTTCTCTTAATGTCCCTGCTTTTGCAGACTCCCTGACTGCCTGGTCTTTTTCAAGAAGACCTCTGTCTTTAGTGGCCCTTGTCACCCTCAGCAGTCCCAGGGGCTGTCCGCTGTGCTTCCTCTACTTACAGGCACCCACCTCTCAGTTTAAAAGCCAACCTCCCCACCTCAGCCAATCCCACCTGCATTCCTAAGATTCTTTTCTTTTCTGAGTCTTTACACATTTTATAACACAAGAAATTATTTTAAATCTCTGCGCCCCTCTGCCTCACAACTCTCCAACTCAGATCCTTTAACCATCCCCACCAAGAAAGGAAGCTCCTCGGCGACTCTGGAGGAAGACCACACTACTGTGCCATCTTTATAAGAGGATCCCTCCAGAAATCCTGTCCTGAGCCACTGAACTCAGTCTCCCTTTCCTTCCCCCAAGGTTTTGAGAAGACAGGGCAGTCTTGTCCTAAGACAGCTTCACCTTCAGATCACTGTGCCAAAAAAACTGTCAGTGACGGAAGTGCATGAACTTTCTTTCTTTTTTTTAACCTACTTATTAAATTGAAGCATAGCAGAACATCTTAATTATGGGATCACCTCATCCTCCAAGATGGGAACAACAAGAGGATGCTCTGCCATGCTGAATCAAGAGTGTGGGCAGCTGTGGGTGCATGGCTCGGGTGCCGGCTGGAAGACGGGCTTCAGAGCTTGGCAGTGGTGTCCTCCCACGGTGATGGCACCGTGGAGGAGACGCTCCTGGACTCCACAGTTGAGAAGGTATTCTGTCCACTCTGCAGCGTTTCTGCAACCCTCCTCAGAATCTCTGTGGAGACATCCTGGGCACGGTTCACTCTTCTGCCTCCCCAAACTTCTCAGCTGCTCCTCACTGTGTGATTGCTGGTGTCCGAAGGCTTTAATTTCCACATGAACATGCCAGACCTCCAGATCAGATACCATGTGGGAGAGCCACAATTTGTGAATATCCCTGTTTATCTGGCCATATTATTATGGTATCTTCTTTTCAAAAGCTTTTTAATAGTCTCTGGAACTTCCAAGTAATCTATTGAATAAAAATTATGAGCATTTTGAAGTTTATTATACATAAGCCTAATAAGGTCTTTTTTCTTTTGTTTTGTTTGTGTGTTTGTGTGTGTGTGTTATTAGCCAAGACCCCAAGAAGCAATATTGGCTGAAAGTAGACATTATTTTCTTGATCTTAACATGAATTAGAATTTTAGTACTGTTTCCTTGTTAATTATGTTTCATACTGATTGTCTTGATTTTCATGTGAACAAAAGATTCTGTGTCTAGGTATTTTTAGAAGTTATCAAAAACAAATGCTAAAATTTATAATACATCTTTTTTCATTTCTCATAAAATCGAAGAAACTCTATCTATTGAAACTATTATAACAGTAAAATATTTTTTTCTGAAATTAGGCTTTCATCGTATAGCTTTTTAAAACATGTATTTAACTTATTAATATATTATTTGCAGCTTTTAAACCTATATTTCTGAGACAGTATGGTCCATATTTTATTTGAGAGCATTTGAGAATTGTGTTAGACTGGATTTAAAAAGGAAAAAAAAAATATCAGAACTCATTCTAACAGTTGAAAACACAAGGATTCTGTTAATATGTTTTCTACAACTTCTCCCAAATTCCTGAGTTTGGTGTTTTCTTTAGGGAGAGGGGCAATAAATCCTAAAAGGCAAATTCATGATAATTTTTATAATACTGCCAATGTTATTCTCAATTTTACTATAGAAATAATTAAATTACCATTTTTCCATGTTCCAAATAAAATGTTATTTTAAAATGTATTGGACTTTTATTACACTGGAGATTAATTTGGGAATAATGACAATTTTTGAATATTGATTTTTTTCCTACTATGAGATGCAGCCACTCCTTGCTAAGATTCCCATCTTCTCTCATTTACCTCGCTAGGAAACTCCGGAGTTGTTTTCACAGGCCCTTCACTTCGGTGGCTGTGCTGATTTCTAAGTAGTACATATTTTTGTTGCTAGCAAGTGGATTTTTTTCCCATAATATTGAATATACTTATTTTACAACAGGGTCCTAATCTTGCCAATTGATTCCTTTCAATTTTTCAAATAGAGACTCAAATAAAATTATATTACAAACTATGCTAATTAAAACAATATGGTACTCGAATAAAAAAAGACACATATGACAATGATACAGAATAGCAACCCAGGCATTAACACATGCACATATGGTCAAACATTCTTTGACAGTAGGGCCAATAATAAACCGTGGGGAAAAGATAGTCTTTCTACTAAGTAGTGTTGAGAAAACAGGACATCTACTTACAAAATAATTAAATTAGACTCTTACCTTATAGCATACATAAAATTAGTTTAAAATTAATGAAAAGTTTAAATTTAAGGGACCAGCATCACTGGCCTCCCATGTAGTTGACCATGGACTGAGTCCTGGACCTGAAGGTTTAAACCTCATGTCAAGTGCAAGTGTGTGTGTGCCCAAGATCCTGAGAAGAGAATGGAGGAGAAGGGAGTGTGGAGCAGCCATCCCCCTGGAGGGAGATTTCTCACTTTCTGTCCCTCAGTTTTTCTCTGTCTCTCCAGAAAGTATACATGCCCTATAGCAAAATTCTCTCTTAAAAAATAAAAATAAGTTTACATTTAAGACCTGACACCATAAAACCTACAAAAGAAAACATAGGGAAAATTTTCCTTGACATTGGTTTTGACAGTGCTGTTTTGGATATGTTATTGAAAGTAAAGACAAGGAAAGCAAAAATAAGTAAGTGGGAGTACATCGAACAAAATAATTTGCACAGCAAAGGAGACAATCAACAAAATGAAAAGTCAACCTATAGACTGGGACACAAATTGACAAGTTGTGTTGGAAAAGGAGTAAATTTTCAAAATATATAAGGACCTCACACAATTCAACAGCAAATAACAAGACACGTGGTTAAAAATGGAAAATGAACTTGAATATACATTTTTCCAAAGAAGACATACATATGGATAAGAGGTATATTTAAAAGTCTTCAAGATAACTTAAACCTATCTTTGCTTTGGGGAAAGAGAGAAAATGCTGGTTCAAACAGCAGAGCAATCAGAACTGCATAAATTTTAATCATTCATTTGAGAGCATTTGAGAATTGTGTTAGACTGGATTTAAAAAGGAAAAAAAAAATATCAGAACTCATTCTAACAGTTGAAAACACAAGGATTCTGTTAATATGTTTTCTACAACTTCTCCCAAATTCCTGAGTTTGGTGTTTTCTTTAGGGAGAGGGGCAATAAATCCTAAAAGGCAAATTCATGATAATTTTTATAATACTGCCAATGTTATTCTCAATTTTACTATAGAAATAATTAAATTACCATTTTTCCATGTTCCAAATAAAATGTTATTTTAAAATGTATTGGACTTTTATTACACTGGAGATTAATTTGGGAATAATGACAATTTTTGAATATTGATTTTTTTCCTACTATGAGATGCAGCCACTCCTTGCTAAGATTCCCATCTTCTCTCATTTACCTCGCTAGGAAACTCCGGAGTTGTTTTCACAGGCCCTTCACTTCGGTGGCTGTGCTGATTTCTAAGTAGTACATATTTTTGTTGCTAGCAAGTGGATTTTTTTCCCATAATATTGAATATACTTATTTTACAACAGGGTCCTAATCTTGCCAATTGATTCCTTTCAATTTTTCAAATAGAGACTCAAATAAAATTATATTACAAACTATGCTAATTAAAACAATATGGTACTCGAATAAAAAAAGACACATATGACAATGATACAGAATAGCAACCCAGGCATTAACACATGCACATATGGTCAAACATTCTTTGACAGTAGGGCCAATAATAAACCGTGGGGAAAAGATAGTCTTTCTACTAAGTAGTGTTGAGAAAACAGGACATCTACTTACAAAATAATTAAATTAGACTCTTACCTTATAGCATACATAAAATTAGTTTAAAATTAATGAAAAGTTTAAATTTAAGGGACCAGCATCACTGGCCTCCCATGTAGTTGACCATGGACTGAGTCCTGGACCTGAAGGTTTAAACCTCATGTCAAGTGCAAGTGTGTGTGTGCCCAAGATCCTGAGAAGAGAATGGAGGAGAAGGGAGTGTGGAGCAGCCATCCCCCTGGAGGGAGATTTCTCACTTTCTGTCCCTCAGTTTTTCTCTGTCTCTCCAGAAAGTATACATGCCCTATAGCAAAATTCTCTCTTAAAAAATAAAAATAAGTTTACATTTAAGACCTGACACCATAAAACCTACAAAAGAAAACATAGGGAAAATTTTCCTTGACATTGGTTTTGACAGTGCTGTTTTGGATATGTTATTGAAAGTAAAGACAAGGAAAGCAAAAATAAGTAAGTGGGAGTACATCGAACAAAATAATTTGCACAGCAAAGGAGACAATCAACAAAATGAAAAGTCAACCTATAGACTGGGACACAAATTGACAAGTTGTGTTGGAAAAGGAGTAAATTTTCAAAATATATAAGGACCTCACACAATTCAACAGCAAATAACAAGACACGTGGTTAAAAATGGAAAATGAACTTGAATATACATTTTTCCAAAGAAGACATACATATGGATAAGAGGTATATTTAAAAGTCTTCAAGATAACTTAAACCTATCTTTGCTTTGGGGAAAGAGAGAAAATGCTGGTTCAAACAGCAGAGCAATCAGAACTGCATAAATTTTAATCATTCATTTGAATAAAAATCATGAACCAAAGAGACTATGATTCAAGTCAACCAATCAGAAATGCAACAGCTTTAACTCTTCACTTTTATAAAGAAACTAATGAATGAAGCTAATCACCTGGGTGAAAATTATTCCTTCATAAAATTTTCTACTCTTTGATAGAGAAGGTAGATTTGAGGCTTCCTCCTATCTTCTTGCTGTCTGGTTATGGAATCAAATTCTTTCTGGCTTCAATTCCTGAAGTCCTAGTGAGTGGCATTTGGCACATGGGGCAATGAACCCACTAGCTTGGTAAGATTGGGTTGCTTTTTGCCAGTAGAATATGGCAATGTTACAACTTTGTCACTCTGGTGGCTAGACTATAAATATTGTGATATGAGTCTCCCATGCTAGCTTTAATGAAGCAGCTGCATGTTGGAGGGCCTCATGTGGCAAGAAACTGAGAATAGCCTTTGAGCAATAGCAAACAAAAAACTTAGACATTTGATCTAGGTCCAATTGTGCGCAAGGAAACAAATCTTGTCAACAACTACCTAAGTCATCCTGGAAGCAATTTCTTTTCCAATAGCATCTCAATTCTCAGAGGACACCTTAGCCCTGGGAGACACATTGACTGCAACTCGTGAGGGACCTGAGGCCGAGGACCCAGATGAAATGTAGCCAGATTCCCTGTACAAAGAAAGTGGGAACTAAGAATTTGTGGTGATTTAAGCCACTAACCTTTGGAGTAATTTGTTATATATCAGTGATAAATAATTCAATATCATACTTTTGTTAGATTCACTTAAATTTTTTTTTGTAATGACAACTCATAATGCCATGGTTGCCCAGCAGTGACAATATTCCTCAATGTTGAAGCCACAGGCAGGTCCAGATTTACATCCCAAGGTCTCCCTGTACCTGCGAGGTGTACATCATGCATGCTCATGTCCGGGCAGGCTAAGTCTGTGCTGTGGGACAATCACAGCATGAAGATCCCACTGGGGATCTCTCTCTGTGCTTCTCTTTCCCCTTTCTGTCTCTCTCTTAATAAACTTATAAACAATGTAGTGTTTTCAACAGACTGATAGAGATTTAAGATAAAATTTTATGGAGTTGTATTGTATGAAAATGTTTGGGCTGATTTCTGTTAACTTTAAAACTGATGGGCTGGATAGTGACACAGCAGTAAAATAGAACACGCTCTGAGTCTGACCAGGTGGGAAGGCACTGGGTTTATGTTCAGAGACCTCCCTGGATGTTCTGAGCTCATGTTTCCCCATGGTTTGGCCCTGGCTGAAGGCTAAGGGTGGATCATGGCATTATGTTAGGGTGTTGTGTTTCCCTCCCTCATCTCTCTCTTAGAGAAGCAGATAAATAAACTAAAAATTAAAAAGCTATGTAATAGTTTAATGTTAATCATCAACATTAGAAACTTAACCTATAGCTTCACAGATACACATTTTCCCAGGGGGAAAAAAAGTAAAATGTCAAGACTAATGTATTTATTTACAGAATTATTTTACTAAAGTCAAACCAAGACTGTTTTGACGATGAACGTAGAGTATAAACCACTAGGATCTAACCCCCAGAATGAGGTATCCGTGTTCCCTGTGTGCTTCTGTTAGAAATGATGTTTCTACCTGAAGTTATCTTGGTCTATAGTGACGATATACAATGTAGAATAAAATGAATAAATCATATCTTTATCTCTGGCAGATTCAGCACTGCCTGCTTTTCAGGTTGAATTGTTAGTGTGGCAAGGCAGGTCTGCAAGGCGTTATTACAACAGTTTCGGAGAAGACACGTGCGGCAGAGGCCATCAGCAAATGCTTGATAAGTTTTGTATATGGAAAGGGTTATTCCTTTTAAAATATCATGTCACAGATCTTCCTTATTGAAGAATTCCAAATTCCATGTGTAGACCCCACCCAGAGGCTGGGACTTAATCCCTTTCTGCTGTGTTTAGGTGAGACTTCATAAGTGGCCTCCAAGCATTTGGAAAGGGAAGCAAAGTGACACACAGTGGATAGGCCAAAGCCTGGGCCACATCACCTGAGCCTACGGTCAAGGTGGACGTGACCAGTACTGTCATGTGTCTGCCATGTCCTCTGGTGAGACCTTATGAGTGTCCTCTCCTCTGTGTCCTTCTTCCCCCAATCCATTAGATAGACCCACAGAGGCACAGGCTACAGGACAGTAGACCATTTACTCTTTAAATTCTCACGGTCACGAGGAACTAGGACACTAAGAAACTGTCACAGATTGGGGTACACCAGGGAGCCGGGTTGAATCAGGCAGTGTGTGATTGGTCCCTGTGACAAAAACTATGCATCTGCATTCATGGAAAAGCTGCTGAAATTCAAACACAGCTCATAGTTCAGTTACTAGTTTATACATACCTTATATAATAAGTGAACATTAGGGAAATCTAAGTAAAGAAAACGCAACTCTTTAAAAAAAATACATTTTGGGCCCAGCAGATGGCATAATGATTATGTTGCTGGACCACGGTACAAGTCTTGGATCTGGCAGCTTAAAACTCACACCGGGCACACGTACACCCATGCCAAAAATCCTGAAGGAGAATCGAGGAAAAAGGATTGGGGTGTGGCCATCCTCCCTGGGGTGGGGGAATTTCTCACTTCCTATCTCTCTCTTTGTCTCTCTGGCGAGCTCACTTATACTGTAGCAAAAATCTCTAGAGAAAAAAAATACATTTTATATTAAGTATTCTAGGAATACAGCATGCTGTTACCTCTACTGGATATAGACAGTGAAATTATTACTATAATGGAACACATTAACATATCCATCATCTCATATAGTTACCATTGTCCTCCCTGTGGCAAGAATAGCTATATCTACTTATTTAGCAGAAACCCTGAGTGAAATACACTGCTATTTCCTCCAGTTTTTTTTTTAATTAATTAATTTTTTTGCTATAGGACGCATGTGCTCGCCAGAAAGAGTGAGACAGAGAGATAGAAAGCAAGAAATCACCCCCTCAGGGGGGATGGCCACACCACAATCCCTTCTCCTCCATTCTCCTCTCGGGATTTTGGGCACGCGCGCACATGCATCCGGCGTGAGTTTAAGCCACCGGGTCCGGGACTCGAAACACAATTGGTTACATGGAAGTTCGCAACATAGCCATTATGCTAACTGCTGGTTCCTACTCCAGTTTTCATATTGTACTTAGATCTTTCGACTATCCATCCTGAATATCTGCTATGTTGTATTCCTTAACCTACGCCCCCATTTCCTCCCTCCACTCCCAATCCTGAGAACTACTGTTTCATTCTGTAACATTTTTCCTAAGTCTAAACTTATTCCACAACAACAAGTTTTTAAAAATATTATGTCACTTTAGTTACCTCTACTAACGAAAACAAGTAGAAACCCAACCTTGCTGTTTAAGAATAAATTATAAAGCTTTCTCTAACTTCCCTGTCCAACTTGAACCAGTTTTAGTTATGTATTAATTTAGTATGCTTAAATGGATTTAGAAAATACCACATGCAACCAAAGACTAGATTGGAAAGTTTGCTGTTTGGTTTAGAGATTAACCCAAGGATAAACATCAAAATCTTAATGCCTCCGGACACGCCTTAGTCAAAATAGTCTAGCCTTTTGGTGTTATTAAATCGAGGAGGGAGGCCAAAAAACTTGACTGCATGTCTGATAAAATGTCCAAAAGATTTCATTTTCTTAGGTTGCTTCGGGACGCTCACCCAGCATTATAGAATGAAGCGTAAACCCAGCGATGTTAAGAACCCTGACTGAGGCTAACCACATGTTACATAAACGTGGCAATTAACCCATTGAACAGAGAACTCAGTCAGGTGATTTTTTCTCTTTTATCAACTGTCAGAGTTCTCTAATACCGGTGACTAGTGATCACTATGCAGGTCACCTTCCACATGGCATCTCTGACAGTGGGGAAATTTGAGAAGCAGCCCGTATAAACCATGGATTCCCACCCGGACAGACCAGCCATTACTTCATTCGAGACTCTGGTGAACTATGTCTCAGTGCATGACGAGGCGTCACTAACTGAGGTCCATCTGGGCTTTGCACTTCATGACAGTCTTACAACAGTGTCCAATGGTCCGTTAAGTTGAGCTTAGACTGACTACCACAGACTCACCACACTGGGGTGGGTAGCAGGGTGCCACTTGTTTTCCTAAATAAAACCAATTGAAATATGTCATTGATTTCTGTCTCCAAATCGTAAGTTGTAGGACAGTCAACAGAAGGTCATGGTTCTTGTAAAAAGCCCATAACCAAATAATTACTTATAATCTAATTGCATCAGGTAGTGAATATTTTACAGTTACATTAACTTATGCAAATTTAAATTTTCTAAGTTTTAAAAGTGAATTATAATATTCAGCAATTTTGAAATTTTAACTGAAGTATAAAGAAATTACAACATCCAGTAGTAATGTAATTATGCAGATTAAACTTTCTTTTGTGCTTTTTAATTCCTAATTAAGTTATTGAATTTAGACATGTATTTTAAGAGTTTCACAGAGATTATTGAATTTAGAATCATTGTGCAGAATAACAATAAAGTTAAATGACCTATTTAAGTCTCAGATAAAGGTATTATTCTCTAGAATATATGGTTTTCGAAGCCCTCAGGCACAAAATTAAATAGACCAAGGAAATAATGCATTCAAACACGTCCATTGACATAACTGATGGATCTGACAGTCTTTCACATCAATTTTTCTGTATTTCCTTCAAAAGTCTTAGAGGTAAATGCTACTCTTCTGAATGTTGAGTAAGGTTTTAAAAAGTAAGATCATGCCCTATATTCCTAGTTAAATTTTAAGGGCCCATTTCACTGTAATAGTATATATCTATCTTTCTGGACAGAAATGTCCTCCCCACTGAAACATCAGACATGGCATTGGCTGAATCAGCTCTGCAGCTGTAATAAATTTCCTCATTGCAAATGCAAAATAAGGTGCCTTCTTTAGACCTGAGCAACTTCACAAATATATTCCAAGGCAAGGTATAGACCTTGGCCATGCATTCGACTTTTGTGAATCACTCACGTTACAAAAATACTATGGCCCTGGTGTGTGGGGGCACGCCCTGCACAAAGCGCTTGGTACAGTGCACGCTGATCACGCACCTGCTGTTTGTTTACGAGCTTGGAACCTCACACCCTCCTACACTCGACTGAGGTGTTTACTTGTCTCCTCTTGGTCACAAAATCAATGCCTTAGGGACATAGTCCTTCCTGTTGAGACACAACAGAAGAGAAAGGGAAGAAAGTGATTATATTAAGGTGAGGAAGTAATCCTTTGAAAGGGTGAAGAGAATGTCAAAGCAGCTCCCAGGTGGGTTTCTCTTCGCATGGGGACAAAGCGAAGAACTATGTGAAGCATGTGTTCCTGGCTACCTGACTGCCGCGTAGCTCCATCAGGTTTCGAAGGAAATAGATTTTTGAAGCAAGTTGTTTGAGAACATCCTCATGGGCCACTTTGTCCCCCACCCTGGGGGGTCAAAAATCAGAGCAAAAGGCGGGACGAGAATAGGGACAGCCCAGGTATGTCTGGGAGGCTGGGGAAACGGTGGCTTTGAACAGGTGCCACCTTAAACACACAGGGTGCCTCTCAGGAGCCATGCCAATGGCAGGCAGTGTGATTCCAGGGAGAAAGGAGAATAGTGGGAAAACACGGAAACTTGAGCCAAGTCAGAGGCTTCGCCGCATTGTGCCAGCGTGTGCCTTGGTCGGCATAAATGCACCAAGGTGAATGGCGTTATCAGTGGGAGAAATGGTGTGGGCCATCCATGAGTCTCTGCACCACCTTTGCAACTCTAAAAAGTTTTAAATTACTTCAAAATAAGAATGTTATTAAAAAAGAAAACCCCTAAAAGTCACAGTGGTCTGGAAAATTCCATACTGAGCGTGTCACTGGATATGCTGATGCATGGGAGCCCTTTATCTAAGAATCCTTCTCTGGACACCAAAATAGACAAAAACCTAATTATAGTTATAAAAAATGCTGGCACCTCCACTAAAGAAATATCTAGCCTCTCAAAGGCAAGGGCAACAAAGCTTAAGCTTGTCTACACTGCAAAACAGTGTCCGTATCACATTTCTGGAAATGAAACATGGGCATAGGCATAAACTGAAATATGGAGGCGTTCACTAGATATTCAAGTCAAACTTGACGAGGTCCATCTCTGCTTCCATTTCTAGGATCTATTATAAGCCTGATGACACTCAAGAAGTGACTAGTAGAGCCGCACCCTCAGAGGACAGGATATTGCAAGGGACCTGTGCTCATGCAGGCATGGTACTTTGTCTTGAAGAAGTCCCCATTTCTCCCCAGGTTCTGCCTTGCATGAAGCATATTCTCTGGGAAATGTCAGAAAAAAACAATTGGTCACACACCAGCAATGCGCCTGGCGATGTGGCCGTCGAGAGTGCAAAGGTGAAGGAGAGGCCTCCCTTTCCTTGAACGACAATTAGTCTGGTACAGAGCGAGACATACAGTGGCAGATCTCAGAACAACCGGAGGCCAAAGAGATGCACTTGAGGACAGGTTTGCTGACGCATTACATTGATGTTAATAAGGTGTGCATCTCAGGGGCAGGAAGAAACATTCGGACTCAAAAGAGCACCACTGGGGCTGTAGACTCAGCCTGGCTCACCCTCTTCCCTGACACTCAAGAAGTCCACACTTGTTGGTGCAGTGCACCGTCAGAGCCAGAAGGGCCCCGGACTGCTGACTGCTGTGAAGCAGTTGATTACTTTGAATTAATGAAATTAGAAGACATGGAGGCCAGCATTACGTCTTTGTTTGACAGTATTTACAAAACTACGGACTATACTTACAAATGCAAGTTTTGAAAAACTGGAAGTACCAGAGGTAGTTAATTCTGCACCACAAACATGAAGTCCGGTTTCTTCACTGCCCGAAGCCTGAGGCGACCAGAATATCCTGTAAACGTCTGATGTGGGGGCTTTAAAAATTTCTGATATAAGGAATCAATCCAACCAAGAAATGTCCCTGCTGAATTCCTGCCCCGCCTGGGACTTCCAGTGCTGGCCGTCAGTCAGACCAGGGAAGTGTGCAACCTCCACGTCACCCACAGGAACCAGAGCTTCACCTGCCGCTTCCCTCTGCAGTCTGGTGGGGTTTTTGCTGAACCTAAACCGATAATAATGATCTACTTACATGGCCTGTTGTGTGTATCTGTCATATTAAAGACCAGGCTGTTTGTTTATCATGCTGTGATCTATAGCTTTCTATTAATTTAATTATACTAAAAGATCTTAAAAGCCTTGGGCTAAGTAACATGTCAATTAGAAATGAGTTTAACTTGGAATAAATATACATTTAATACTTGTAATTTATTGCTTTAAATGCAAACAAAGCCTTCACTATGACACAATCTATTATTAATTGCTGCAAAGCCCAAAGCCCAATTAAGTAAATCCATTTATATTTTCTTCAGAGAAAGTCGATGCTCATTTCTCACAGGAAGTTCTAGATGCCTACATTTTCCTTTCTCATAAACCAGCAGCACCACAAAGCACTTTTGTGAGTAATGAACCACATCACGTGTGAAGAAAGGGGCGGGAGAGGGGGAAGTTGTTCATGAAGCTCACGTCTCTGGGAAAAAAGTAACACCCAGACCAATGTAACGCCCAAATAAAAGGTGATTAGTCCTGATTACAGACTAATTAACTGCCTCTTCATGAATGCTTTGACTTGCAGTGAGTGCAATCAGGTATGCATCTTAGACTGCAGTGGCAGTAGGTTCTCAGCAATTATCTGCGGCCCAAAACAACCCTACCGGCAGACTCTCTCCACCTTCTGCATGAAAAGCTAAACATAAAAATGTCAGTCTCGGTGCTGAGAATAGATAGTTAATGCCCGGGGTCACATTTTATGGCGAAAGTTATAAATCCCTGAGAAATAACATTTATAGTGGAAACCCTGACACAATATTTTACACACCTTTGCTGTCCGCAAAAGAAAGAATTTAGACGTTTAGAAATCTTAATGTGTGAAAGTATAAGCAAATTTTTTTCAAAACTATTTTTTTTTTTGTTATTTCAACCCTCCCAAAAAGCAGCAGGAGTTTTTGTTGATATATCGATCATATCTTGTTTGTGATCATCTATAGAAAATTTTCATCCAGAAATAACTGAATTCAGATACTTCTTGGTATCATTACTAGGTTTTGCTGGTAACTGTGATCCGCATTATTTATGCTGTGCAGTACGAAGCCTACCAGGTGTCTCTAAAGTCCCTGCTACAGATCAATGGGCACCTTATTCTGTGTGATCTACACTCTGATCTTCGTGTACGAATTGAGACGTGGGCTGTAGGAGTCTTATTGCAAAATGTGTTCCTGTCTACCATGTTTGTCTGGGTGCCATCTGCCAGAGAGGGCAGGCGCTGGGTGGCTCTGCTCTAATCTGGAAATGGTGACAGTCCTACCTCTCGTGACATAGTACGAAGCGTAAACAAGATAAGCCACCCAAAGTGCTTATCAGGAGAGTAGTTCCAATGCGTTGTAGTATCATTAGTCTAAACGAGTGCTCACACCTTAGCGCACGTCAGGGCCAAAGGTAGCATTCGTAGAGCCTTCAGGACCTGATTGGACTCACAGGTGTTGCTCTCCCAGTGGTACCTTAATGTGTGTGTGTAATTGGGTTTTTCATATCAAATAGCAATGAAAATGTTAGTAAATGTTTAAGGACGCATGTCGCCTTTCCCAATTCAGTATTTCATATGTTGGAATATTCATTTAATGCTGCACCTAGCAATGTGAGGGTACATTATTTTAAAAGACAGCATCCCTGGGTTTGGAAAATAGCTCAGAGCATAGACAAAATTTTAATATGTTATACTGAGATTCATTTTAAAAAATGTTATTTCCTAGACAATCCAAACCTGAACGCAAACTTCTTGGCTATTCAAGTTTTACCAGTAAGAGAAGACTAGGATTGTCCTGATGGCATGAGATCATTTCTGGTTAACTCATTTAATGATGTTTGGATTAAATCATTAACATATCAAGTTAATATATATTTCTAAAAATAGTAGCTTCTACAAGGTTTTGTTTTGCATGCTTATTGTAAGTGCATGTTGATTGCAATATTCTTGCACGAGAAATATCTAAGTTTTCAGTTTTGTGAGAAGAGAGTCATTGTGCTTAGCATTCAGTTAGATTTTGTTTGTTTTTGTGTTTGTTCAGTCTGCATCACTGAGACCACAGCTCTTTCCCAAGGAAGAAAAAGAGGCTATCCTTGTGAATCTGGATTATAAAATAAATGGGATAGGGCTTCAAAGAAAACCAGAGGGGACTTTTCTGAGAGCAGTTATCCTACAGGAAATCCTCTGTGTGCCCCTGATGTGGGAAGTGGGTTGTCTAACATAATAGCACTGTGAAGAAATAGATCAATTGCTTTGGAAGTCGTGTTAATGTATGCATTTAAGGAAGCTGGCACAGAAAGAGAAAAGAAATTCTAAATGTGATTTTAATATTGCTGTGACACAGAGAAATGGTTGAGAAAATTCAGTCATCTCTCCACTCGCTGTGTACTTTCTGAGGGGCTTTCGGAGTCCATGTTTAGAACTATGACCGTACTTATACAAATTATATAAAATTCATACACAGAAAGTATAGGCAATATTTATAAAATAGAACAAAATTAATAAATCTTAAAGTGTTTCAATTAAGTGTATAATTATTTTATACGATTCAGTTAAGTACCTAATGATTTTATAGTTATATATACATATATATTTAAAACATAAATATTTTAAAGTACTTCAATTTGATATTTTAATGAGACTGGTGGTTTATAATTCAATAAACTTTTATTATTAGAACAACATCTTGAACAGAAACAAATATTACATGTGAAATACTGTGGTTCCAGTAAACGTGTAAACACCTGTGTACACGCACACACACATGTATCACATAGAGGGTTATATGTGCCAGAAAACATTTCTGCGCACTAATTGCAAGAGTGACCATGACAAAGCTCTATCATGTTTAGCCCCCAGATCATTCCGGATGTTGGTCAGACTCCTCGGCTCCCTCACAGGGGAGCTGGTCATTTATTCGAAGCACGCCGGTCTCGAGAGGAACTGAAAGCTGAACCTGGGCGTGGCGTGCTATGCTCTCTGCTCCTGATCTGAAGGAACAGGGTCTTCGATGGTGAGCTGCCTGGGTGGTGGCTGCATACCCAGACATGTGCACACACACAGGACAGTTCTTGTGCTTTTCATGTTCAAATTCCATCCTTCTGTTAACAGAATATACGTGTTGGCTCACCTGGTAGCAGCCAACTTTATGAAACTGCGATTTTCAAGTCACGTAGCCAAGCCTCATCTGGCTATCAAGACACAGCCTAGCAAAACCACCTGCAGTGGTTCATGCAACATAAGCATATTGAGGGGCTGCCTGCATTTGATGTGTTTGTAAATATTGCCCAAATGTCCCCATACCTGTGTCTGTGTTTGAGAATGCACACGCATCTTCCTCTCCATGAGTTCGATTCAGCTCGGAGGGTGGACGGTGAGTGTAGACCTGAGTTGTTTTCTCAGAGCAATACAGTTGGGCAGGCAGAGAGGAAAGCTGGGGTGCCGGTGGAACAATAAGACGTTCACAAAGTAAACCCACAGCCGCCAATAATTAGGCAAGAGTGGTGCAGGCAGGGCCCTACCTGGATGTCGAGAACCATCTGCAGGACCTGATCCTCCCAAGAGGTCATTGGTTCTCTGGAAAATACTCTGTACCAGGGTCACAGTGACAATAAGGAAACATTTTTTCCCTCTCTCTTTCTTTTTAAGCTTTTTTATTTTTTTCTATAGCTCACTAAGGAGAGAGAGACAGAGAGAAGGAAAGTAAGAAATCAACCCCAGGGCAGATGGTCATGCTACAATCCCTTCTCCTCCATGATTTCCTCAGGACTTTGGGGATGCACGCACATGTGCCCAACATGATTTTCAAGCCACCAGTCTGGGACTGAAATTACAGCAGTCAGCCATGTGGGATCCAGCCACCTTAACCTCAGAGTCACCTACTGGTCTGTGTGTTTTTCCTTAATAGAGACTTTAAAAATTCTTCCATTTTAGGACCAGCAGATAGCATAGTGGTAATGTCGCTGGACTCCCATGTAGTCGATTACAATTTGAGCCCCAGACCTGGCAGCTTGAAACTCGTGTTGATCACATGTGTGTGCATACCCAAGATTCTGAGAGGAGAATGGAGAAGGGAGGAGAAGAGATTGCGATGTGGTCACCTCCCCCGGGAGTGATTGCTCATTTTCTGTCTCTGTCTCTCAGGCCAGTGCATGTGCCCTATAGCAGACTTCTCTCTCTCAAAAAAAGAAAAAAAAATACAAAGAAACAAAGAAAACATGATCCATCTTACTCAGACCCCTTCCAGGGGATGCACAAGAGTGACTGGATGGTTAAACTGAGTTGAACTGAGTATTTCTGATAAATTGATCTCCAAGACATCGATGAACCATTAACACACACTTCTCGCAGGAATATTTCATCTGGGCTAAGTAACAATTCTATGTTTTTGTTTTTGTTTTGTTCTGACAGAGACTTTTGCTCTAGGGTACTTGCACTCACTGGAGAGACAGAGAGACAGAAAGTGAGAAATCATCCCCTGCAGGGGATGGTCATGCTGCAACCCCTTGGGAGAAGACTCTTTTAAACACATCTTCTTGGCTTTCACTGGCATTCAGAGTGGAAGTTAGGACACAAACTACTATGATAATGAAGGCCATAGAGGAAAACGGCCTAGAGCTCATAAATTTAGCTCTGATTTGCAATACTTCCAAAATTTGTAGCAAGAAGGACATGATGAAAGCGGATAGTAAGGGCCATAATTAAATCTGTCTATACTACCCCAATAAAACCAATTATGAGCAAAAGTGTGCAATCATTTTTTAAAATCCGAAGTTTGCATAATTGAGTTTTTCTAAGTTATTTGTCAGGAAAAATTTACAATCTGCTAGTAACATATGTCTCATTCATGTCCTTGCCAATAAATAATAAAATAAAAGCAACATTACATAAAGAGAATAAAAAACCTGATTATTGTTGGTAAAATTAGACTTTTGTAAGCTGAATTATTTTGTTAAACTGGGGTTTTGTTTACTTGAATTATTGAGTTGTACAGTTTTACATGGGGAGGGGGCATATGCATCATGCCTTCTCAGATTTCTTGACCTCTCATGTCTCCAGTACACTCCACGTTTGCTGGACCACGCGTGTAAACAGGAAGCTGATCACATCACAATGCACAGTGCCTCCTGCAGAGCGCGCCTCCCCACTGACCTCTCGTGGCATCTGGCCCCGCAGAAGTGCTGGCGTTGACTCACTAAGAACAAACACTGAACAAAAGGAGTTTGGGGAAAGATGAAGCCAACTAGACCAACTCCTTCTCCATTCCTCCCTCCAAGGGACTGGTCGCCTAGCAGACTCTCTCGGCTCAGTTTGGTGACCTTGTGCATGGGACTCCTGGTGCCCACTTCACTTCCAGCTTCACTTCCCTCTGCCTTCAAGCACACACCAGTGGGGTTGCTTTCTGCACCCACCCTCAGGCTGCATTCACCTCCCTAGGGGTCCAGGCCAAGAGCTTCCACTCAGCTAAGCAGATTTAAAACAAAGTGGTACTCATAATATTCAGACTCTAAACTAGTTCTGATGTGGACATTGTGTTTCTAGTCAATTAATGTTTTATTTTGGTCACAGAATTACTAATTATCTTCATTTACACTTAAGCCTAGGTTGCAGACCAAGTTGAAAATTTTCTTATTAGCTTGATTAAATTGTAATTTGCACATCCCCTGCCCAATTACTTCTCTGAATGGTTCAATCTCATCATTTTTCAGTATTTCAAGTGACTGAATTTTTTTCTACCCATATTTATCTCTGCTCCTGTCTTCTCATGGCTCCATAGCTTTGTAAATAACATCATGTTACGGCAGACACTCCGAGCAGACATCGCCTTCCCTTCTCCTGTGGTTTAACAAAACCTGGTTTAACCAATAGTCAGTCTGTCCTGATCACACACCCTCCTTCCCGGGTTCTCCTGCCAGTGGAGTGACCCCTTGAGACAAGAGCATCAGCTGCTGGCTGGGAAGGGGTGACCCACATAGCTGCCAGGCCCCTGATGGCTGCCCTTCAGTCAGGAAGTTGTACATAGGTTCTCTCTAGAGCGTTGAACTCACAATATCTTTACACAAAGGACAGTTTGTTAGGACATGGGTAATACCACACAATGAGTAATTAGTTAGCAACTTTTCTCCTACAAAAATTACATTTTGTCATACTAGTCTGGATTATCTACTGGAAATTAATTTTGAAATTAAAAACAGAATGTTTAACTTGAATAATCCAAAATGTTCAATTATTTCATTCTTTTTTATTTCCGCGTAGTGGAAATAAAAATACAGTCTGAAATTAAAATTGTGGAAAATACCCCCAGGCTAAAGACAATGGGTGCTACAGTTACCAGACATAGAGGACAGCCCACCTTCTTCTCCTACCCTTTCAGGAAGCTCTCCAAGTGAAGCCCACAAAGCGTTCTTGAACCAAGCTCATGGAACCTCTTCAAATAATAATAAAAATCAGTCATTGTTCAGCTTCTTATAGCATGCTTTACTTCCATCAGAACTCATAAAAAAATACTCTGTAAAATATTGCCAGGTTCTGAGTAATGTTCCTATGGGTAGTACTACATTAAATATACTTCAATAACAGAATGCAATCCAGGGTATTCTAATTTATATTAACTTCACATGCTAGCAATTGTCAAATCTTACCAAAACATATTAGGAGAGTAATTTATTTGCCTTTATGTTTTGCAAGAGGATTTCAACAACCATGTCATTCAGTTCATTTATTTCGTTTTGAAAAACTTGTGTATAATAAGACTATTATAATCACCTCTATTTAGCTATCAATCTTTGCATAAACCTTAGCTGCCAAAGATGCTGTAAAGAATGAGCAAGCATACACTGAAAAGTGTTGGAATCTTAGTTACTTTTATGTTTTCTCAGAAGCAGTGTGTTAGTCACTTCCTCTTCCCCACATTAAATCTTGTCAAAGAAAATGGCAAGAGAAGCAAAACAAATAGTAGACAATTGAAAAGTGAGTGTTGCAATGGAGTCTATGTTGACACAGAGCTGTACTATAAAAGGCTGCTATTCATTTGCTTATAAAATGAAAATACTACAGGAATCTTTTGTAAAGCTTTCTTTGCGGGGCGGGGGAAACTGATGAGTGCACTAGTTATTACCTTTAAAAAATGTATCTTGGAAGAAATCCATCCTTGGGTAAGTTCCTGTCATATCATGCATAAAACAGTGTTAAGCAACTGTGTGGAAAGACTAAATTAAAACAGAGGCAGTCCCTTACCTGGAGCCTGCATTCTGCCCAGACATGCAATCAGTCTCTGGCCAACAGAGGCCCAGGAAGATTCTTTTCTGTCCCAGGTCATCCAGGTCAAAGCCCACAGCTCAGCTCTGCAATTGCACTCTGTCCCTACGTGTTCCTTCCTCACACTGTGATACAATCCTAGCCGAGTCTTACTCTACACCTGGACCATAGCATGTAACTCTAATTACTGGAGCCCAAATCGTCTATGCTTGTAGCCAACCTCATCCTACCAGTTGGGTCTACAAAAAATTCTCACCCCTTCATTCACTGAATCATTTATTTGTCCATCCATCTGTCCACTCATCAGAGGTCCTTTAAGCCCTCAGTGGCAAAACAATGTGATGAGTGCAGAAGTTCCCCAGTGACAGAACAGGGAAGGGCTGAGTTCTCAGAAATCTTACATTCTATGGAAGAGAAAGAAAAGAACCCAGTGAAGAAATATCTACATGAGGAGAAAGAAACACACGCTGGTAAGTAGAAAGCTGGAAAAGGGCTACAAGCAGATAGTGACTGGCAGTTACAGGAGACTGGGTAGTCATGGAAGGTCTGTTCAGGAGAGCCACACTGTGGACTAATGGAAGGAAAGAAGTGACCAGCTGGTACAGACAGTGACGGGGAGAAAGAGCAGGGGGAAGATTTCTTAAGGAGAACCGAAGTGCAGCCTACAGGGCTACGCAAGGATTTCTCTAGTTGACTGACAGAAGAAAAAGGTCCATGGAACTGGAAGAATAGAATACAGGGTACAGGTAGGTCACAATTTTAGGCAAGGACCAGAGCATATGAGGTTCATTGTTCCAGGGAAGACTGATGGTATATGAACTTGTATGGGGGTTCCAAGCAGGGCAATTACACATTGCTATTTGAGTTTTAAAGTAACCAGGGGGTCAAATCAGGAGACCACTTAGAAGACTTTCACTGGGACAGCCCTCAAACACATCTGTGCTTCCTGCACTGTATTACAAAAATGAGTTCTAGAGTACTATCGTACAGCAGAGTGACTATGTATGGTGACTATTCAATGTAAAATTCAAAAGAGCTAGAAGATTTTTATGTTCATAACACAAAGAAATGATAAGAGACTGAGGTAGCAGATATGTCTGTGTCCCTGACTTAATCATTACACATCATATTCACGTATTAGAAAATCACACTGCATGCCACAAATATGTACAACTATTACATGTTAATTTTCAAATCTCTCATGAATTTAAGCAAAGAAAAAAGTCTGGAGTCTGTACATTAAATAATTTTATTTGATGTTTTCATAATGATATGTGATAGAAAATACATTTCCCAAATTTTGTGAAATAAAAGTTGGTCTTCAAAAGATAATTATAGCTGACAAACCATTAGCAAGACTAAGGGGAAAAAAAGAAAAATATAAATAAATCATGTCAGAAACAAAAGAAAAAGGACATTGTAACTGATAGCATAGAAATACAAAAGAATTAGTGATCATTATGAACAACTATACCCCGTGAATTGGCAAACCCAGAGAAAGTGCATACATTTCTAGACAGAGTCAACTTACCTAGCATGAACAAGGAAGAAATAGAAAACCTGAACAGAGACATAACAGATTATGAGATTAAATCAGAAATAAAGTCTCCCAACAAATAAAAAACCAGGAATGGATGCATTTATTGCTGAATTCTACTAACAGATTATTTCTAAAAAAAAAAAAAAAAGAAAAGAAAAGAAAAGAAAGGAATCTTTTCAAATTCATTTTCTGAGGCAAACCTTAACCATGATACCAAAATAAGACAAAGAAAAAAAAATGCTATAACAATATCCATCATAAAACTAGATGCAAAAATTTTCCACATAATACTAGCAACTGGATCCAATAGCACATCAAAAGATTATACAACGTGGTCTAGTGAGATTCATCCCAGAGATGCAAGGATAATTCAACTTATGTACATCAAAATGTGATACATCATATCAACTGAATAAAGGGCAATAATAATATTATTATCTCAATAGGCACAGAAAAATGTTTGAGAAAATACTATATCACTTTATGATTAAAAAAAACACTCTCAAAAAAATTAAGACTAGAATGCAAGTACTACAGACAATAAAGGTCATATAGGACAAACCCATAGTTCACATCATACTGAACGAGGAAAATCTCAAAGCTTATCCCATAGGAACTGCAGGCAATAGAAAAGAATAAAGGGCATTCAAATTAGAAGAAAAATATGTCAAGTTGTCTTTGTTTATAGATGACATTATCTTATATAGAGAAAGACTTAACTCTCTCTCTCTCCCTCTCTCTCTCTCTCTCTCTCGCTGTCTCTCTCCCATACACACATACACTCACAAACACACAAAACTATTAGAACTGATAAATAAATTTAACTTCATAGTGTCTTAGGATATAAAATCAATGTATGAAAACCAATATTGTCTTTTTAAAGGGAGACTTTTGTTATAGAGCATATGCACTCACTGGAGAGACTTAAAGAGACAGAGAGACAGGAAGCAAACAATCACCCTCCAGAGAGATAGCCATGCCACTATCCCTTCTCCTCCACCCTCCTCTCGGGATTTTGGGCATGTACGCACATGCACCCAGTGTGAGTTTCAAATCGCAGGGTCTAGGACTTGAGCTGCAATCAGTCATGTGGAACTCCAGTGATATAATCATTATGCCATCTGCTGGGCCCACCAGTAGCATTTTTATGCACCAGTAACAAACTGACTGAAAAAGGAAATCAAGAACAAAATTCCGTTTATAATAGCTACCAAAAAATTTTTAAAAATGTAGAAATAAATGTAACAAAGGATGTGAATGGTGGCTACAATGAATACTATAAAACACTGACTCCACATAAAAAGTAGAAGATGGAACCAGAAGTTGGCATAATGGCTATGTCACTGGACTCCCATATAGTCAACCGTGGTTTGAGTTCCTGACCTGATGGCTTAAACTTACACCGGGCATGTGTGCATGTTTGCCCAAGATCCTTAGAGGAGAATGGAGAAGGGATTGCGGTGCGGCCATCATGGCTATCCCCTCCCCAGGTGGGAGAAGGTTCTCTCTTTCTGTCTCTCTCTGTCTTCCTAGCGAGAGCACGTGCCCTATAGCAAAAACCTCTAAAAAAAAATATAGAAGACATTGAAAAAGTGGAAAAAACATCCCATGTTCATGGATTGAAAAAAATCAATATTGTAAAAATGCCCATACAACCCAAAGCAATCTATGTATTCAATGCAATCCTCATCAAAATACCAATGACATTCTTCAAAGAAGGAAGAAAACAATAAAAGAATTTGTATGTAACCACAAAATATTCTGAATCATTAAAGTAATCCTGAGCAAAAAGGGCAAAGCTGGAGGAATCATATATTACCTGACTTTAAAATAGCTGTAAAGCTAGAGTAACCAAAACAACATAGTAATAGCACAAAAGCAGACAAATAGGTCAATAGAACAAAATGGAGGACCCAGAAATAAATATATGTTATATACCATGGAATATACAATGGAGAAAAGACACATTCTTCAATAAATGGTGCTGAAAATTGCATATTCAAATTAGACCCCTATTTCTTGCCATATATAAGAAACTGAATTTAAAATGGATTAAAACTTAAATGTAAAGACCAGAAACTATAAAAATTACTGGAGGAAAATATAGGGAAAACACTTCAGGACATTGGTCTAGGTAAACAGATTTTAGATAAGATCCCAAAAGCACAGGCTAAGCAAACATACATAGACAAAGAGCATTATATAATATCAAAACTTCCACACAGCAGAGGCAGCATAAACAAAGTGAACAGACTACCAATAGGATGGGAGAAAATATTTGCAAGCTGTAAACCTTCTTGGCATTAATAATCAGAATATGTAAAGAACTTACACAGCTCAGCAGCAAAAACAACAACAACAAAATAATTGAATTTAAAAATGGGCAATTGATCTGAAAATACATTTTCAAAAGGAGATATACAAAATTCTCACCATCACTAATCATCAGGGAAATGCAAATCAAAGCCACAATGAGATAACATCTCAGCCCGGTTAGAATGATGAATAACAAAGACCAAAATAACGCTGAGGAGGATGTGGAGACAAGGGAACTCTTATACTGTTGGTGGGAATGTAAATTAATGTAGCCTTTATGAAAAACAGTAAGAAGTTTCTTCAGAAAAGTAAAAAATGCAGCTACCAGGTGATCTAGTAGTCCTATTAGACGTACACCCAAGGGAAAGGAAATCAGAATGTTACAAAATTATCTGCACTTAAACATTTATTGTAGCATTCACAATAACCAGGATAAGACATTAATATAGGCACCCTTCAACAAACAAATGGATGAAGGACATGTATTACTTATTTACAATATAATACTGTTCGACCATTGGAAAGAATAAAATCCTGTCATGTGAGTCAACATGGGCAAATCTAGAAGTCATTATATTAAGTGAAAGAAGCTAGGCACAGAAAGAAAAAAATCACGTATTCTTACTTGTATGTGGAAAAAAATCCTCATAATAATAGCACAAAAGCAGACAAACACAGAGAGAATACAAACATAGAGTAGAATAGTGGTTACTAGAGGTGTGGAAGGGTAGCAGGGGAGGTGGGATGGAGAAGTGTTGGTTAATGGATACAAAATTACATCAGATAGAAGTTAAGTTTTAGTGTTCCTTAGCACAATAGTGCAACTATAGATGACAATAACTCATTGTGTTTTTCAAAATAGCTAAAAGGATTTTAACATTTCAACACAAAGTAATGACAAATGTTTTACATGGTAGATATACTAATTATCCTGATTTAATTATTACACATTGCATTCATGTATTTTGTATTCCTGATTTGTTGCTACTTTTTGACAGAGTGTGGTTATGAGGAAGTTCATAGAACCATTGATAAAATTTCCTGCAATTATTTTAGAAAAGAAAATGTATTTCCAAATTTCTGAAGGATTGTGTTCTTTTTTTGTGTGAGACAGTCACCCTTAAAACAAGAAAACATAGAACTTGTGTAGATTAACATAGTGTAGATTTTTCTTACACAATGCCATTTCTTTCTTGAGTACAGTGAAGTTCTTGATTTGAACTAATTTTCTTTTGAATGAATTATTGGCCAACTCGCTGACGTGACATTAATTCAATAGAAAACATCCAACAGGTATAACTACGTGGGTATTTCACATAGAACTCACATTCCAACTAGGATCCAGAGAATTTATACATATTCCACTTACACTGTAAAAGACTGTGGTGTAACAACAATGTTTAAACTTGCGGGGGGATTATTTTTAACACATTAAACCTAGGACTCTGCAATAAAACATTGTTTCCAAATTCATCTATTTTCACTTGGCATGTTAAAGGGAAAAAATCTGGCTTTGTCTGCAAAGGAGCTGACAGCTATGTGGTTAACATTTTTGAAAGCAACAATAATTTTTAAAAAAGAAGATAATTCAGGACAGAACCCCTTTACTTTGTACTACAAAGTCTTGTACTCTATGCCTTTTTTCCCTCATATCCAGTTTTTCTATTTATTTAACACTTACTTCTTTGCACTGGGTTCTTAGCTAACCAAGCCTCATGAACTCGTCCTTATGTCAGGACTTCCTGCCAACTGTCTCACACATGGAGAATGTTATTAGGAGCGGTACTCTAAATTTAATACACAGCTACAACTGTTTTCCTTTCAGTACGTGTGGTGATAGCCATAAATAGATGCATGTTTGCCGCACTTACTGCGGCTCTCTCCCACTTGCGTTGCCTAATTATGGCTCTCGCTTGAACAATTTGGCAAACGCTCGAATAGTGTCTTCAATTAAAAATAAATAAAGCAGAAGAATGTTCTTTCTGTACTCTTCAGCTCTAAAAAAAAACAAATGTTATCCTTTAGATCTATTAAAGGAACCGTTCCAAATCGTCCCTTTCCAATGCAATTTTTCTTAGGGCAAATTAAAAATGTGTGGTATCTAATCCAAATAAATATTATGGTTTCCACCCCCACACTTCCTATTGCATAAACTTCCCCAACAATTGTTTCATACAATTTCACCAAGAGTGAGAACTCAAAGCATGTGTTCAGGCTCCTCCCGGCAGCTGTCCACGTCGCCCTCCCGTCCCTCACTCAGCTGTGACTGCTCCGGACGAGGACCCTACCTGCCAGACTGGCTGTGAGCTGACACGGGGAACTTGGGCTCACCCCTCTCTAAGATGATCAGAAATAATCACCACGTGTCCTCACCACATGTCAGTGCGCGTGGTTATATGCAGACAGCTGTGAGGGTCGATCTAATGCACCCTAATGGAGCTGTTCTGAGGCGCTGCAGTTTTTCACAGACTCACAGTCAGGATTTTTGACATACGTGGAAGGCAACAAAAAAGAAATGGCCATAAAACCTTGCATAGGTTATGTCACTCTGGGCTTTTGAGCATTAATAAGCAAGGGACTGACCGTTCTAACTTGCACAGTAGAAAGTCACGAGCCGCAAAGTTACCTCACCTTGAAACTGAAAATGAAAAATGAGGGAGAGTGCAGAAGATAGAGTGGATGCAAGAAAGTGGTTTCTCTGAAGTGAAGTATCCCGGGTGCTAGCACCTTCTGTTCAGGGTTATCATCCTGTCCCACGCCTTGAAGGGAGAGGCCTGAGTGTGAACCCCGGAAGGAGCAATGGCGCTGGGACCCTGAGTCGGGGGGCCGAGGAGCTGGCCCGCACTGCCGGCTTCCCCCCACAAGCAGCACTACTGTTGCAGACGCGGCCTCACCACCCAGCTCTGCCGGAGGAGAACGAGGAGAAGGGGAGTCGCTTGCTTACTAAGTGGAGAATTCGTCCCCTCCTCCTTTCCCTCGCTCTCCTCCGGGAAGGACTTAATGTAAGGGAAGAGGCCCGGTGACCACTGGGCCGTTCACGGTCAGGCTGGGAACCGAGCACTCGCCCACGGCGTGGGCAGATCTCCTGGCTCCGTGGCTCAGCATGGCAGATGGCGGACTCCAGCGAACCTAACTCTCCGCAGTACGAAGTTCCCTGGGCTATGGGCAGGGCATCAAATTCTGGAAATGACATTTCTGCTGCACCACCAACACATTTCGGCTGAACCCCCAACCAAAAAAAAAAAAAAAAAGTTTGTATCAAAATAAGTAAAATCGAGCCTGCAAAATAACTGCCTAAAAATGCAGCACAGAAATGCGGGTCTGAGCACGCGAGCAGTGCAGCCGCAGCGGGGCACTGACATGCATCTTAGCCTTCCTCTCCAGAGCACGTTAACTGAGTTTCGTACACCTGCGGAAGGTAGTAGAAAGCAATCATTCTAACTCATGGTATGAAAATAAAGGAGTGGTTGAGACATAAAGAAGGCCTCCGCCGCTCCCCTAAGACCCAGGAAGCCTCCCATGACATCCATGGCGGTCTCCCGCTGGGGACAGAGTCTGAGCGCCCCCTTCCAGCTCACAGGGCTATGTCGTAAGAGGAGTTAAATGAAGTGCAGGTTTTAAACAGGAGACGTATAAAATACGGATACGCTACACTTGTCACTTTTGAGGGAAAACAATGAGAAAGAAGAGTAGAAGGGAGAGAGGAGGGGAAGAGAAGAGCTGATTCGTGAGGGCTGTTCCTAGAGGCCGCCGACGTGGACCCTGTGACAATGGCCTACTGTTGCCCCCTCCGTCTCCGCTGACTGAGCCAGCCCAGATGAGTCAGGGAGCCTGAGGGAACGTTCTTTCCCATCCCAAAATCAACATTCAGAGTTTTCTTTCTGTGAACGTTTTCGTGAATGAATTTGAAATACGTTTGTTTCAAGGAATAGAATAGCCCGTATTGTGTGGGCAGTGAACAATTATGCATTGTTTTCCACACCAGTCCTGAGCTCTTCCTTGACTGAGGCTGGCTGCATTTCACTTTTACCTAGAAATTTTATTTCTTAGTCTCTGACTTTCAACACAAATACTTTCTGACCTTTTTTTCTCATCACAATGAATTATTTATTTTTTTTCTCTTTCTCCGACATGGATTTCTATAGGTTTTCGATTTGATTATCTTGTTTTTGAAAAAGGGCAATAGCACTTATGTAACATTCTCTAGTTTATGTTAAAACAACAGAATCCAAAATAAGAAGCATCAGGAATGGGGAGGCAGTGGGGCTCCCCCAGCAGAATCCAGGCTGTGTTGACAGCCACAGAAGGTACAGCGCAACCCTGCAACCCAAGGCTTTCGAAGTGCAGTTGATAAAATTAATTAACTAAAAACCATGTTTGGTCTTTAGTGGAAAAACCTGTCTCCACTGGGGTGTTGCAAATTGCTTCTTTTTTTTCTGACAAAAGTTACCCTTCAAGGAAAATGTGGGGAGGGGGGTAAAATTGCTCCCACTTTGTTCCTAACCGCAATAGCTGTTTTATCTGGAACCCAGACATGGCATACATATTAACTTTGTTATAACTCCTAGAAGTTAATAAAGCAAACACTATGATCGAGATGTTCACAGAATCAGTTAAATATATTTCATTTGTAGCACTTCTTGAAGTTCCCAGGAATTCATCGGCTTATTCCTTCTGAAATGTGATGGTTTTAGTTGTGACGTCAGACATAGCATTCAGCTCATCCTGGACCTCACAGTCTATGTCAGTCAACCACAGAGGCACTTTGCCTGCTCACGC
This sequence comes from Tupaia belangeri chinensis, assembly GCF_000334495.1. Classification (NCBI taxonomy): domain Eukaryota; kingdom Metazoa; phylum Chordata; class Mammalia; order Scandentia; family Tupaiidae; genus Tupaia; species Tupaia belangeri. Next base: position 2,079,062 of record NW_006206241.1, on the reverse strand, counting down.
AGGGGACATGTGACAGTGAACGTCTGGGGCCGGCGCCTTGAGCTGGGTGGAGGCCAGGGGTAGCACCAAGCCCTGCAAGGAGCAGAGCAGCCCCCACAACGAAGGATGACCAGGTCCAAACTGTGGATAGCGACCAAAATAAGAACTTGTATTAGGGCTTTCGGTTCAGGACATTGCCGCCTGATGCTCCGGCTACCATCTCTGGAGTTGAACCGGCCTTCTTCAGGGAGGCATGATTTAAAGGCCACCAACCCTGCCACAACCAAGGTCTGGATTCTTCTTCTGAATTACAGAAACAGTGAGTGAGAGAGGAAGGGCTCCAGAAGGCTCTTCGACTCCTCTGAGTCAAGACGGTGCAGAGATCTGCCATGTCCTTCGTGGGTATGTGCCAGTGAGTGCTCCTCCAAAAATCTGAAGGCCAAGGTGGACCTGGCGGCCCCTGACACAGCTCCCACTTCCTTCGGGTGCACATCTGGGAGACCATCCTGGCATTGGCTCACACACCCTGCCGAGCCTGGGCCCCACATGAGTGGCCTGCCGGTCTGTGGGAGTCCCACTTGGCGATCGCGGGTTTTGATTTCATTACGTTTACAGGAAAGGCATGTGGTTGCAGATTCCATGTTTTCCATAAATAAGTAAGTGAATAAAGCACTTCGCACAATCCACCCCAGTTTGGGGGGTGTGTTCTCTGCGTTTCAGCTCCGAGAGCGTCTTTTCTGACCGTGCAGAGGCAGTTTTACTGGAATTATCTTTCAACTCAGACTATTCGGCATTGAGTTATATTTAGAAAAACTCTTCTTCTGATATTCACTTTGAAGAAGTGTCTTCTTTGAAATTTTATCTCTCCTCAGAGAGATTTATACGTTCTTGGCCTTAATGACTAAGATTCCCCAGTGAGCTCTTCTGAGCTTTATATTCAGAGAGAATTGTATTTGCCACATTTACTTTAAATGATGAATCTCCATGTGTATATTTCCCAAAGCCTTAAAGCAATACGTAGGCCTTACAGAAATCAAATAAAGAAAACTAATGAAGGAAAGAGAGATCTTGATGTACTTGATAATCAATAATCTTTATTTTAGAACCTGACCGAAATCACAAAAGATGGGAGCTATTTAGGTAAACACAGACTGGGGAAGAGGGAGCTCCCAGCGGAACGCTAGCTTCTGAAGGATATAAACAAAGGCGACCGGAGCGCCTCGGAAAGGACGGACTCGTCTGTGTGAAGGAAGATGCACACAGAAAGAGGAGAACGCTGTGGCCCCAGGAACGGTTTCAGAACTAAGCATTCCTCTTGGCTTGGGGCCGGCTTCTGCATTTTAGTTGCTGAGAAATACTTTTAAAAGGACAGAAATTGTGTGGCCATTTTTTTCTGAGGACAGTTTCTAAATTATTCTATTTCAGGTTTTGAATGACATTTAGGGTCAAATCTTTGTGCTCCATGAAACTGCCTACATTTTGAAGCACAGAGGCATGGAGTCAGGCGGGCGATGTCTCATTTTGCGGGTGCTAACATAGGTGGGCTCGGCCACTCTGAGGTCAAACTGGCAGCTTTTTGAAAAATAAGGGTACACACAGTCTAGTATGCAGCAGTCCGTGTTTTGATACAGCTATCGCAGGGTAAAGTTCCACTTTTGCAAAAAGGGTTGGACAGCAGAACAGCCTCGGAAGCAAGAAGGGTTCAGTCAGCTATGTGACAGGGGCTTCATCCGAAGTCTCTTTAATTCACCCGTTTCTGTCCTTGCTGATGTCCAACCTACCAGTAAGCCCGACGGTGAAAGGTACTGCATAGCCCTGCTCAAGACATGCCACCGACTGCACTCCACGGCAGACGTGGCAAGTCAGAGGCACTGCATAGCCCTGCTCAAGACATGCCACCGACTGCATTCCACGGCAGATGTGGCAAGTCAGAAGATACAGTGGTCGGGAGGATAAGGGTGGATACCAGACCCTGCATGGGAGCGGTGGGCGGCATGGGGCGGGGGCTCAGGGGAGAAACAGAAAGCCGACACAAGAATGCCAAGTTCTCCGTTGAAAATAACGTCTGTGGTGATATCCTTGGTTTCATTGCCACGTACAGCATGCATGCTTTGGAAAACCATATTGTGTGCTATAGGGATGTATGACAGTTAAAAATGAATATGAAATCATAAATAAAAAGTGAAAACAAAGCAAGTTAAGAAAAAAATCCAGGGCTGCTCTGCATAGTGGCACAGCCAGTAGGAACTGAACTGCTGTGCTGTAAGCCACATGACTAACTGTAGGTTTGGAGCCCGAGTCTGCCGAAACATTCTGGGTACATATCAGCATGCCCAAGATCCTTCGGAGTAGAGGCTGGGGAGAGGGGATGGTGGCGTGAGAAGACCTTGCTGTGATGCTTCTCTCTCGGTGTCACTCTCTCTTTCCATGCACACTCACTCTATCATAAAATAAACTATATAAAAAGAGAGAGAGAAAATTGAAAAATACTATTTAGCAGCTTTAAAAAGAGTCAGGTTCAACTGTATGTTTCAGTGAAATGATCTCCGAGGTAGCCTATTACATGAAAAAGGAAAATTTCCATTGCTCTTGTAAAATTAGGACTGAGTTAAAAATGAATCTGTGCCAGTGTATCAGTACACACATTTGGGTATATGCACAGGACACAAGTCTGGAAATCAGCCTTCAGGGCTAATGCCTGTGGCTTCTTTGGAGAAAGTTCCTGAAGGGCATTCAAGAGCTACTCTAAGGACCATGCAGTTGAGCAGAAACTTGAATTATGAGGAGCAAGGAGTCTCAAGACATGGAGGAACAGCTTCCTGAGGAGCGAATGCAGCCATGGAAGGGCTACTGGCAGCGAAGTAACTCAGCCAGGGAAGGACACAGATAACCAAACAAAGACAGGAAGGGAAGACAGAAGGCCTGGGAGCCAGCATGCTAGATTGTCCCAGGAGTCTGGATTCTATAATGAACAGAATGGAAAGCTCTTCAGAGAATCAGCAGCATGACTCTATGATGTCACTTCCGTTTTGGAGAGCTCTTTCTACGGGGTGTTCCAATGTTAGAGCAGAGGGACTGGTTGGCTGTTGGCCAGCTCAGGGCAGGGAATTATAGTGGTTTGTCTGAGGGGTTAGGACTGGAGGCATGTAGTAGTGCTCACCCTAGGAGATAGCCTAACACTGGAGAGGGCATCCCTGGGGAGAGCCCAGGTTCCTGCCTGAGTACCCGATTGCGTGGCCGTGCCGTCCATGGAGGTGAGAGGTGCTGGAGAAGATCAGGGTCTGCACTGGAGTCTGGCCCAACAAAGTCTAAGCTTCTGGGTACGTGGATACAGAGCTTGGGAATCATGAGAGAAACCAAGCCCAGCAGGGGGGACTCACTGTCAAAGGCATAATTAAAAGAAAGTTTACTTTTCATTGAAATGAAGTGAGAGATAAGATTGGAATCATTACTTGAACTACAAGATCTACCTGGAGGCTTTACCTATCGTTTGCTTCCCTGGTATAGTTACTCATATCTTGAAGCACACTAGCTGTCCCCTGGCTGTCTGTGAGAACAGGCTGCCTCCTCTTTGTGTAGGTCCTTACTGATTCATCTCCAGATGGGTCCAGACGGACGGCTCTACCTATGGTTTTTACCTTACTGATGTGAAAATGCTACTTATTTGGTAAAAACCACACTTTAAATTTTGACTCAATCTTTTCATAGGCTAATGATGTACGACATGACACTCTCTCCTCACATGGGACAGGGAGCTGAAACTCCCACTCAGTCACAGGATCACAAGGGTGAATGACCAAGACTGCGCTCTGGAGTAGGTGCATGAAATTGTCAACACTTTATTATGGAGTAGGCTTTGTATTATATGATTTTGCCCAAATGTAGGCTGATGTAAGTGTTCTGAGCATGTTTATGACAGACTAAGCTCAGCCACAATGTTCAGTAGGTGAGGTGTATGGTATATTGAATGTGTTTTCTTCTTCTTTTCTTACACTTTATTATGGAGTAGGCTTTGTATTATATGATTTTGCCCAAATGTAGGCTGATGTAAGTGTTCTGAGCATGTTTATGACAGACTAAGCTCAGCCACAATGTTCAGTAGGTGAGGTGTATGGTATATTGATTTTCTTCTTCTTTTCTTTTCTTTTCTTTTCTTTTCTTTTTTTTTCCATATGGCACATGTGCTCCCTAGAGAGAGAGGAACAGTGAGAAATCACACCGCAGGCAGATGACCGGGCTGCGATTTCTCCTCCTCCATCCTCCTTGGGATTCGGGGCGTGCATGTGCACACATCCAGGGTGTCAGGCCCCCAGGTCTGAAACCCTAACCCTGGAGTTGGCCATAGGGGATGCCGCACCTCAACCACCCACCACCTGCTGGCCCTTGGATACCTTCTCAGCTGAAGATATTTACACCTTGCGATGGGTTTACCATGATGGAACCCCACTGTCTGTTGAAGGACAGCTGTATATTTAACCTGGAGTCACTGTGCTTTTAAAAGACACGGAAGGGAGAAGAGAGCTGCCTGCTGAGGGCTCCATAAACTCAACGAAATTCATTAACGAATTGCCTGGTCCTTCTGGGATAACAAAAGTAGTGGCAGACAAATTGGATACAGAAAATGAGGTAAATAATGTTTTAATTATTTGCAGAGATTACTATGGGCCTGCGCCAGAACCAAACTTGTAATAATAATTTTTGTAAAATAAGCCCCATATTTCACAGAGGTTTAGTCATAATTGTGTATGGATGGTGGTTAGCCAAAGAGCAATAAAGTTAAATTAAGCACAATGGTTATCAATGCTATTAAAGTAGAAAAATGATTTTTTAAAATGCCTACAAATGAAAAAAAAATACACTTCCAGTTGAGAAATGTATTTCTGGAATTTTTTTCCATTGAAATCTTTTTCATGTAAACTTCTCACTTTATCTGAAACTCTTATTCATAGCTTTGCAAAAGAAAAGGGCCAACACTTTGCTGGAAGAAAGTCTTAAAATTATGAAAGCAATGCAGCCTCATGCTTGTTGATTTCGGGTCTATTTTTTTAAATCCTGTTTATGGTGATTTAAAGCAGGGAAGGCTCAGTATTACGGTAGATTACTTATTTAAAAGTTTATACACTGAAAGCATAAGAAGGATATAATTATTCTGAAATAATAATTATTCATTCAGCAAAATAACGTCACTGTGACTGTTGAGAACAAGATATCTCTTACTGTGAATTATTCATGGCCATGAGACTCCCAGTCTGAGGCTGCAAGTGGTGGCTGGCCGTACTGTTGGGCATAGCCCGATGGTGGGAGTGGAAATGGATGGGTGCAAACACCTCTGTCAGAGGCCACTGTCTGTTGTAAGAGCCATATCAGTTTAACAGAGGAAAGGTCATTTGTTTCAGAGCAGGAGACATCCCACATGAAAAGAAAATTAGAAAGGGAAGTACCAGCAAGTTGACCTGGGCTTCTGATGCGTCTTCCCAAAAGCACGCCTGCCTGTGCTATCCTCGCCAGTCCTTTCTGAGGACACCATGTCCATAAATCCCGAGGACACACATTAGACAACGCCGTCTTCAGGCAGGAAGGGTTTCCTTTTTTAAAATGTAAGTATGAGTAGGTGCTAGAATTTTAATGTTCCATGTGGAAATTGCAAAATAAATTGGCTTTGTTTTCTTTATATCACTATATAGAGTTTGCGTATTTCATTTCTATTTCAAATGAATAAATCCTGGTTATCTTAGTGAGCCAATATGATGATGGATCTGTAATGTTTTGGATTGTTGCAAAAGTCATGACGCATTTTTCTGTTTTTTTTTTTAATGCAAAAATGCATCATGACATTTCCGAAAAATCCAATATTTATATCAAAGAGGAGGTTTAATGGGACATGAATTCTTGAATCTCATTTATTTCTTTTAATCTACTGTGTATTTTTTTCGAATACCAGATTTTATGAGCCAAAACATTTTCTAAATAATTTTGCTCTATGAGATTCAAAATATGTGAATTCTGCAGAATTTATCTATTCATATCCAGTCAGAACCTAAACATCACTAGTAAACAATCTATGATACTAATATGTTAAGCTAGCCAGGATATAGTTTCTGCAATCCGAAAGCTGTAAAATTCACCAGTATCTTCTTGAAAGTACCAAGGACAAAGGATTCTCAGTTTTACACTCAGATACTATAGAAGAGCAAAAATGATCATAATAGATTATTTGCTAATTTCTATTACATGTAACACTATACATGGGTCGACAGTGGGAGTCATTTCTACGTCAATTTTAACTGACCAAGAAAGTAGCAAAGGACAGCTATAACGTGGACCCTACCACACAGAGATTTACGCACCCAGGAAGCCCTGAGACACCTCAGCCTTTGAGGTGCCAGTGAAATTATGGAGTATCCGATAATAGCTACACCTGGTGCTTTCTTTGACTGATGAGAACCAAGAAAGAGAAGGACAGAAAGATTAAGAAGACCTTAAAATCCATCCGACTAAATGAAGCTGTCCTTCTTTACCAACATCAGACTGTTCCAGATCAGCTGGCAGCAGGAGCAGGTCACGCAGTGATATGCCCTTGTTCCAGCATGGAAGAGCCAGGGTCTGGCAGTGGGAAGGAGTGAGGTTTAGTCTGATTAACTAATGGGTGAAATACAACAGATAAGTGAAAGCCATCTTGTTCCCAGAGGTTGTTCTTCCAGTAGATAAATTACATGAAGCTGGCAGTGACTGGCTTTTCCCTCACTAAGTGCCACTTATGCTGCAATTTCGATTACAATTTCAAATCCAAAGTCACTTAAACTTTTGCCCTACATGAGGGGAAAGCCTAAGAACTCATAAACGGGATGGTCACATATTTTCCTAGAAATAAATGAAGAGACTTTGCTCCCTGCGGACATGCTACATGCAAACAGTGTCTTTTCCAAACACGGCCCTTACCTTTGCCACCCTCTTGGCATAAGGTCTGGAAACTTTGATTCAACGTAATAAAACCGAATAGAGTTTCAGCAATTGCAAAGGCTTTAGGTTACAAGGCTGACTAATTAAATACAGTTAATATTGAGCCTGCATTTTGCTGTCAACATGCATTTGCTGTCACCGCACCGGCCTCCCCAACAGCACAGAACCCCTGAAAGGCAAGGTGGGTGGAAAGGGAAAGTGAAGGCGAGGGGAAGGGGGGAGAAAGAGCTTCCGGGCAATTTAGCTTCTGTTATTACAAAATCTGATCAGTTTCCAAGATGAGGTTCCCTGTGAATGGGGTAATAAAAATGAACAAGTGTCACAACTGAGGAAAACCTGACATCATAACTGAAAATCAGATTTCGCAAAGCATTCTATAAGATAAGGCAAACTGTTGACTTATTATAAAGAAGCATCCCAGTAGCAAGCTCCCTCTTGGTACTCAAAGACGTATTTAATTTTTTTTTCATTTCTTATATGCATAATGGTTATGAAAAAAAAAATGGCTTCTGAGATTTATGAGTGCACTTTAAACTAAATTGCCCCGAGGGTAATGAGAGGTCACCAGGGTTCATTCAGCTGATAATCCAGATTGCTGGATCCTCCCCAGAACAATCAGCATCGAATTACAAATGAATTGGTGGTTAGCAAAGTTTATTTATTTATTTATTTAAAGATTCTTTTTTTTTTTTTTTTTTTTGCCTTTGGGTTCATGCTTAGAATTTTTTTTTTTTTTTTTTTTTTTTGCCATTGGGTTCATGCTCACAAAAAGAAAGTGAGAAGTCATCCTCTAGGCAGGAAGAATGGCCGTGCTGCAATCCCTCATCTTCCATTCCCCTCTTGAGATTCTGAGCGTGTGTACGCACATGCGGTGTGATTTCCAAGGACAGGTCTAATACTTCCTGATTCTCCAGTGCCTCTTTGGGATATTCACCCTTTCTCTTATCTTTCAAAAGACTTTGGGACCTATTTCTGAATATACCCTGGGGTGAATCAAAACAGGGACCAGTGAAGGGTTGTATTTTAAATTTCAGAAAAGCTGGCTTACCTGCATGCAGAGAATCTACTAGGAAGAGAAAGGCCTGAGGCTCAGGACCAGGAAGGTGGGTCATCCTCTTTTGTTCAGATGGGTCTTATAGCACATCAATCATATAATTAACAGTCCAAACATGTAAAGAAGTAAAAGTCTTATTAAAAAATAAACAAACAAGTTCATTTTAATGTTACAATATCCTGTTCAAAAAAGAAATATAACCTTTTTTTTTAATTGTTAAAGCAGACACTTGAGAAGACATTTTTGCAGAGAAGGAAATGCATTAGCAACAGAAAAACATAAAGACAAAAAGCGAAATGTCTTTTTCAATGTGTATTTTGATGACCTCTCTGATTTCTAATAAGGCATTGATGGTCCAAGATGGCTATTAGGGCAACGTGTGAAGCTTTGGGGCGCCGCATCATCTCTTTATTGGCTTATTTTTTTAATTGCATGTAATTCTGATTTAGGATAGGATTTTCTGTTGCATCTCCATCTGTGAAACAAGCTTGTTGGAGAAGGCCATGGAGCTTTCGCTGTTTGCTAGTGTTTAGAAATCAACAGAAAATTAAGACCAAGTGCTGAATGCGTGCCTGAAAATCTTTTTATAGATGAGCCCTCGGAATGCACATTCACTGAAGCATGCCCTTTGAAAACCTTATGCACTTACATGTTTTCCAAAACTATTGATGTATAGCCCTCTTATAATAAGACTCGCTCTTGGGTACATACCACTAACATATGGTCAATGTAAATGACACGACTGCACAGACATGTTAACATACCTCAAGCAGGCATTCCCTTTATGTGGGCAGGGTTAGCTATGGAACAGGAAAGCCCCCTAAGATGAAGGGGAGAATGCCTACAGCGTTCAAGGGAAGAAAACTTTGATCCACCCTGAGGCATAGTTTGAAGGGGTTGTCAATGAGTTCCCATCTCCTCCGTCCAGGTGTTACACATGCCCCTCCTCCCCCCACACAGAGGACAGATGTTGGTCCTAATGGCCTTCTCTGGCTCAAAGCAAGCATCCAGACACAGAAGCATCCTCGTGACCAGCGGGTTACAGCACCACCGTTCACGTGCATGGGCCTTTATCCAAGCAAGTTTCAACACATGGTCCCATCTAAAGCTTAACAACACATCACAAGTAGTGAGACTGTCACCTGTGGGTGAGATCACTGAGCCTCAGAGACATTGAGACTGATCTCAACTAATGAGTAAAGAGAAGTCAGACCCATGAGTAGATCTCAGTTTCTCCAACATCATGACCAGCATGCTCTTTGTCTGTCAGTGCAACTTGACCTACAATGTGTTTCATCACTAGGTCATGTGAAGGTGGGTGAAATCACGCAAAGAGCTGGAATACACCATTTGTTCACAAAGATAATGGGATCCATAAGGAACGTTTTAAAATACTAAAGCATGAATTCCACATAAAAGTGTTTCCTGGGCCAGTCCCATAGTGCAGTGGTAGAGTGCTGTGCTCACAAGCTGGATACTGTGTGTGCAGCTGCAGGTCAAATCCCAACACACCAGGTGAGAAACACACCAGGACCATGTGCATGCACTCCCCAAATCCTGGCTGTGTGGAGGAAGAAGGATTGTGTGCAACCTCTCCCCATTAGAGGTATTCTCTCTCTCTTCTTCTGTCTTGCTCTCCCTTCTCTCTCCCTCTCTCTCCCTTCTCCCCCCTCTCTCTCTCTGAAGAGGGCATGCACCCACTGGCAATACTATACTAGATTTTTTTTCTAAAAAGAAAATGGTATACATCGTCACTTGTGAGACACCGTCCTTCTCAATTACACAGGTATTATTCACAAAGCAAATCCAGGTGTTTTCCAATAAAATGAACCGTTCCATTCTCAGCAAATCTCCTCTATCCTTGTTTAAACCTCTGCAAAGCAAGTGCAATGACGAGGCTAATGGAAGAGCCCAACTGGGACGTGGAAATGAAATTGTGGAGGATAGGGCGCTTCTTACTTTCCTTCCTTCAGACTGCTCAATCCCAAATTTCATTCCGAATTTAGGATAGGATATTTAAATATCATTATTTTGCAGTCTTGCAGAAATTCTAACAGTATCTTCTCAGTAATAAAGTACATGAAACTATAAAAATATTTATCTTCAGAAAAAAATCCTTTAGTTCAATAATATCTTATTTAAAGATTTCTGGGCATCAATCAAAGGGGAAAACTTCTATAAACTTCCATCTGGTAATTGAAAAATAATGTCAGTAAAATTATTTTTTAAAGTATATGCCTAGATTCTCAAGAAGCAAGAGAGAGAATACATACATCACCCAATAGATTATCTGAATTGGCCTCTTCTCATCTATTTTGACATACCTGTAAATAGGATGGCTTACACATTAGAATTTTTCTCCATGAGAGATGTCTTTTTCTGTTTTTCTATGCCAAAATGAATCATGACTTCTCTGACAACCCACTCTATATGAGAATGTTTTATTTCAAGATCTGGGTTTAAACAGATCAATTACAGATCTAATATGGTTTTTTTTATTTTTTGGACAAATAAAGTATGCTGAGAGTCAATTAGTATATGTTGCTTTTATAAAAGTCTTGTAATAATAATACAAATTGTTAGTATTTGTACTAATCATTCAAGACTGTTGAACTGTTGGGTCATCAGAAACGTCATGACGCATTTTTGCATAGAAAAACAGAAAAATGTGTCATGACTTATCCGATGACCCAATACGATATCAGGATTATAATTTCAGACATTGGCTACCACGAGCTTACATAAATAAATGTTAGCTGCTTCAGTAAGCTGATGGTATGGGACAGTAGATTTGAAAGCTGTGACCTGCTGAAGAAACTGTAATGAAAAAGATAATTGAGTTGACAAACACAGGGGATGTATTCCTAGATCCCTATTTTCTGAAAAGGAAACAACTGAGAAAATTAGACCCAACCCTTTCTTCTTACTTTGGATATGAATAAACAAGCCACAGAAGTCAGTTGCCTCACAGGAGTGCCCTGATTCCTGTTGCTTTAACTGCGGTTCATGGTGTCCTGGTCTGGTACGAGTGTGCTAAAATGTGCATCTCGCTCTTTATGCACTCCGGTCTGGAGCTTAGACCTAGAACTAGATGATTTCAGGCTCTACTGCAAGAAACTCAAAGGTGAGACAAAAGAAAGTTTCACTTTTTTCTCTCTATTACATTTATCCTTTTCTTTCTCTTAAACAGTGATAAATAAAGAAAGCATAAAATGAAAATGAAACAAAAAGGTAAGCAACAAAGATGAAAAAGTCATAAGAAAGCATCAATGTCGTTCTGAAGAAAGCTCTCTGCATTTGAATCCTACGATTTCTGTTCTCTGACTCCTGCCCAACAAATCCATCAGAGAGATCTGCCTACTGTCTCCTCTTGGAGTCATCAGAACCACATGTTCTGCCATGATGCTCCTAACAGTCATGCAGGAGTGACTGAGACAGGTGTGGGAAAGCATGCTCATTTGCCCAAGCCTGGCACCAGCAGCACCTTGCTTTTCAATGGCAGCCACAGTGCATGTGTTAGACTTCCTGGAACATTGAGATGTCCCTCAAGTGGCCTTTGTGCCTGTGAGCCCCATGGTTATCACTCTTGCTTGGTGTTATCGTTACCCTACTTGGCTGTTCTCATTGATGGCAAAGTCCCTGAGGACAAGATCTACATCTCTTTGATTCTTGTGTAGCACCTGTGCTTATCACCAACTATGAACTAGATCATTGTTAAATGTGTGTAGAAGGGAGGAACAAAGAATACTTCTAAGACAAAAAGTCCCCATGACATTCTTCATTATTAAGAGCAGCAGTGCTGCATGTAAGACACCCTACTTCTGGAAAGTCTCTTGACAAAAACAACATAAAAAATGCATGTGAGAGGATTTTATCATCTACTTTAGACAATTAGTTAAATCTTGTAGGAAGAAAGAACAATGGATATTTTATACTACAAAAGTGCTCTCTCTTTTTTTGTTGTTGTTGGTAGAGATTATAAATATCGGCAATGCTAAGATCATTATTTAATTTGGCACAGGTTTGTGCCAAAATAAAGCATCATTATTCAGGATCTTTTCTTATCTTGATGCTCAGAATATTGACTGAATTCTGTTGGTGGTCTTATACTACCAATTCATTTCTTAAAATACCTGAGTTACCCAATTCACCCACTGAAAAACGACAGGGCATTCTCACTGCTGGACGAATGTGACTTGCACCGGCAGGGAAAGCACCCGTATCTCTCGAGGGTGAGAGCAGGAGGTTAGAAGGCCTGCAATCACATGACGATGCTTCAACAGGCCTGTCTCTCAGGGACGGCAGATGACCAGTACAGAATGACCACGGGCTGTAAAACTTTCCTATGTGTCCATCAAAAAGCTGTCATAGGAAGTAATTCCTTCACATCTATGGCCAGTATGGAGCCTGGAAGGCCACATCCTTCCATTTCCAATGGAATCCCTCACCCTGGCCCTCAACAGGCTGGTTACCCTCTCCCAACCAACCTGCCTTCTCTCTAATGAGGAAGTGTCCATGGACCCTGCTGGTGTACTCCCATGCTGTCAGGTACCAGAAATGGTTTTAGTGCTGTTCATGTCCATGGCATGGGCTTGAAGGAACTTGGAGGTGGGTACTCACTTGCCTCATGCATAAAATATTACTCCAACCCCCCCTTCCAGAAGGTTATACTTTGATATTAAGCAACACATGTCTATAAAACCCAGAGATCAAGAGTAACTGTCAAATGAATGTAGAAGTACAATGTACTGGCATTCGTGTGAGTCACCTCTATCAGTGCTGCAGAGTGGCATACAGAGTGGTGAGAGTGTGCTGTATGGCAGTGCTGAGAATGTGGTGGGCAGAGTGCTGAGAGCATGGTGTGCAGAGTACTAAGTGCATGCTGTGCAGAGTGCTGAGAGCGTGGTGTGCAGAGTACTAAGTGCATGCTGTGCAGAGTGCTGAGAGTGTGGTGTGCCACAGTGCTGAGAGTGTGGTGTGCAGACTACTGAGAGTTTGGTGTACAGTGATGACAGCATGGCATGCAGCAGTGCTGAGAGCGTGGAGTACATAGTGCTGAAAGCACAGAGTGCAGAGTGGTGAGAGCATGGTGTGCAGAGTGTAGTAGCATGGTGTGCTGAGCGCTGAGAGCACAGTGTGCTAAGTGCTGAGAGCATGGTGTGCAGACTGCTGAGAGCATGGTGTGTGGCAGTACTGACAGTGTGGTGTGCAGAATGTCGTAGCATGGTGTACAGAGTGCTGAGAGCGTGGTGTGCAGAGTGCTGAGAGCGTGGTGTGTGGCAGTACTTGAGAGTGTGGTGTGCAGAATGTTGTAGCATGGTGTACAGAGTGCTGAGAGCATGGTGTGTGGCAGTACTGAGAGTGTGGTGTGCAGAATGTTGTAGTAATGGTGTGCAGAATGCTGAAAGCGTGGTGTGCAGAGTGCTGAGAGCATGGTGTGTGGCAGTACTGAGAGTGTGGTGTGCAGAATGTTGTAGCATGGTATACAGGGTGCTGAGAGTGTGGTGTACAGAGTGCTGAGAGCATGGTGTGCAGAGTGCTGAGAGCGTGGTGTGCAGAGCGCTGAGAGCATGGAGTGCTGAGGGCATGGTGTGCAGAGTGCTGACAGCATAATGTGCAGGATGCTGAGTGCATGGTGTGTGGCACTGCTTGCTCATTTTGGTAAGCAGCGAGGTCTTCCCAGAGGTCTCTTGGATTCAGCCCAGCTCCGCATCCTTTGGGTTGAATTGTGTATCCTGAAATACATAAACCCTAAGCCCTGGTACCTCTGAAAGTGTCCTTATTTGGAAATGAAATCTTTATGTAATCAAACTAAGAATGTCTTCCTGGAGTGGAATGGCCCCAGCAATGACTGGTGCCCTATAAGAGAGGGAAATTTGGAAACAAGACAGACAGGAAAAGGACCTGTGTTAAGGGAAGCAGGGACTCAAGGGATGCTGTCACAGACTGAGGAACACAGAGGACCATTCTCAACTGCCAGAAACAGAAAGAGGCTGGAAAGGATCCTTCTCTGGGCCTTTCAGTGAGAGCCCGGACCTGCCACCAACTTGATTGTGGACTTCTAGTCTCTGGAACCATGAGAGTGAATTCTCCCATCTGTTATAAGCCACTCAGTTCTCGGTGCTTTGTTACGACTCCTCAGGGAGCCGACTCACACCAACATAACTTCTGAGGGAGCATCAGGTCGTCTTTACCCAGCACTTACCTGACACGTCTAATGAGTCAAATCAGGTCACGAGACACAAACCACCACTTTCCAGACTCCGTGATTCCAGACATCACATGCACACAGCTCCTCAGCTGCCCCAGTCAACTAGCTGCGTGTTTGGCAGTCTCACCACCATGGAACATAACATCAGCATACTCCCCGAGGTGTCGAGGAGGAATGAGACTGACCAAGAACACTTACGTCCAAACAAGGGCATTGAATCAGGAGACCCAGCCATGACCTGACTCCAGCCAGACTATGGACAGTTCTCTGGTCACTCTCAGTTCCCTTGGTGAAGCTGTCCTCTTTCTGTCATCCTCAACTCACCTGTGCAGCCCATGGTCTCCTGCCGCAGCACAGAGCTACCCCATCTTACAACTGAAGGCATGCATTGATGAAGCTTGACTTTGAAACTGAGTCACAGGATGGCTCCTCACTGCCCAGTGATGTACATTTCTCTGTCCCCTGCCTGTTCTTGCAGGTCCTGCCCACAACTTCATCTGCATCAGTAACCAGCTGACAAAGGCACTCCCTTCTGTAGGGTTATTTGGAATCCAACAAGGATGAAGTCTATAACCAGACATAGATCACTAATCATGTCACAGTAAAATACTTGGGGTGGGGGTGAGGGCTTTGAGAGAGTGAGGTCAATTAGTGAGTTGTTTTCCCCATAAACCAACTCTCATGCACAGAGACCAGCCCCTGTGCGGCTCTAACCCTGGACTATGTTACTTTAGAAGGAAGAGTAGAAGAGCCACCCGATCATCAACTAGACAAGAGAACAAGTCTCTAGGAATTAGAAAAGCTATACCTCTTTCCTTGTATGCCTTCTTATACTGAGGGTCACTGAATGTAAGGCCAGTCAATTCTGTTACTGTTAGTTGTAGGTTCGTTCCTTTAAATTAAGCCTGTTACATCCAAGAATGTTCACATGTAATTAATCCTTAAGGTAGTTGCTATGGTTTAAATGTGTCCCCAAAATGTCATGTGTTAAAAAGTGGTTTCTATTGTGACAGGATTAAGGCAGTGGAAACTGGGGCCAGATGGTGGCACAGTGGTAGTCTCTCCAAGGCTGATCCCCAGGGCAAGTTCTGAACTCATGCCTAGAGACCTCTCTTCTCTTAGTACACTGGGCATGTGTGCATGTGTGTGTATGTGATCTGGGACTGGCTGAAATTGGAAGTGGGTCCAAGCATCGGGACCCTATTGGGGCTGTCTCTCTGTTTGTCTTACTCTCTGTTTCATTTGTTCATGGAAAAGAATAAACAAACAAAAACTTTCAAAAAAAGAAGGCACAAACTTAATCTGACAATGGTATTAAGAGACGAGGTGTTAGGAGGAATTTAGGATTGGATTAGGTCATCAGGGTGGCCCTCACGATGAGGCCAGGACACACATACTCCAGCCCTCTCACCCTGTCACACTCCGCACCACTCGGGACTCTTCAGAGGCCTCCACTAATAAGATAGCCCTCAGCAAGAGCAGGCCTCATCCTCAGACTCCCAGGTTCATGGCCGAATGAACTTCGATCCTTCATGAACTGCTCAGTCTATGGGACTCAGTAACAGTCACACGAAAATGGACTAAAACAGTAGTCTCCATTCTTTTTTCCTTCAGGAGATTATTTTAACAAATCAAATAATAATAACAACAAAGGTATAGGCAGAAGGCATTGTTAACCCTTGCTGTACCTGAAGTAAACCAGTTAGAGCTGGGACAGCCATGTTTCAGGCCTGATGATGGACATAAACATTTATGGGAATGTCGAATTCACAGGACTCACTCTTACTTCTTGAGATGAAAAAGATTCCCCTGAAATACATTGGGGTTCCTGAACTACACATGTGACGGGCCAGCAAGCACTTGCCTTGCAGGCTTCCTGGGAGAGTCCCCTTTGTGTTTTCTTACACAGAGGTAGGTTTAACTGCTGCAAACACCGTACACTGACTTAGTGTACCGAGAGAGGGGATATTTATAGGTGAAGCACTTTCTCACTTTTTGTAAAAATGATGAGTTATCACCATTTTGCTTGAAGGCACAGATACAGCCCATCTTCACTCCGATCCGTTAAATGTGCTGCAGACCCAGCTGTCGATAGCATCGTGGAGTAAATTTAATTTCCAGAGTCAATATAGAGTCAGCTGCATTAAGCATAAGATAATTCTGGCATGTTATTAATTTGAATGGCCGTGTAAGGAGTTGTCTAGACAAGATATAAGCCCAAGTTTTCATAGGCAATCTGTACATAAAATGAAGTAAGCCAAGGCTGTAAAGAATACTAATAACAGCGATCTGGCTTATTAACCAATATTGATTGCTTTTACCCTGACACGGTCCAGGAGCCTCGGAGGTGAACCCCTGAGATGTTCACCACTAGCACACTTGTTTTAACAAAACAGTAAATATTCCCAAGCAGTTGCGAAGGGCAAGGTATGAAGGTTTGCCTTTTTTTTTTTCAGTATAATAACTGAATTTGCAATTCCCAGAAATTTATGGGATAATTATGGATTTATGCACGCAGAGAAATATTGCTATTATTAATAATCACTGCAGCTGGTGACACTGAGTGTTCGTGACGCCTTTGATTAGTTATCGCACACTCTCGGTGCCTTCCAGAGACTATTCTTTCAGATGATTGTCTCTCTCCAGATGCTCTCCCCAGCACCGCCTGGCGCGACATCAGTCAGGGTTATCAATTGCGGATCTCCTGTGTGGACGGTGTTACCGTCTGAAGGTCAGTATTGCCTGCTGACCCGACACGGTGTGGAAGCATATCACAAGGGTCTGAACATGTAGTCCCCTGCCTCCAGTGACAGGGGTCACAGGGCGGCTGTAGCTTGCCTGGTAAAGCGCAGGCCAGCCCCAGTCACACGGGCAGATTGCAGTGCAGCCCAGTTCACCAGCCGTGTTCGCTACCACTCTGGAAATCAGCCAGCAGGGAACTGCACAGATCAGGGAGACAGACCTGGGTTCAAATCCTGACTTCACCACTTACCAGGCGTGTGTTCACCAGCAAGACATTTTATTTTATTATTAGAATTATTATTTTTTACAATTTTGCTGTAGGATATATATGCTCACCACAGGGAGACACAGAGAGATTTAGAAAAGGAAAGTGAGAGAAATCACCCTCCCAGGGGATGTAACATGACAACCCTTTCTTCTCCATTCTCTTCCTGGGATTTTGGGCACACACACACAGGTACCCAGCACTACCTCCAAGCTACCGGGTACAGGACTTGAACTGTGGTCGGCCATGTGGAAGTCCAGAGCGTAACTACTCACCACTTGCTGACCCCACACATTTTATTTTTGATGAGACTCAGTTTCTGGTTTAAATGAAGAATAGCTGATTTCCATTATGCAGGACTCACCTAGAAAACGAAAGCATGCTAGATATTCCAAACAGAGGAGAGTGAAAGACGAGCTTTCCTATATGGGAGGGAGAGGGCTGAGAAGCTAAATAAGGGATGCGGGTAGCATATCCCAGAGGCCGGTCTGGGCAGGCGATTCTAGCTGCCTTGACTGGAGGGTGTGGGGTGGAGTCTGTGTCACTAAACCCAGAAACTGGGGGTGCTGGGGTCACCCAGTCCTCAGGGACCCGAGAGGATAGAACCAAAGTCAAAACCACTTCCTAAGTGAGTGTGGGCACTCCAGCAGCTCCAGTGCTCTACTCTTCTGGTGTCCAGCCAGGTAGAGAAGCTGAAGGAAGCGAGGGGACACAGGTGACACAGGGAGGGCCAGAGGTTGAGGTGGACCTGGGGGAATGTGAAATGTCAGGTACATTCTGAAAAAGTCACAATACAGAAAACACTTGGTCCCAATGGAGTGGGCCATTTTCTATTCTGTAATTATCAATATGAAACTGTCTTTCTTTGTATTTGTTAAAATAATGGGAGGAGGTGGACTTTTTAAGAACAGAATTCGATTCAGGAATGAACGAGATGTTTTCTGGCAGTAGTCACATCTGTCATGTGAGGAGGGGGTTTCTACAGGTTTGTTTTTTCCCATTTAATCACTGTATATTATTACAGCGTACAAAACGAGTTTTCCCAGCATGAATACACTGCATATTAGTCCACATTATCATTGGCAGATAATTTTTGATGTTTGTGTCCCTTAAATGTTTTGCTTCGTTATTTTTCTTTTGGCTCCCCTCCCTCGCACCCTCCGCATACCCGCAGGTGTTCTGCAGACCACGGGGAGTAAACGCAATGAGCGAAGTCGTGGGAATAAAGATCCATATCACGGCTTTGATCATTGAGCTAGCACACCACTGCCCTGGGACAAGAGGGACTCGGGAAGATGGATTCATGCACGTTGTTTCAGTAAGAGAATTTTATGCCTAAGAAATTAAGATACCCTTTGTACTTAAAAAAAATTATTTTTGTACAATTACAGCTCTGCTGGTTTCTGTTTTTACATCAACAAGGAGTTTGCTCTCTTGCAACTGTGCTTGCATTACCAGTCAGAAGGTCTGGGTTCTGCCCCTTACTAGATGCCTGGATTTGGGTAAATTTGCCATTTATAAGACTCAGTTTCCTAATGTATCATACATGTTTGTCTTATGATAAGCAAATTAAAAATGTAACATGAGAAGCACAAAGGTCTTCTATTAACAGAAAAAATCATTCTTCCCAGAAAATACAAAAGTTTTGAGGATGAATTAAGCCAACAGATTTCTAAGTACCTAACCCACATCAGGGACTATGCTAGGTATTTGGGACTAATCTAGTGCAAATAACATTCCGACAAATAATGACTTAACGGTGTTTCTACAAGTAGCTGGTCTGCATTTGCAGTGGAGGGATGCTGTCCTTTCGGAGTAGGGAGCACATTCTGCCTTGGAGATCATCTGCATCCCCGTACACCTGGACACGCCACCCGCCCACCACCCGGCAGTACTTCCCATCTGGAATGTGCTGGTGTTGCAAGATGCCTCTGTGTGTGTTTCTCTTTTCGTTTATCATAGGCAGAATTAATTTTAGGAATAGATATCTTCATCAAAAAGCTTGGTGTATGTTAAATTACCCTTTAAATACAACCAGTTCATTGGGTTACACCACCATCCAGTGAAATGTTTTGTAGCAAATTCATCCCAGCTTCAGCTGCAAGCAGGAGGGGCTGCTGCACAGTGTGGGAGCCACATGGAGGCCCGGGCTGGAATCCTGGTGCTCAGACACACTAGCTACCAGCAACCCTGGCTGGCCGAGAGGCAGGGGGGATTGTGGCTTGGCGAGACCCTGTCTAGGCCACCTTTCTCTCTCTCCCTTTGAGAGAAGCAAATAAATGGGTAAATAAAAAGGACAAATTTATAAATAATTTAATATCTTCAGTATAACATCTTACAAACACTATATTTAAAAATCTGTGTATCTTTGCCTCTTTAAGAAGAATCCAGACACTATCATTTATATAAAGAAACAAACAGAAGGATTATTCGGAACAAAGCAAAAACGAAATAAATAATAATAAAAAAAAAAACGAGAAAGTTGCAAAATAAAAAAAAAGAATCATTAAACGACACATGTCCAGAGCCTCCTGTCTATAGCAGGCCTAAAGTTTGCTCTTCACCCAGGAAGAGAAGGGATGTTTCCAGTATGTCTGTGAGCTGAAGCTCCCAGGGCCCCAAGAACACACTCTTCTCGTAGTGAGAGTGGAGAGAAGTCTTGAGTCTACGGGAGGCAGCAGTCCCCACTCTGGCCTCAGAAGATTCACAGGAAGAGGACCCTAGCAGAAAGCTTGCTGTCACCAGGGCAACCCCAGGGCACTGCCAGAGAGAGCCCAAGGAAAGGGCTCTCCAGCAAGGCCAGCGAAGGCAGCCCTGGACTGCGTTTTATGCAGCCCTCATGCTAAGTAGGTTTTTACATTTTTAAGGGTTGATACAGCAAAAACTAAAACAACCAAGAGTGACCAGGGCCCGCAGAGCCTAATGCACACGTGACCTGGCTGTTACAGAGAGCTCTCCTAACCAACGGTCCGAGGGGCCAAAACATCGAAATTCAAGCTCAAGAGTTGCCTGCTGAGTGCGATTGGTTAAATGAGTAATAAATCATCCGAAGATATTTCTTGAGTCCTACTAAGGGCCAGGTGCTTGTCTGTATTTTAGGAGAAGAAATGGTGCATGAAGCAGACAGGGTCCGCAGGCGGTGCAGTGGTAGAACCCCCCTCTGGGACGCTGGATCCACATGTGAGTATCCCAGACTCGAGGCCTGAGGTCTCCCTGTGCATACTGGGCCCATGCCCCAGGTCCTGGCCCTCTGAGACCGAGGTGGGTACAGCAGGAAGTGTTACCTGCCTCTCTCTCTCCCCCTCCCTCATTGTCTCTCTGTCTCTTTCTCTTTTCCCCTCCCTCATTGTCTGTCTGTGAGTCTCTCTCTCCCTCCCCCTCCTTCATTGTCTATCTTTCTTTCTCCTTCCCCCTCCTTCTCTGTTTCTCTCTCAAGGGAAATAAATAAACTAAAAGAAAAAAAAAAAAAAAAAAAAAAATTCCTGTCTTCTAGAAGGACAAAA
>NW_006206241.1:2054184-2057969 GCF_000334495.1 Tupaia belangeri chinensis | reverse complement strand
GCCGCGTCTACCTCAAGGGAAATAAATAAACGAAAAGAAAAAAAAAAAAAAAGAAAGGAATTCCTGTCTTCTAGAAGGACAGAGAGGCGATAATGCGCAGAGACACCAGCCGGCTCTTGCTGTGTGACACAGTTACTCCTAACTTCTGTCTCTGTGTCTGCAGGGGTCAGCTGATGGAGGCTGGCCTCCTGGCTCACACACGCAGTCAGCCTGGGTTGGGCTGGGGTACACACCCCGTGGGGAGCCAGCTGCCCTCTGCTCCTGCCTCCGTCCTCTTCTCAGAACTAGAGGCAAGCTCAGTCCAGGCAGCTCCACAAAGCCTGCGCAGTGTCTCTCCCACCTCATTTTATTGATTAAAAGGAGAGAAAAGCCAGGTCCACAGTCAGTAGATCACAGACACTGTGAAGTCACCAGACCAAAGGCCTGGACAGGCAGGGGCAGAGACCCTGGGCTGCAATGCAGTCACCACAGCGGTGAAGGAAGCCAGTGGGCAGCTGATGCCCGCTGCAGGAACGAGGGAGTGGAATGAAGGGTGGGAAGCGGGCTTTGCAGGGCAGTTCCAGTCAGGGCTCAATCTGGACGGCCATGGCCTAGACCTGAAAGTCCTGACCCTCAGTCACATCATTCCACCCTAGAAGGCCTCGAGCAGGCTGCTAAGTGGGCCCGGGTTGTAAGTGCTGGTTTTACTGAGCCTGCTGTCTTAAATGGAGACACAGCATGAAATTCAGCAAGGTTTGCTTTCATCAAAGAGCAGCAATAAGTCACCTTTTAAAGCACATTCTAATTTGTTTCAAAGGAGAGAGTTTATTTATAGTAAGTGCAGGATTTAAATGCTTCATGATAATAACTCCTTTTATCAGTCCTCAGGAAAGCAGACAAATTCTCCTTGGAGGATTCATATCACTGAATAAAAATTGTGACGGTGACAAAAAAAGAAGAAGCAGAATAACCAGTTTTGCATGTATAAAATCCTAGCAGGCTTCTCAATAAACACGAAATCAATGGTCTGAGAATACTCACTTGTCGATATTTCTAATTGGGCTCAATCTGGGCTTAGAGAGGCTAGTGAGTGACACGGGTCCAGCAGAGACAGCAGCGACGGTCTGATGGCTGCAGCTTGCAGGCCCAGCTGGGGGATGCTGAGTGTGAACGTGAAATAAAGTTCTCTACAGGTTTTGCACGATGGCCAGGCCAGATGTGCTGGCTGAAAGCTCTTCAAACGCCTCGAACACTTGGTTCCAGCTTAAGCTGCTCACCATCTGCAGAAACTAAACCAGTTTCCTTAGAAGGAAATCCTCCCAGTCTTTTGCCCAAAATATGTTTTCTCTGGAATTGCATGACATATTGAGCCTCCTGCAATCATTTCCTGAATGAAGATGACTTGAGCTGACTACGGCCTTTGTGCACACACCCCATCACATCATCCATTTATAGGAAGTGAAAATGGGAAACGATCCTGCTTTTCCCTTCCTCTGTTTTGAAGTCTCCACATATGCACAACCAATTGACCCCTGTTATGTTGGGCCTCCCCCTTTCATGTTTTCTCTTCTTGGTTTCTGTGAAAGATTATACAAGAGCTCTTCACAATAATGACCTCAAATCATCCATGCATTTTCTCCATCCCTTCGTACGACCTGACACCTTGTTCTTTCTTCCCTGGAGCTCTGCACACAGTGATGTTCCTGCCTGGGATCTTTAGATCCTATTCTCAGGAGGCTGCAGTGGGTTTGGGGCCCTTCAGTATAACTGAGGGACTTAACGTCTTCCTTCCAGTAAGTTTCCTTGGTGCTCATCTATGGAGGGTTTCATCTGCCCTCCTGTTGCCCAGTTCCTGGGCTTTGTTCAGCCAGCCCACCCAGGACGTGTCCTTTCCATCTGGCCTCCACACCTGGTAATTCTGCATGCTCAGCACGTTTCACTCACTTGCTGAATGTGGGCACCGATCGCTCTTGTCCACATCGCCTGCACCCTTGGGCAGCAGAGAAGTGAACTTCAAGACCAAGCCTCCTGGAGCTCCACAGGCCAATCTTGTCTGCCTTTAAGGGACTCGTCTGCTTTGCCGCTACCTCTGGCATGTGCATGCCTGTGTGGCTGAAGTCGTTTCTTCGATTTCCGTGCACCTTGCTGTCCTGGAGGTCACCAGCTGGAAATTCCAGTGCGACGCCATGTTGAGTCCATTACCTTTTCAGATACACTACTGCAGCATCTTCTAGCTCCAAGGAGAAGTCAAACGATTTTCCAGAAATTCTTCCATTTTGTTCTACTTCTGTGACCGCACCAAAAATTCCATGATTCAAAGAGAAGGGCCCACCTGAGCAGTGCAGTCCGTAGCACAGTGGACCAGTGCTGGAAACCACACATCGACCATGGACCCGGGTTCCCCGGGCCAGCCTGGGAACATGGGCATGTGTGGGCACCCAAGACCCGGACACGCTGGAGGACTGGGGAAAGGAGGTCGCTGTGCCCAGACCTGCGAGGGTGTGCTGCTTCTTGCCCTCTCTCACGCGCACATGCGTACACTTTCTGTCATGAGTTGAACAAGGAAGCCGGAGGGTGGGGATAGTTCCACATGGTCCACACGAGCACAGGAGGGGCAGTGTCGCCCCAGCACTGCCCAGCAGAACTTCCCTGACTTCACCGACAGAAATGAATTTACAGAAGTTTGGTCCTTTGCTCATCCTTTCTGTATTCTTTTTTCTTTTCTTTTTTTTTTTTTAATTTAAGAGTATCTCTTGAAGTTTTTCTTCCATCCATAGAATCTGAGCATTACACAAGGAAAGAAAAAAAAAATAAAAAGCAAGAAACTGACAGTCACTGCTTTGAGATCAGAATCATAACCTTGTTTATGGCTCTCCTTTCTGACGCAGATCTTTTTCTTCAGTTCTAAATTTGGACCAGCCTTTTCCTCAGAGGTGGCACTGCTGGGGCTTGATGGTGCACAGAGGTGTGCCTGCTGCTTGCTCCTCCCCTACACCCCAGACCTCCGATCTCACCGACCACTGCCGCTCCCTCTCGGACAGCTCCAGGGGCTCTGTCAGGGACACCTCCGAGTGCCAAGAGCTCACGATCTCAACAGCATGCTGATTCTCAATGCCCTCCACGGTGCTGCTGAGAGAGAAGACTGTCTTCCAAGACAGAGACACACAGCATGGATGCCTTTGTTCATTCCAGTGTTAGGGGCCAATGCAGACCACGGGGACACCGGAGGAGAATGCTAGCACCACCTAAGTAAATGTCGGCCGTAGCACATGGTTTTGCCCCAACACCCAGTATAACTCATTCTGATTATCTTGGGGCGGGCCCAGCTGGCTCTGTCTTCCAGCTGTGCTCAGCGTCCGCCATCTGACCCACGTGGCTACCACAATTCCAGACCATACCAAAATCAGTTGCCTGGATTTTTGCAGAGGAGTTCCCTTATCTCCAAGCAGAGCTCATTGCGTCTTCTGACCCTCTCCCAACAGAAGCCAGGGATACCCTTAAACATGCATACACACACAAACACACACACAGACTCACACCCAGACACACATGCACACACGCACTCACACACAGGTTCACACACATACATTTAAATCACATTGCTTCCCTGCCCAAAATTCAGTAGTGGCTCTCTGCCTCCTGGGAAGACAAGCCAGCAGTCCTTCGCACAGTCCAGAACTCTGCCAGGCAGCCTTCCTGAATTCTCTGACCAGCCTGCCTCTTGCTTCCTATTCACGGTGCCCTGTTCTCGTGTCCTGTTTTTGTCCTCCTGTGCTAAGGTTTTGAGCACTGGGTAAACCAGCATT
>NW_006206241.1:2043398-2054153 GCF_000334495.1 Tupaia belangeri chinensis | reverse complement strand
CGGCATGGTTCTCAGGGTTTCGCTCTATAAAGAGTCATGGGCGCTGGCTTGGTTGCTGTCCTGGCTCCTTGCTGTACGAGTTCTCTGTGAGCAGGGCCTTCGCTGGGTGGGTGCATCTTTAGACCCCAGAGCAAGGCCCAGCACACAGTAGGCACTAAGTGGACAGGCAAGTGGGCTCTTTTTAACTAAATAAACAATAAAATCATGTTTATGCAATGCAATCCGTAGCTGACTTGCTGGGAGGGCAGCTGATCAGAAGCCAGGCCATTGGCATGAGTCTGTTAGAATGCTGAAGCTGGCTCCAGACAGAGTGTCCTGGATTCTGAGAGGTACAGTGTCAGTGTGTACCCCAGCCAGCCCAGGGAACTTGGGGCCCTCCCTTATGACACAGACACACTGTGCCTTACCTATAAACATAGAGGGATCCACTGTTGTTGTTATGTCATGGGAACTGATTATTATTTAAACTATGTATTCCTTGTTTATATTTTCATAGTATTTAGCAAATAACTGTTGCTTACTTGTGCAACCATGGTGGGTCTGATTATTGGTACCGATTGAATACAGAGTCCATACAAGCACCAAAGTCAGAGAAGAGCTGACCCTGAACTTCAGGGATTTCAATCTGGGTAATGGACCCCAGGAAATAACCTGCCGATGTGCTGTGGTTGGAATGTGCCCCTGGAATTTGTGTGGGAATCATAATTGTTAATGCCACGGGATTAAGAGATGAGCCTCTAAGAGGTAACTGGGTCATGAGGACAGAATCCTCATGAATAGATTAATCCACTCTGGGTGAGTTCTTGCAAGAGCGGGTGGTAATAAAAGTCTTGCCTTGGGTTCTCTTCAAGTGCACTCCCGTCCTCTTGCCATTCTCATCTCTGCCACGCTAAGACGTAGCAGGAAGACCCTCACCAAACGTCAGTGCGGTGCTCTTGGGCTTCCCAGATCCAGAACTATGAGACAAATGAACGTATTTTCTTTATAAATGATTTAGTCTGTGGTGTTTTGTTATAGCAATATTAAACAAACTAAGACAACATGTTTGCAAAAATGTGTAATCACTCTATGTATCATGTGCCACCACACTGTTTTCTGCTTTAAAAAAATGTGAATTATAAAATATGTATTGTAAAGTAGTTTTAAAGTTGTGTACTTGGTCTTCAATAGTCTAGCCCTCAAACTAGTCCATAAAGACAGCGTGTTAATTACTTGGAGAACATCTATTTAAATATCTATGAAGAGAGGAAAACATAAATCCCAATATATTCATCAGAAGAAATAGTAAAGCCACTTAGAATGTGCATGAGGTGGCACAGATCTGGAGGAAGAAGCACGTGTGAAGTGGGAGATGCGGAGCGCGGAGGGGCGCCTGCTGGCTGATGACCATTTGGTGACGTGTGTGTGTGTGGGTGACACTGACGAGAGTGTACAAAAGCAACATGTTGCAGCGAGAAAATAATTGTTTTTCTTTTGAGTTTGTTTTCACATTCTTTGATTTTATAGTTAGAGGATCTTTTTTTTCCTAGAGCACAAAACTTTAGCTACAGTGGGAATTCGATTGCCATTTCTTTAGGGAGAACTCCCAACTGCGTGTTCTAGGAAGCCGTCGGGAGTGTCTGCTGTATAGGTTGTCTCCGTAACTGTCCCCTGCCAGGTCCTCGGGGATGACACCCCTGCCCTCGCAGGAGCCAGGGAAGAAGACAGGACCGAGCACACACAGGGAAGGCACGTCAGGTGTGGCCCCTGGGCAACACGGGGAAGGGAAGAGCACAGCAGACAGGGCAGAGGTGGGGAGGCAGCACCAACCAGCCGCTGGCCAGGCCTGCCTTCTTAGCCTCTGCTCACTGTCATCTATTTAAATATCTATGAAGAGAGGAAAACATAAATCCCAATATATTCATCAGAAGAAATAGTAAAGCCACTTAGAATGTGCATGAGGTGGCACAGATCTGGAGGAAGAAGCACGTGTGAAGTGGGAGATGCGGAGCGCGGAGGGGCGCCTGCTGGCTGATGACCATTTGGTGACGTGTGTGTGTGTGGGTGACACTGACGAGAGTGTACAAAAGCAACATGTTGCAGCGAGAAAATAATTGTTTTTCTTTTGAGTTTGTTTTCACATTCTTTGATTTTATAGTTAGAGGATCTTTTTTTTCCTAGAGCACAAAACTTTAGCTACAGTGGGAATTCGATTGCCATTTCTTTAGGGAGAACTCCCAACTGCGTGTTCTAGGAAGCCGTCGGGAGTGTCTGCTGTATAGGTTGTCTCCGTAACTGTCCCCTGCCAGGTCCTCGGGGATGACACCCCTGCCCTCGCAGGAGCCAGGGAAGAAGACAGGACCGAGCACACACAGGGAAGGCACGTCAGGTGTGGCCCCTGGGCAACACGGGGAAGGGAAGAGCACAGCAGACAGGGCAGAGGTGGGGAGTCTGCACCAACCAGCCGCTGGCCAGGCCTGCCTTCTTAGCCTCTGCTCACTGTGCCCTCGTGCCAGGCAGGGGCCTTCTGTGGTACAGACACTACAAGCCCTGAACGAGGCGTTTGGAAAGGGCAGGGCCACGCCGGAGTTGGCTCACGGGGTTATTGACCAGGCTTTCATTTTGAAGACTCAGCTGGATACAGACGATGATATGAATCTCCGAGCCCACCCCCGAAATCCAAAACTAATTTGTAATTGTGCTTTTCATAGACAGTTCTCATGTCTTTGCTGTTAGAAGCCACATTTATTACTTTGCAAACACTTTGAATTCAAATGTACATGAAATGGATTTCAAAGGTGGCAGGAGCTGCTGGAATTAAATGCCTGCTAATTTTCGGGAGGAGATCATCAAAGGCGCGTCTGCACTTCGTCTTGGCCCAGCGTGCAGACGTCCTGGAGTCCTGACCCTCATAGCAGCAAACAGGAGCATGTCGCTGAACAGCTTCTGTGTTTATTAGCAGGATGTTCTATAGTAACTTTTCCAATTGCTCTTTTCATTTATGTGGAAAACGAGGAGCAGAGAGATTAAAGAGCACACCCACAGTCCCCCGTGGGAGGGAGGTGGGAGAAGCACCCACATGCCCAGGGCCCGACTACCAGCAAGAACTGCACCCAGATGTCCTCGCCGGTCCTTTACTGAGCAGGGGCAGTCTGGGTTGCGAAAACTGACACCGGGGACTGCACTGTTTTCTCATGGCTGCTGTAACAAAACGCCACAAGTAGATGGCATAAACAAAGAATTAATTTACTCTCTGACAGTTCTGGAGGCGAGAAGTCTGAAATCAGGGTGTTGGCAGCTCAGTGCTCCCTCCACCGGCTCTGGGGAGGGATCACTCCTTCCCTGTTCCAGGTCCAGGTGCTCCTGTCAGTCCTTGGCTTAGAGCTACGTCTCGTGGTCTCTGCAGCTGTCTTCACTCGGCCCTCTCCCCTGGGTCTGGGTCTGTCCTTTCCTCTCATAAGAACAGCAGTTGTCAGATTTCAGACTGACCCTAACCCATTGTGGCCTCGTCTTAACTTGATTCTATCTGTGAAGACTCTACTTCCAAATACGGTAACATTGCAGAGTTTTTGGTGATATGAATTTGGAAATAGGAAGATACCATTCAAGCCTGTACCAAACAAGTAGCCATCTTGAAGGAGGCAGCTGGGAAGTGTGGGATGGCACACACTGGAGGTTGATGTCATGTGCATTTGTAAATGCCACTTTGGAAAGTGGATATGTACGCATTTACAATATTCTAAGGACTTTAAACATGGTAAGTACTCACCCTACTGTAACAATAAGGAGGCAGGAAAAACAAAGACACATCGACAGTAAAGCAAGAGGAAAATACGGGGAAATAGAAAACACTCGCTGTGTGGGGGCTGCATACACTGCCACTCGGCCCTGCTCTGCTGCAGACTGGGGTGCATTCCAATGTGCACACAAAGGACGGAGTCCCGGGATGGCTGGCTCAAGCCACACCGTGGAGGCCAGCGACAGGCCGCATCAGGGTACATGCTGATAGCTACTCAGGGGTGCTTTTAACTGAATAATGCTAAATTTTGTAGCACAGAGCATAAAAGAGCATATGCATGTACTCTTTTGTGTTCATGTACTTATTTCTTCAATGAGTAAGAAAGAGATAGAGAGGAAGTTCCATCACCAGTGCCTTCGTGCTGCAATCCACCTCCAGCCTTCAGCCGGCCCCGGGCCATGGGCATGCACACTCAGGGAAGTTGTCAGGCACACACCCGGAACCTTCCCGCGTGGTTGGCCTCAAGGAGCATTGTGTTTTCCCAGCGCGCCACCATCCAGCCTTGGTAGAGGCATGTACACAGGGCCGAGCAAGCCAGCACCAGTGCTTTCGAGCCCCGAGGCTGAGGCCGCACCATTTGTATTTGACTAGCGCTCGTTGGCTGGCTGAGCCTGTGCAGTGTTAGATCCAGTTTTCACCTGCATTACTGCCTCGTTTCTTTGCAAGTGGATGTCAGTACCCCAGTTTTGTAAAGGCAATAACTGAAGCAGTAAGGAGGCCACGTGGCCTGGGCCATGGTGTACCTGCACCTGGGCATGGGCGTGTCCAAGTAGGTTGGCAGGATCCTGGTGAGAGACAGAGACTCCAGGCCAAGGCGTCCTCCTCAGTGTACCCACGCAAACAACATGATCGGTTCTTTCCTTATACTTATCTTAGGTCTCAGGGTGAGCAAACAGGCCCCAACTGCCTGAGCGTAACACAGAGGTGTTGCACAAGTCTGACCGCAGTGAAACCTCACAGTAGCAGTGCAGACTTATTTCCTGACTTGATTTGGGGTTTGTATTATAGGTTGCTACTCTTTTAAAGAGGGCATCTGCACATTTCTGTCGGGAAATGGAAGGGTTCGGTCCAAATCCCAGAGGGGTTTGCTAGAACAGAATTAACCCCCGATGGTTCTCGGTGCCCTGCTCCCATGCACTCGCTCTCAGAGCTGAACTTTCATGCAAAGGAGCTGGGTTGTGGACAGGGCGTCTCTCTGGCTCACCACGTGGCCCAGGCAGATGGGAGGGAAGCGTTCAGCTTAATGATGCAGCTGCACCCAAACCCCAATAGAGGCAGCCCCTGCCCCAACAGTGCCATTCTTCAGAACCCGCAGTGTTGGAGACATGTCCCGTCAGAGCCCTCCCCAGTCTATTCGGAGATAGGGCAGTCCGTTCTGTGCAGTAGAAGTTCTCCCACCTCAGCTTCTGACATATCACATTTCTACTAAATCCCATCCAGTTATTTCCGGTTTGCTCAGGGAAGCTATCATTAGCGACACTTAATGACCAACTGGAGGCAAAACCCAAGGATCGCTCACCTAGAAAAGTCCTAACCTGCAGCAGTGGCTGACCGGGGAGATCAGCGCACATTTACAAGAGAGCCGCTACGCCAGGTGGCTCCACAGAAGCCCGACAGCCCTGCAGACGTGACAAGGTCTGACAAAGCAGGCCAGGCTGGCTCAGTGGGGCCTTCCCGGCCGTCCTGCTGTCGCTCCCCCACAGCTGCCAGAGAGCACCTGGCATAGCTGTTCTGTCCTCTTCGATTGAAACAGGGAAGACAGTTCCTACGTTGGTCTGGTTCTAGAAGTATCATGCCAATAAATAGCCATAGACTACCAAATTATTATATGCAAAGTGATTTCCCTGCAAAGATTGACAGACTTCTTTTTTTTAAGAGACTGAAATAGCAAATGTGCAGTTTCAAATAGAAAAATGCTTTTCCTTGAAGGGTTGGCAGTGCTCTGTGTGCTTACCTTCGGAAACCAGAGGCCAGAGAGAGCGCTTCCTACTTTAGAAGGAAACTCATACTATAAGAGAAAGGACGATACATGAAGCATAAAGCTGTGAGAAAAGGATCTGAAATAAACCGTGATCTGCTAGCCCCCGTCCCCCCGCGTGGATCACACATACGGACAGAAAACAGGTTTAAAGGAACGCCATACAAGCTTTTTATCCACGTGCCTCTCACTGCAATGTGCACATCCGTGGTGGAAACGCACAGTCATTGTGACTGGTGGGAAGAGGCCAGGTCAGGCCCTGCCATGAGAAAGCATCCGGCAGGGGCAAAGGCCAAGGCAGAGCAGGGGAGGTGCTGACCTGGGCAGGGCCCGCCCGTGCCCTGTGCTCAGGGCTTCAGGATGAGCACGTGCCCTTGGAGCACATCCAGCCCAGCAGCAGGGCTGTGGGCCCACCTGGGTCTGGGAATGGCACCTTTCCAGGAGTCATCTGAGGCGAACGGGGGGCCTGGGTTAGCTGCAGCCCTGGCCGTATTTTAGGTGCTCTCTGCAGGCTGGGAAGCCCAGCTTCCACCGCAGAATCGGCAGCTGCAGCTCGTGAGGCTCCCTGAGAGGGGTGTGTGCTGGGGCTGGGCCCGCCATCACTGTTAGCCGCGTGCTGGGGTCCTGTTTTCTATGATTGCCACTGCGGGAAGGCATGTCGCAGAGAACCTGGCTTCCCCTCGTGTGTCAGGTTCCTCTGGCTGACTGAAAGGAAGTCCGTAACCGCAGGCCCATTCCCCGCGGCCGTCAGGTGCCCAGGTTCCACAGAGAGGTCTCAGCCTGACCCTCTGCCACAGTTGGCAGAGGGTCACGTAGGCCAGAGCGCCGAGGACTGGTGAGCCCAGGAGTTTTACCTGGTCCTGCAGCCAGGCCTCAGCACACGTAGCTTTGGACACCTCACCTGACCTTCCCTGTCTCCCTTTCCCAACAGCAGAGGGGAGATAAGAACAGCACCACCTTGGGTTTGTTCTTACAAACCCCTTTGGGATTTGGACAGACTGGTAGTGAGCTCACACAAGGCTGAGTCGAGTACCATGTGTCCCCGAGTAACCGCCTAGGGAAAGGGGCTCTTACCAGGCTTCCTCCAGGACCCCGACCAGCTGGCTGCCCTCCACCATGACACAGGCCCCTACACTTGGGGATGGGGGTCAGTGTGGCCATCATGCTTCTCTAGAAGTTCCCAGTGGAAGTCTTGTCTTTGTCACAGTCGGTGTTACCGACAGCTAGTGCACAGGACCCATACCTTTATCCTTCCGTTCTGAAAAGCCCGCCTTGGCCCCATGAGAAAGTCTATCTTTAGAAATGAGCTCCAACACAGCCTCTGCTAGCAATGTACTGTGAGCCTCCCCAGGAGCTTGCACTTACACAGTCCCATGGTTGTTGCTCGAGCCCACTCCACCCCTGCTGGCGTTCTGACCCAGTAACTGGCCCAGTAGTGATCAGGTTACCTCTCTATCAACCTCACCAGGCTAGAGCACCTTCATAGCGCACTCGTGTCTTCCTGGGACTGATCCCTGCTTATTGCCAGAGGAAATTCTAAGCCCAGGCCCACCCAGAAGATAAACGTTCCCATAGGACTGTCCTACGAAAGCCTGGGCTTTGTGGGCCATTTGCTTAAGAGAAAGGAGGTCCTCGTGGTGCAGGTCCCCTCATCCAGTGAGGGCATAATGCCAGGTACACTGATGGGGATGCTCGTGTGCGATTCCTGCTTTTTACTTTTTTTAAGTTTTGCCAGAGATTACATGCTCTTTCCAGAGAGAGAGGGAAAGTGAGAAAGCAACTTCCGTGGGTAGCGATCATGTGACGATCTGTTCGCCATCTCTCCCTCTTTTCAGGACTTTGGACATGCACACACACACGCTCAGTGCATTTCCTAAGCCACCGGATCTGGGCATTGAACTGTGCAGTGGGCCATGTGTGATTCTGCCACTTCAACCACCACATCACGGACTGGCCTCTGTCTTCACACGCACGTGTGTGTTCCCACAAGGCAGCAGCTCTATTGTGGCATTCCTATTGGGTCATTGGGGAAGTTACGACACATTTTGCATACAAAACCGTGTCTTGACATTCCCAACAACTTAATAGAATCTGAAAAGTGGACTCAAATCCTTATTACTCTTTGGAGAGACTTTATGCAAGTACAGCTTACACTGCAATATTCGAATAAAGACTGAAAACCCTAAAGCTCAGAACATTTAAGTCTTGGTATTTTCTAGACTGTGTGACTCCTGGACTGGGAAGTCTCACATTGTTGTAGTCCAGGTGTGCTGATTGAGACCTACCGACAGGAGGCTTATTGAGGTGGAGTCTCAGCAACAAACACATCCGACATCCTATCAGTTCTGTCTCTCTGGAAAATCTTGACTACTGCAGATTTTGGTATGGGAAGTGAGGTGCTGCTATAACAAATACCTAGACGTGGGAAAGTGATTTTGAAACTAGGTAATGAGTAGAGGCTGGATGGTATATACTAGGGAAGTCGTAGAGTGCCTTGAACAACAGAATGAGCGTGGAAATGCGGGCCTGAGAGGCGGCTCTGGTGCGGTCGCAGAGGAACTGAGGCCCAGATAACTGGAAGCTGGAGCAATGGTCATCCTTGCTATAAAGTGGCAAAAAAAGAACTTGACTGGATCATGTCCTCTTCCTAAGCAAAGTGTTGAAGGAATGGCTCGGTTTCTCCTTTCAGCTTAGCTTAGGATGAGAAGTGCAAGGTACCGTGAAATTGCTGAGATGCTAATTGTAATCATGAAGGAAACAGAGCTCGAAGATGTGGAAGAGTCAGCTTGCCCATTTGCAAAGTGATGAGAAAGACTGTTGTGGGGAGTGCCGAGGTGCGGCTGAACAGTATTTGATGAAGAGATCACAAGTGCGACTCATGAACTTGACCAGCCTTCTCAGGAGAAGCCAGGAGTAGAAATGGGAGTAGACCCAGGGTAGGGTTTTTTTGGAATGAAAGAATAATATTAAAGGGGACAAAGTCAGGATGAAATAAAGGAAGGCTCTGAGACTGCTGAAATTCCACAGGTTAGCGTGCGAGAGCCAGTCGTGGCAAACAGGCTGTGTTCTTCAAGAAAGGAGAATGCTCTGAAGACAGCGCAGAGGGTTTCTTAGGGCTGCCACTCTCGGTGCCTCTGTGGTGGTGCCCTGCAGAGCCTGGGGGAGGGCCACTGCACCGGGACGTGGCGACACGCTGCTGCCAAGGGGGCCTTTGAGACCAAGCTCCAAGTCCAAGGGGGTTACTCTCAAGCCTTAAGATCTAATGACGTTTGTCTTGCTAGATTTTGAACTGACTTGGAAACTCATATCTCCCTTCTGACTTTTCTCTTTGAAATGGGAAAGTCTAACCCATGCCTGTCCCATCTTTGCATTTTGGAAGCACATGACTTGTTAGTTTTCACAGATTCAGAGCTGGAGAGGACTTTTGCCCCTGGCTAAATCATACCTCACGTCCCACTATATGTAGGATTTACATAATATTTAAATGAGACTTTGGATTTAGACTTTAGAATTGATTCTGGAGTTAAGACTTTAGAGCTGTTAAAATGGAATAACTGTATTCTGCATATTTGAAGGTCATGGATTTTGTGAAACCAAGGTTAGAATACAATGGTGTGAATGATAATGCCCTTCCCAAATTAATGCGTTGAAGCCTTGACTTCCCAATTGGCTGCATTTAGAGGTGAGGCTTACAAGGACATAATTACGGCTGAATGAGGTCATAAGGAGGAGACCGGATCCAGGGGGATTAGTTGTCCTCGTGAGAAGAAACTGGAGAGCATGCCTCCATCTCTGAGTGCGCCTCGGAGGGCCCAGGTGAGCAAACAGGGAGCAGGCGAGCTGCGATGCAGGGCCATCCCACCAGAAATCTCCTTGGCTGGAACCTTGACCTTGTACTTCTAGCTTCCAGAACTGTGGGAAAGAAATGTCTCCAGCTTAAGCGCCCACCATATGGTACCTTGCTATGACCTTTACAGATGGGATTGCAGCAGTCTCCCTGGGACTCTGGCCTAGTACGTAAGCTGCATTGCCCTGCTCTTACAGCGCCTGGAGCTCGAACACGGACGGCTCTGTGGTGTGAGTATGCAATGTCTGAAAGAGACTCCTAGAGGTTCCCGAGCTGCCTGCAGCACTGTTTGGAGGGGAGGGAATGTCTCTAAGGCTGATGCTTCTGGTCCTTGATATTGGATCTGGAATTGGGGCCCATCCACAGGATACAGGCTCTCAGTACAGGTAGCACATTGCATGTTGCTCTAGAAATACAAACATATACTGCTTATTCAGTTTAGTCTCATCTCATTTATAATGGAAACAATGGGTCCCATCATTGCAGGGACTTTTATCTCCTTGGAGGGAAAGCACACACACTAAGTGTGGAAATGCCAGAGAATGTCTTATACAAGTAGATTTCTGTGGTAGTTTGCAATGTTGTATCATTTCACCTGTAGGCATATTACCAGACTCTAAAATAATATATCTTTTTTTAATGGGAAAAAGACCTTTTTCAAAGTTTCTACTAAGCCGTTTTTTTTTATATCTGGGTGGAACATATTTTTAGATTAAATAGCAAAAAGCATTTTTTTCTGTTTACATTCAAGCAGCATAAGAATAAAAAAGCAAAATAACCAATTATTGCAATATTTTAGCTATTTTCATCATTCGTGGTGACAAGGCTGCTTCTTAATAATTTGAAATGACAAAACGATTTTCAAAATATCATTCGATATATTTCAGTGCTCTGCTGACGGCACATCTAACAGCAACTATTTAACTTTTTAATTGTATTTATTTACTTTTGTAATTAAACAATACAATCTTAGTAAATAGGTTTAACCTTTAATTGCATGGGATGAAATATGACAACTCCAATTACTGCACGTCAGGGTTCTATTTATTTTTGTTTTTCTTCTTTTCATCTTTCCTTAGAAAGGGAGCCCTTTTCCAATTACGGCCCACATTATTCTTATCTCCCTCTTATTTATTGCAGCAGGCATAGTTT
>NW_006206241.1:2034681-2042970 GCF_000334495.1 Tupaia belangeri chinensis | reverse complement strand
TATTGCAACAGGAATAGTTTCAATGCCTCCACTTTGTTATAATTGCCTTTTGTCATTAGAGCCTCAGAAGTAAATGTCGAAGTTGTGTTCTTTTTGCTGTTTAATATTGATAGAGAGTACCGCCCAATGACATTCCCATTGATTAGTTTGCCAACCATTACCTAAAAGTCTTGATAAAATGTTGTCATAAAAATGTATTCCATTTATTGAACATTGACGCATGAGGCAACTGAGGAAGAAATATTTGTAAATGGGTGATTTACGCTAAAAGTTACTGCCGGAAGCTTCCTCGTCACCTCCATGCTCAGAGTACGCACCTGGTGCTCCAGGCATCTTGTGTTGGGGCATGAATGACTTGCTAACAAAGGGTAATAACCCTTCTGGATTTGTAGGATGTCTCTTGAACTCTTCACCCAAAGTGGCTAGTAATCCTTCTGGATTTGTAGGATGTCTCTTGAATTCTTCATCCAAAGTTGTTGAATTGTCTAGGACACTAAAGGACAAAAATAAAAAATAATAATAATCCTTCCTCACTGATTTGCTCATCAGTCTTTCTCCAAGTTGGGCTTAATGGAAAAAATATATCCAAGGGCAATGGAGTAAGTCATCTGTAGTGCAGACAATGGTCAGTAAGAGATGTCACAGTAGACTGAGTATTTCAAATCCAGAGGTCTCAATATGTTTAGCTATATGGTAAGAAATTCTGTTCATGTCACATAGGAAATAGAACAAAACCAAGACTGCTAATGTGTTTGAGAAAATGTGGGCATGTACAACTGGTCGACCTCAGTGAAACCTTCAGTTGAATGTGGATGGGTCTTGCAATCACTGCAAACTAATATGTGAGCATGAGCCAGTAAGCACCCCCACAAGAAGTGCAACTGAGTAGTACCATAGAAGAAAATATACTCTATGACTTCATTTATATAAGTGCCTGAAAAAGTTAAAACTATAGTGACAGAGAGCAATCCTGGGCTGTCAGGTACTGGTCATCAACTCGACCTTGCACAAGGAGCCATGTTGGGGTGATAGAAGCCTTGCAAATTATGGCTGTCAAGCTGACTAAACAACTAAATATTTTTGTCAAAACTCATTTTATCCTAAAATTGGTGACTTTTATTATATATAAACTATACCTTAATAGAGATAATTGAGAAAAATAAGATTAAGAATTGACTTGGCAGCAGTGAATCAATATTTTTTCTACTGAAAAAAAGGGAGAAAAACTAGTTTTGGCAACTCTTACTAATTTATTCTACCTATAGTTTTTTATAGAAAAATATAAAAAGAACCAGGAAAATTCAGGAGAACTACGAAATACAAAGTGATATTTTCTAGAAGGTTTAAAGCTGTGTTCGTGAAATGACTGTCAGTGTACTCAATACAGGGATCTGTGTTGTGTCACAGACATGGCTCTGACCCTGTCACCCCAGTTCGGCCCTTCAGAGAGTGGACAGCCCCATCAGGTGCAGGTGAAGCCCCTGTCTCTGTGGAGGATTTCTGATTCCTGAGCTTATGAGAGATATTAGGTCAATTATCTATTGAACTTTTTGTTCATATGTGAATTCTAACCTGAGGACTACAAGTAAAGGAATAAGGGACCTGAAATAATAAAGCTGTATCCACCAGTGAGGATTTAAAGACAATTCCTTAACTATAGATTCCTCAAAATACATAAACAAAGACTGACTAGTTGTTGTCATTAAAATATTTTATGTCATTGCAATTCACATTCTCTTGACATTTATATATTATTGATTCAATTGTCACACATGGAAATCCTACTGTTTCTGGCTACATTCAGGCTTAACTTTCAGGAACTCTTCAGCAAAATAGTAATATTTGAATCTGTCTTTGAACAATATAGCATGATTCTCACACTTGCTTTCAGTGATAACACAAACAGACACTGGTCTTTCTCTGAATGAAGTCAATGAACAAGCTCCTTGATAAAACTATAAAGAGGCTTGCATAGGTGTGTCATTGACACACCAGTACCGTAACTATGACAAGTTGGTATTTGAATTTCCTTGTACTGAGTTTCCGGATCCACTGTGCCACAGTGAGGGACTGAGTCGACACTCAGGGAATGCCTGCCATCCCACACATAGTTGTCTGTACCTTCACATCTACTTTGCGGTACAACCTACAACCCCCAACTATAGTGTGTTCTTTTCATGTATTTTGCCATAGAATTGAAACACCTACAACGTGAAATGTTTCTGCTCTCTGAAGCTGTCTCTGTGATATTCTGTCAACAGCAAGTGACTGTTTCTAGCAGCAGGAAGGCTAACTTTCAGCATGAAGGCAGTGTGAAGGCCAGGATAGGCTGGGCTGGGCTGCCACAGTGGGCTATTCATTTGCCATTGGGAGACAACTTGATTGACAGGTCTGCAAACACGGATACTTCTGAAGGTCATAAACAAGAAAATATTCTAGAAAGCAATAATCTGTATGCTTCCTAATGTAACATAAAAGTGTCCTGACTGAAATGGCTTGCCATAAAAAATCATTTCTAATTATTTTAAGTAATATTTAGATCAATTCATTGTAATCTTATTAACTTTCATGTTTACGTCTGAATTAGATTACTTTCATGTTTGTTTAAGCTCTTTTGCTTTTTAAAATGTCTCTTTCAAAGACAAATTGAGCCTGGTTAAAATAATCAATGGCTGCATTGGGTTCAACATATGCAGATGCCAGACACCAGTGGGATCTGCTGCTCCCCGAGAGGGGCTGCCCCACTCTAGGTTGTGACTGAAGAGGGGTGATGGGGTTCAGGTGGATCAGTGTGACCTGGGCCCCTTAAAATCGTAGTATAGCATGAAAACATGGTGCGTGCCTTTTGAGGGTATGTGGAGTGAAGGGCTCTTATTTTGAGAATAATCTAAGCATCCCTTTTAACTAACGCTTTGCCTTTGACGTGCTCCTGTTTCCTCCACAGGCCCAAGCTCATCTGTGATGAAAATCTAGAGGGAAAAGCCTGGCGGGAACCACGTGGAAGGAGCTCTTGGAAGAGTAGGGTGTTTTAAGAATATGCCATTATATCAAACTCCTTTCCTACTATTTTATGTTTTACGTTTTAAAAATATAAACGTTTAAAGGAGAATCTTGATTTTTAGTTGAAAAATTAAGCACACTTTCAAGTCAGACCCTGATGTAAGTTGAATTGCCACATATTCACATAGAAAGAATGTTTTTGTATCTTGCTTCTTTCTTAATGAATTATTTGTGAATGGGATTTGTGGATTAGTATTAGCAATGACAAACAGTTGAAAAATACTAAAAAAGAAAATACTGAATGGTTGAACCATCTTAGTTGCCAGAGAGTGGACAACACTCCCACCTCTTACAAATGGGATGAGTGTGAGAAAGGGTTTCCAGCAGCATCTGGGTGAGAAGGTTTGCTTTTGTCGCTGTTCTCCATGGATCTCCTGGAGAACCTGATGAGAGGTAAGCACCGTCCTCCCAGGGAAATGAGCGCTGTCCGCATCAGCACCTCCTGGTCTGGACCACTGCTCAGTGGGGTGCTGCTGCACTGCGCACCCAGCCTCTCTGCAGTCCAGGACTGTGGGGAACTGATCCTGGAGGACAGTCTCTTTCCAGAAAGTGCCTTGACTGAAGGGAGTCTCCGGGAGGAGCCTGGATCCGATGACCGCCCCACGTATAAACATCCCACTGGTTGCTTCAATGGGGACAACTCTGGAGCACTTCATAGCTCTGGAGCATTCATGGGATTGATCACCTGGGCTTCCCGTAGACAGCCTTTCAGTTCAGAGCCTCACCACATATCGCAGCTCAATAGAATAGAAAGAGAGGTATTACAAGGACACAGCTGGCACCCTTACGAAGGCTGTGAGTCCTCGGGCCTGCGGTAGGCAGGCTGAAGACGGAGGAGAGCTGATGTTGCAGGCTGAGTCTAAAGGCAGGAACATTGCCCCATGTTAAAGGGGGATAGGCAGTTGGAATTCCCTCTTATTTGGGAGAGGGTAAAGTTTTTGCCTTTTTGAGGTCCTCAGCAGTGGGATGGGGCCCACCCTCATTAAGGAAGGCCATGCGCTCCACTCAGACCACCTACTTAAAAATTAAACCCATTCAAAAATGCCCACAGAGAAATCTTCAGAAGTTAGTTTGGTCACATAACCAGGCACCCTGTGGCCCAGTCAGGGGGACTCACCATCTCGCCCAGATGAGAGCCCAGACCTGACCACACCGAGGATGCCCAAGGACCCTGAGAGCTGACAGCGCGAGGAGCCCCTGCCTCTGTCAGCAGCCTGTGACTCAGTTCTAGCCGTGTGTCTGGAGAAGGCACATTTCATACTGCCACTTTAGCCCATCCCAAATCCTTCATTATGTTTATCTAGAAAGAGAGTGAATTCAAGTTTGAAATTGAGATTCAGATTCAGATATCACGTGGCGATAAATCTGATTAAAGTTTTATACAGGAGCAATAGGTGACGTGCTAAGACTGTCACTTCTAGTACCATCTTAATAAAAATTATAATATATGTTTATTAAGACTCCCCAGAAAAATACAGGACGCCTCATTAATTGTGAATTTTTGATAAAGAATATATTTTATTTTTAGTATGAGAATCCTTGTGCAACATTTAGAACAAACTTATAATAAAATATATTTGTTATTTATTTAAATTTCAAATTTTACTTGGGTTAAATATTGCTAAATCTGGAAACTTATTTTATTTTTAAAGTTATATTTTAAATTATTGTTCCAAGTAATTCTATTGTCAGATTGGTAAGATAAAAATAATTGAATTCTTAAGAGACTATTCAGCACACTGAAAATGAACTATCAATTAAAACTCAGTCTGAAAGAAATAGATTCAAACTTGTCAAGTGCATGAAGTGAATTTAAGAAATAAATGGACATAAATTTTTAAAAGAAAATATATTCAAGATGCTCTGAGATATATTTAAGTAATCTTTCACATCAAGGTTGTAAAACGACAAAGTATCAGACATTTTGGTGATTGAATACATTTAAGAGACCTTTAATCAACATAAAAATACAAAGTTAATGGCTGACAATAATGTTTAAAAGAGAGAGAGAGAGAGAGAGAGAGAGTAAGACCCATTGTGTAAAAGCTGCTCACGTGTCAGGACAGCTAGAGGAGGGCCTCCCTCAAGTCCAGGTTGAAAACGCAGCGAGTGGTGAGCATCCACCTTCACATGAAATTAGGTTAGCAACCCTATATTCATTAAACGCTTGTCAAATTTTGTATTCATTTTTGGAAGGCCATACGCTTATTTTATTTGCTCTCTAAACTGCTAAGGTATAAATGCAAGGTCCTGCTTTTCAGTATTCTGCTTGGATACCAGTGATGTCTACATTTTTAGTCTCTGACCACTGATTCATTTCAGAAGCTTTTATCTGCCACCTTCCTTGGTGACATTCGTCGTTCCCACTCTGGGTGACCCTTGACACAAATTTGGAAGAAAAATCTCTAGATAAGCCCCAAAGGAATCATTCATCCTTAATGCATCTAATTACTACCTAGAAAACGCGAGCAGTAGTATGCAGAATGATAATGAAAGCCAACCTACACGGTGTTTCAGCTCAGCGGTTCTGAATTATATTAGGTTGGCATGTAAATATCTTCTAGCAAGAAATTACGACATTTTGTGGAAAAACAAATCAGCCAGGCCCAGATGGTACCGTCAGCACTTAATAAAGGGTCCCCAGCTGCAGTATTCACACCCTGTTCCTGTCAGAAGGCTTACATATTTCTTCCAGGTTAAGCACATAGTTCTACGTGAGACAGTTTTTCCTTTATATCAGAATAGATCAACGGACGCACCGAAAGTCTTCTTATTGGTTTGGCATCATAGAGATAAGGACTGGTAGGTGGAAAAGCACATACTTCATCTAATAATCAAAACAAGTGCGAAGGCTCAGCATCAGCAATTCTGTGTGTAGTGGTTTGGATGTCCATGCTCGCCATGAATTTGTAGGAAAGTCCTCACCACCAGGGATGGAGTTTGGCACGGGGCCTTTGAGAAGTGCTTAGGTCAAGAGGGTGGGGCTCTGGGGGTTGCATTAGCGCTCTTAAAGGGGACCTCTTCGACCACGTGGGGACACAGCGAGGAGGTGCTGTCTACACGCCAGGAAACAGGCTCAACAGGACACTGACTGCTGGCGCTCTGTCTCCCTTGACGTCCAGAGCCCAGGACAGGATGTGTTTCTGTGGCTTTGCAGCCACTCAGTCCTACAGCATCGCGCCACGGCAGCCCCAGGAGCGA
Organism: Tupaia belangeri chinensis; assembly: GCF_000334495.1. NCBI lineage: Eukaryota > Metazoa > Chordata > Mammalia > Scandentia > Tupaiidae > Tupaia > Tupaia belangeri. The sequence goes on along the minus strand of NW_006206241.1, from coordinate 2,036,709 downwards.
AGACGTGGAAATGGGCGTGACTGGCTGCTCTGATTTTTGTGCCTAAACAAAATCATGTCGTAAAATGGAAGTTTTCAGGACAGTCATGTTCTTATTATGGTTTCCCCGATAGGAATATTTCCAACAATGTGTAGAGGTCATGTTATATCAACCCAAGCATTTTTTTTAAACGAATATGCCACTGTCCATTGTATTACGCGGTAGCCAATGTCCTTCTATAATATATTCTTTACTTCGAATTATAAACGCTTTAATGAGCACACACACCCGTCCTTTACCCATGCCCCACCAGGCCCCGTGATGACTGCCTTAAGTTGTTCCAGGGGTACAATGAGAAGAGAAGCTGTCCGAGGAGGAAGTCCAGTCTGTCTGAGAACCCCTCCATCTGGAGCAGTGGCTCTGTTAGTGACTTGAGCAACCCCAGGGCACCTTCCCGCCAGATCCCTGTGAGCCGCCCCGATAATAAGCTCAGCGGCAGCCATGCTGGACTGTCAGAATTTCAGGCCTTACAGGTTTAGGAGAAAATGAATACAACTGACTCTGGCTTTACTCTTCTTTATAAAAAGCATTTCCAATTATTCAGCTCTTTTCTTTTTTTTTATTCTGCAAGTATTCTTTGAAACCCTCCCAAGGGCAGATACTATTTGAGACCTCTGGAATACAGCAATGGGCAGAGTGTACAAGGACCTTTGCTCGCAGTGAGTCTCCACTCTGGACGGCTCAGCCGTCAGTGATAAAGTTCCAGAGAAGCAAATGTTCCCTCATGTCAGGAGAGGGTGAGTATAGCGGGGACTCAGCGCACGGGAGTACCCAGGGGCTGGAAAAGGGAAGCACTCACAGGTTTCATTAGAGAAGGTAGGATGGGTCTCATTTTGAAAGTGGAATTTGAAGGAGGTGTAAGATTTTGCCATGAAGTTTCTTAGGTGAGTAGAATTTCCACAAGAGGAACAACCACAGGGAATGTCAGGAAGAACTGTCCCTGCGACACTTGAGGGGCTATGAGACCAGGACACAGGAGTCGGGGAAAGCAGCAGGGAGCCAGGTCCCAGGTCCTCTTGCGGGGAGTCCACGGGAAAGCTACTGCAGAGTATGAACAAAGGCGAGTTATAGTCTGCGGCATGCAGAGCCTTCCTCTGGGGACCACATTGAGGACAGCCTCCCAAAGGAGAGAGAGGTTCCAGAACAATGAAAGTCTCCTAGAACAGTGCAGACCTGGCCAGGCCATGACAGACAAGGGGAGACCTGGGGGGCTAAATGCATCTTCAGCGTGGAGCTGACATGATTTCCTGAGGTCTCAGATGTGTAATAGGACGTGGAAGAATAGCCAAGGAAGGCCTCTGGAGGTCAGGACTGGAAGAATGCAAGGAGGTTGCCTGTTTGGCATCCTTGTTTTCCTGACCTTGATTCTCAGTCCCTAGGATCCCCTCAGTGACCTCAGGCCTTTCGGTCTCTTCTTGCATTTCCCATTGCTGACCACTCACATGACTGTGCTCTGTTTGCCCACCAACTCCTGACATCATGACCCTCAGGACCCCTTGCTTCCTCACCCACTCTTAGCAGGCCACCAGGCCTCTTGTCAACACACTGCCCTGGCCCCACGTGAGGACTCCCTCCTGCACATGACCCAGAGAAGGCTACTGCAGCTGTTGTCCACGCAAAGTCTAAAAAGCACATGAGGATGTCTAGCTGTCTTCTGCATGCCATGGCCTGACACCAAAGAAAACATTTAATTCCAAGGGCCTTTCCAAAGTCTTCTTCTGGACTTGCAGTTAGAGTAATGGCTATGTCACTGAACTCCCATGTAGTCAACTGCGGTTCGAGTCCCAGAACCAGTGGCTTAAACTCACGCCGGGCGCGTGTGCGTACATGCCCATGATCTTGAGAGGAGAATGGAGGAGAAGGGATTGTGCGGCGTGGCCAGCCCCCGGGGGGGGGTTCTCGCTTTCTGTCTCTGTTTCTCTCTGTCTTTCTGGCGAGTGCATGTGCCCTATAGTAAAAAAAAAACAACAACAACAACAACAACAACAA
>NW_006206241.1:2001909-2034127 GCF_000334495.1 Tupaia belangeri chinensis | reverse complement strand
CAAATAAAAAAAAAAAAAAAAAAAAAAAACAACAACAACAACAAAAAAAAAAACCTCCAAAAAAAATGAAAGTCTTCTTCTGAAACAGAATCTGGTCTGGCACATTATCCTGACATGTCTCTGACAATGGTGGTCCAGCTCTATGACTTTCCTTCCAAAGTTTCCAACTGACCTGGTTTAACATTCTCTACTGATGCCAAAATGACTGTTGGAAAAATGAAAACTTTGTCCTCCCCCAGTCAATCAGTAAATTGTTTATCTTTGTTATGCTAAAAACTCATTGGATTGGTATTTTCCATGAAAGCTGTATCAACACAGTACCCAGATCACCATGATAGTCAATCAACGATGCTAAGAACAGTTGATCATGTTGGTTGGTTGGTAAAGACATTGAACGAACAGCTGGAACCCACAACTTGGAGGCGCATAGCAATGACTTTTGTGTTCTTTTATTCTTTCAAGCAGCAGCAAAGATAACAACTTCCAACTGGGACAGTGATGTTGACTACAACCCTGGTGTTGTTGGGTTCACGCTGCTCCTTGGGCTCAAAACGTTGAGAGACATGAACCGAGATGGGGTTGGCACTTTTCACAGATCACCTTCTTGGGTATGTATGCTGTAAAGACCTCTAGGACCTTGTTTTAACAAGCCTTGGAAAGGGGGAATGATGACTGTGCTGAGACTGTGTTGTTTCCTTCCAGCAGCTAACATGGAATTAAGTCCCATAGCCTTGTTCTGTGATTCAACTGACTCAAAGAGAGAGAATCTATAAGTGTGCATTTTGCACCATGGATGTTTTTCCTTAGTGAGTTTTTAGCCTCTTGGTCATTAAGTGTTTCTATTTTAAGAAAACCCCATTGTAAGGGGCCAGCAGTTGGCGTAATGGCTATGTCGCTGGACTCCCGTGTAGTTGACCACGGTTCAAGTCCTAGACCTGGTGGCTTAAACTCATGCCAGGCGCGTGTGCATGTGTGCCCAAGATCCTGAGAGGAGAATGGAGGAGAAGGGATTGCGGTGTGGCCATCCCCCCTGGGGGGTGATTTCTCACTTTCTGTTTCTCTGTCTCTCTCTATCTCTCTGGCAAGCGCACGTGCCCTATAGCAAAAACCTGTCCAAAAACAAACAAAAAAAAAAGAAAACCCTGTTGTGCTCAGATGTTTCACAGGCTATTTTAAACTTCAGCTTACCACTTGTGTCTCTGTTAGCAAGACTAAACTGTGCAAGGCATTATTTTGAAAACATAGCTTCTAATTGACCAGAGTGTGGCCTCTTGTGACATATGTCTCAGATGCCATAACCTAAAAATAGCCCAAATGAATGAAATCGTTGTGGTTGGGAGAGGTTCAATGTGGACATGAGATGCTACGTGAGAGTTCGAGTCCCAGAGACAGTGGGAGCGGGCCTCCTCGCGTGGGAATGGGTGGGCCGCTGTGGATGGGAATGCTGTGCTCTCACGGGCTCAGCTGTCATTTTAGTTCTTCCTGTTGGGACCACATTTGTGTGCCGTTGCAGTGCTTTCACTCTGTTTTATCTTTATTACTTGCTATGTGCTGAGATAGTCTCAAGAACTTTCCACTAGATGAAAGTCATCTTAGAAATATGACTTGCTCTGAAAAAAAAAAAAAAGAGAGAGGAACCTTTTCATTTAAGATCAGAAGGAGATTTTAACTACACTCCTCAGTGTTCCTGACAACAATCACGAGAAAGTCTGCATTTCAGGCTTTAGAACCTGTCCAAGTTCTTCTGCAACCCTGTCTCACTAGAGGGTCGAGACGATGCTGTGAAGGAAGTGAGGACAGTAGATCACTTTTGGGGACACAGGGGTTGAGGACGGAACCACGCCTGGACTGAAACTCAGTTGTCCGTGTAGTGCTCATCACTGGCCATCAGAAGGTCTTTCTCTCTCCCCTAATAACAAAAATAGATGTTATGTTGTTCGACCAGAGTGCATTTTAATAAGCCCAACAATGCATTATTTATGGAAAGTATGAATTCAAGTGTATGTACTCTATTTTTGCACGAATGCAGGCCCAGATACTATGCTTTCTAAGGTGCAGGAGAAAATACGCTGGGTGTAAAGCCATCTCTGTGCAGCTGGGTTGGACAGACTGTATAATGCTATAGGAAGGATAGGAAGTGTGTAAGACTCAGTTTCATTCCTTCGAAATAAACAAAATACAGATGACTGTCCTCTCCCAAACTCAACTCTAGCTTTGCAAAGTTTTCTATAATTTGCAAAGCTTTTTCCTGAAACCTATTACTGTGTATGGTTCTGCACGTGCAATTGTATGCTATATTCTAGGGAGGGCTTAGGTGCCTCCTGCTAGAAGGTAAGGTCACTTCCCTTTCTCAACAAAGGCGGTGTGGTCCTGGCTGTGAGGCCACGTTGGGAGGCGGCTCTGACTGGGTGGGGCTGCTCTGCACCTTCCCTGTAATGGCTTTTCTAGGGCACGTCCACTGGACCTCCATAGATGGGCAATGCCGAGGGACCTAGTTTCCAATGTTCACAGGTGGCAATTGATGTAATTAGCACTATTTGCATGAGGTCAGCTGAGGAAAGTCTCACACCCTCGAGGAGGGTCCGGTGTGATCAGAATCTTTCCTCGCCGTTGTGACCGTTTATCTAATTCAACGTCTTTATATGTATTTGTCAGGAGAATATTAATGGCTTACTTTATGATTTCTACCACCTTCCTAATCACTGCTTTTTATTATTCCTCTTTAGTGTAACATCACCCCTGAACATAAGCAATAAAATCAGGTTAAAAAAAAAGCAAATCCCGTGTTATAGCATCATCCGGGAGCGCGACGGCTTCTGCTGTGTTAATTTACACTAAAATCCATGACCCAGGAGTCTGATTGATTGCCAAGGGCAGAAATCCAGCCCCTGGCCTAGTTTACTTTGTGAACTGTAGCCTCAGATACCGCTGCAAGCCATGGTGATATTGATTTGATATACACTAGATGGCTCTTTATGCGCTTCGGAAAATTTATTGTGCCGAGTCAGAGCCCCCGCAGCCCGGAGCAGCCGTCTTTAAATTGAAGAGGGTTATCACACGCTGACCCCTGGGCCGCTCAGGTTACCAAGTGGCCTGGGTGAGCCTAGGTCGGAGCAGGCCCCGGGGATGGTGCTCATCAGTTCTGAATGTCAGATCCCTTCAGAGGACCTGAGTTATTGCTAATAGGAAGTTGCCGGGGTCTGTGACATTTGGGTGCCCTATAAGTTAAACATCATAGCACTTTCTTCACGTCACAGTCCTGTAAGTGATGGCCCCGCGCGGCTCCTCTGCTTGCTGCTTACCATCAGGAGTTTCACAGCGCAGGGCAGCCTGCCTCGAGCAGAGGCGCGGCACAGCTGCCGGCCGCAGAGAGGTTGCAGCACACAGAGCCTTCCTCCTCTGTACATTAGGGCTTGTCGCAGGCACTGCCATTGCAAAACATCATCCCCTTCTTGTTTCTGCACGACAGGAGCCCAGTGGCCTTTGGCAACCCACACAATGAAAGTTAGAATGCAATTCTGGTCTCGATAGCTTTTACAATTTTTCTTGGGGAAAGCTCTGCTTGTGCTGGGTAAAAGATAGTCTGAGAAAGGAGCGTCACTCTTCATGAGCATCTTATGCATGAAATAGAAAAGAAATCACTTTTGTTAGAACAATTTGCAATCATCTCTCCTCACAGGGAGGGCTGTTACGCTTATAATTTCTAATTTCTGCAGAAAGACATCATTCCACAGTGGACCACTGTCACATTGGTAACAGATGAGCTGGTCTATCTCGACTGGCTTGTTATGACTCATTCCAGCTTTGGAACTGCAGGAATACCCCTGAGCACCATTCTCCTTCCGTTCTGGAGACAGCCCTAGTGACTCTGGCAAATCGCATTTCTAGAGCAGAGCTTTGTAAAGGCGGCCCAAACTGTCTGTTGGAAATTTCCTGTGGCCAGGGACCGTCGATATTAAAATCTATAGCTGCACCAAATTTTCCCTAATAAATAGCTAATTATGCTGTATAGGAGACCAGTGTGACCATCCATATTGAGAGGATATTCAGAGTGACTGAATGACAGGGTCACAAGCCAATGACACCTATAGTGGCAGGGGAAAACAGAGGGAAAGCACACAGACATATGTTGAGAGGGACTGAATGACAGGGTAAAAAGCCAATGACACCTATAGTGGCAGGTAAAAACAGAGGAACAGTTCCAAGACCCCATCTAGGCCTGTCCTTAATCGACTTGCATGCTGTGATTTTTAAGGTCCTGCAAATGGTCCCCTGAAAGCTCTTTTAATACCCTGCAAAGGTGCCTGAAAATGCCCACAGTTAGGTAATTAGGTGTTTTTTTTTTTTTTTCCCCTAGACATTTTGAGGAGGTCCAAACATGTTGATGAGGTGAGAGGAGCAAGAGCCCGGCATACATTGAAAATGAGAAGATGACTATTGAAGTGGCCGACACCCTTAGCAGGAAGGGATATCAGAAAGTGAAGGTTGATGGGGGAGAGGCTGGGCACCCTCAGTGTGGAAGCGCTGTCTGCTAGCACTGGGCATGCGAGCGTGAGGCTGGGGGCTTTGACATTCTGAATGCAGCTGGTGACCTTGAGTTTGTCGCTGGATGCTTCCATTCCTCACCTGGAAAATGAAAGCAGTCATGAACTTCCAAAAGCAGATGTAAAGCTGAAATGAAATACGACCTGCGAAGTGCTGAGCTCTCTATAAACTGGCTACTCGGGTCCGGAGCACAGTCCTGTGTTAGTCCTTCGTGAGTCAGTTCAGGCTGCAGTAACAGAACCACTGACCCGGTGGCTAAACGACAGAATTCATTTCTGGAGACAGAAAGTCTGCGCTCAAGTTATCAGGAGGGTTGTTTCCTCCAAGACCTTCGTTTGTCTCATTGATGGCTATTTCTCACCAGGTCTTCTGCAGGGCATCCTCGTGTGTGTGCCTGTGTGCTAATCTCTTCTTATAAGGATACCAGTCATACTGATTAGGGACCCCCTCACGATCCCATTTTAGTATTCTCACTTCTTGGGGCTGGCAGACGGCATAGCAGTTATGTGGCTAGAATCCCCTATGACATCCACAGGTCAGGTCTCTGACTTGGTGGCTTAAAAATCACAGCTGGCGTGTGTTCAAGATCCCAGGAGAATGGAGGAGAAGGGTTTGCAATGCGGCCATCCCTCCTGGGGAGGAGGGGATTTTTCACTTTCCTTCTCATTATCTCTGTCTTTCTCTTTCTCTCACGAACGCACACATCCTAAGGCAAAACAACACATAACCACCTCTTTAAAGACTGTCTCCAGGGGCCAGCAGGTGGCACGGTGGTTAAGGTGTTGGACTACCACACACACTGTGGTTCGAGTTCCAGATGAGGCAGCTTGAAAATCACTCTGGGCATGTGTGCGTGCATACCCAAACCTGAGGAGGAGAATGGAAAAAGGACTGTGGCATGGCCATCCCCCTGGGGCGATTTCTCACTTTCCCTCTCTGTGTCTCTGTGTCTCTCTCCTCTCTGGCAAGCACACATGACTCACGCCTCCAAATGCAGTCCCTTTCTGGGGCACTGGGGGTCACTACTTCCATCTAGATTTTTCTCGCGCCACTATTCAGTCTATGACAAGATAGGGTAGCATGCACCCGTGGGCCGAAATGGCGCCTAGAATGCTGTTTGATTTATTATTTTTGTCTTATCTTTCAGATATTGAGGTTGACGTTTCCATATAACTCGGTTAGTCCACACACCTGGAGAAGACCGGGTGGACGTGTGGCAAGCAAAGAAGAGGGAGCGGGCGACGCCTCACTTCCACCACTCAGTTCCACCATGCTGACACCTCGGAGCACGCCCTTCACTCAACATTACACACACGCAAGCAGACGCTTCACGAACACGGGGTCACGCATCTAGTAACCCGCGCCTATTTTACCTAACAAACCATCCGCCTGTCGGTGCCACAGCAAATAGAGCTACAGCAGTTTAGCATAATAACGAAGAATTCTATTTTAGAGAGAAACCGTAATTTATTGCCTGACCTTGTAACTTTGGCCATGCAGAACATTTCTGTACTTAGGTCTCGTTGGGAGGCTGGCAGGCTCTGGGTGTCCCTCAGCTCTCAGGTTGGACGCCATAACCGCCGTGGCGTGTCTGCCCTGCGTGTGGCTCACGGGAGCTCTGTAGACACGGACCAGACGAGGGTTGAGATGATCTCCTGGATGCGCAAACCTTAATAAACGTATTCAGAGTCTTCACGACATCCTTAGCACTAAATATTCAAAAATAAGGACATAATAAAAACATTTTGAATTGACAAACATGGAGCATGTTGTACAATTATGAGCAAGACTCAGATTAAAGATGACTTTGATAAGCCAATGGCACTCATGTCCCACTCGGGGGCCATTTTTTAACCTACTATTATAAATTTAGTGGATTTAGGGAATCTACCCTTCTCACTACCACTTAGCAGCAGGTAAGTCTGAAATAGTGACTATGTATTATCCAAGAAGCTTTGTAAAGTCAAAAAAGCTAACTATGAATATCAAAATTAGGAATCAATGTTGGTCAATGTATGAATCAACTATTATTGATTGAATGTTACCACCTAAGACATCATAAAAGGAAAGAAAAGCATGTCATGGAACGACTACAAGCTGTTGTGGAAAGACTGTCACACAGGTAAACTGACAAGCCCATCGGTCATCCCAGAGACCACGCCTGCAGCCTCTGCTTCAGTGGCAGTCCTCGGGCACCGTCCCCCCCAGCAGGAGATGCCCCCTCCTGGCCCCGCTGACTGGCAACTTGTGGGCAACCAGCCTCGGCACAGGGCCGCTAAGTTAACCAGGGGTGTGAAGTGCTCCTGGCCCTCAAACGCAGTCATCTAATCGAAAGTCCACACAAGAAAGCCAGCAAGAATGGATAAGCCGACGAAGTGGTGGGGGAGGCGCCGAGGCCAGAGGCCAGCAGGGCTAAGTCAGCATCCGGGGCAGGCCTGGGGCTTCGAGGAGGAAGGGCCAGCTGGAATTCAAAGGCCACAGAAAGGAGGAGCCCAAAGAATAAGATAGTGAAGGAAAGACGTGGGAGGAGGACGCGGAGGCAGGAGAAGGCCAAGGAGCGAGCGCATCACAAGCAGGACCTGGGCCGTGGGCAGGTTCCATCCCGTGCTCAGTTTCAGTGGCTGTGGCTCCCATGCCATACATGAAGTTTAGACTCGCTGTCTGCAACCAGAAGAGCCGAGAATGCCAGACCCGAGGCATGAGGGATGTACTAACGGTGCATCCGCGCGTTGGATGCAGCGCTGACACGACCGCGTGAGTGAGGAGGAGGAGATGAGGGATGTACTAACGGTGCATCCGCGCGTCAGACGCAGCACTGACACGACCGCGTGAGTGAGGAGAAGGTATGATGGGACCAGGGACGGTGCCCCAGCACCCTGCTCTCGGGCCTGGAGTGCGTGCTGAGTCCATTCGCTGAGTGGGTAGCCAGCATCGCGACGTACCCTCTCTCTGTCCAGTGCTAGAAAATGTAAAATAACACCACCCCTGCCCGGAGGGGTGTAACTACAAGAAGACAGAAGGGAAGGGAGTCACCTGGTGCTGGCCCTGGTCCTGGTCAGCAGCAGGTGCTCCTCAGGTTCCTGCAGGGTGAGCTCAAGGCGGTCAGAGCAGACCCAGGTCAGAGCTAGGATCTGCCTGTCTCTGAGCCACACCCACGTGGGAGGGTGCAGAGACCTTCCACTGCCACGTGACCGCAGCCGAAGCTCAGGGACGTTACATGACAGAGCCACTGGGACTCTTTCTTTTCCTTTTGAAACAACAACATAATTGAAGATAGCAAGTGAAATCTTTGGATAAGAGCTACAATTTCTGAGACAGTCAAGTAGTGTCCACCTTCTTAGAATTCAGACTCTTTATAAGCAGTGTACTTTGCTGGCTCTGGAGACACATCGTATAGTTGCCAGTTCTGAAAGTTTTGCCTTACTGCATTTTTGCTAGTTTCTGTTGAAATGACTGCATTACATCGAGTGGGTACACCCAGACGAATTGAAGCTGTGCCTTCCATTTCGGTCTTTACTAGAAACCAGTGGGTGAAGAGGATGAGCAGGACTTCGGCCAGGCGACTCGGCCCTGTTACCACAACTAACATGGGGAGCCGCCTGGTGTGGGGGTCACATAGATAGCGGTGCTCTTCACTTGCAGTCCCGGGGAGAGATGGCCGGAGGAGGGTCAGCAAGGTCCCCTCAGAAGCACAGTTCTTACCAGCAGTTAGCGTAATGGCTATGTCGCTGGACTCCCATGTAGTTGACCACAGTCTGAGTCCCAGACCCGGTGGCTTAAACTCACGCCAGGCGCATGTGCGTGTGTGCCCAAGATCCTGAGAGGAGAATGGAGGAGAAGGGATTGCGGCGTGGCCAACCCCCTTGGGGGGTGATTTCTCGCTTTCTGTCTCTCTGTCTCTCTCTATCTTTCTGGCAAGCGCGCACACATCCTATAGAAAAAACTCTCCAAAAAAAAAAAAAAAAAGAAAAGAAAAAAGAAAGAAAAAGAAACACCGCTCCTAAGAGCCTTCATTTCAAAATAGCCTACGATGTGATGGGAATTTTTACCGCCAGGGAGGTCTCCCAAATGTCTCAGACACAACTTGTCCCCACAGTGCAATGGCTGGGATGCTCCATGCGGAGACTGCTCGGGATCTTGTGACCTTAACTGAGCAGCCCCGGCTTCGATCGGTCTCCTCTGCCGGCCAAGCTATTTGCACCCAACTCCCAGAATCTCAGTGTCTTCATCTGTGAACATAAACACCTGCCATCTACCATCTGATTAAAGAAGTCCTCACAGCTTCGGGCTCTTGCACACACACAATTTAGCTCATTCTTGACTTTCTTTCCTCTGCACCCCAAGGGCCATACACCAAAAATAAGACTTACGTAACTTGAAAATTTTCCAGTTTTACAAATTGTTGTATATACAGGGAACAAGCAGTTAGCGTAATGGTTATGTCACTGGACTCCCACGTAGTTGACCACGGTTCGCGTCCCAGACCCGGTGGCTTAAAACTCACGCCAGGCGAGTGTGCATGCGTGCCCAAGATCCCGAGAGAATGGAGGAGAAGGGATTGCGGCTTGACCATCCCCCCTGGGGGGGTTTCTCGCTTTCTGTCTCTATGTCTCTCTCTGTCTGTCTGGCGAGCGCACGCGCCCTACAGTGAAAACCTCTCCAAAACAAACAAACAAACAAATTGTTGTATATACAGATGCAGCTATTGGGTTGTCAGAAAGTCAGGACATCCCGATAGATGCATATGCGCACACATAATCATTCAAAAACCTGTGAATAGAGACCAAATACGTTGAGCAATTACTCAGAATTGCTCTTCCTTTATTGCAGTGACTCCACTGACTCTGGACCCTGACACAACGCTCTCCATTAACGCTGTCAGAGGAGAAGTGAGTGGCGGTGCGGTGGGAGACTGCCTTACAGACGCACATCCCAGAGACGAAGGCTGTCCGACAGCGCTGCTTAGCACTGAGTCTTTCCTCACTGGGCGGTGTGCACGGTCGTGGGAACTTCAGTCACGTAAATTCCAGCATGGGTTTCGTCGTCACCATTCTCACCAAACACTCCTCGCTGCCGTCTGGGATCCGGCGTGTTCATGCCCTTTCTGGGTACACAGCGGTCAGGATACTCACAGGGCTCAGACGCCCGGCAGGGAGGCCAACATGCCCACGGTAGGACCCGACCCTGCTGGCCTGCGGCACAGAGAGACTTCGCACTCGCTCTGCTGAGTACGTTCAAGTTTGTAGGTAGCAAAGCTGCTGTGGAGGCCTGGCATTTTTCTCCAGCCGAGGCCCGAGAGCAGAGCGAAGGAGCGTGGGCAAATATCACTAATCACGGCCTCACCTCAAAGGGCAGGCGGAGGGATGCTTCAGCCATGCTGTCAGACACGGAGCAGGACTGTCACTGAGTCACGACTGCTTCCCCCACTGACGAGAAATTGACAGGTCACCGAGACTCGAGAGTCCGTTTAACAGGAGCACCCCACTCAGCCGAGGGTCCCATCTCTGAGATCAGGTGTTGATAAGCTCCCGGGAATTCTGATTTATTCTGAGTGTCGAGTAGATCCTTAGAAATGCATATTTTTGGAAAGCTCCTCAGGTAATTCAGTGCACACCTCGATGGAGAAATCATTTCTAAATTATGATTCGCCTGTAAAATGTCGAGTCTGCACACAGTACTGGCGTATGGAAAATGTGAATACCCACCTTAACCAGTGTTGTGAGGCCCAGAGTAAGTCCCAGGGCTCCGGCCCCTGCTGTCACTCGGCAGGATGTCACCCTCCCTAGGCATGAGCAGAGTGAGCAGGTCCGGGCTGCGGCGTCTTCTGGAAGCTTGGGGGCCTGCGCCGTAAGCAGAGGCTGCCCCAGGCAGAGGGCACCCAGCTGGCCTCGGTGGTCTGTCCACGGCTATGGCTGCAACCACACTTGGGTGACCGCCTTCTTCAAGTCCGACGTTCAGGGGAAGTAAAGCCGAAGTCCTTGCCAGTGGAGTAAAGGTCGGGTGATCTCACCTGTGTACAGTGCCCTCTGACGCCTGTCATTATCACATGGCACCCAAGGCCTCCTCTCTCCTCTGTGCCCAGCATCCAGGGCTCTGAAGATGTGGGCGCATGCTCTGCTGGGCAGAAGCGAAACCTGAGAAACGGACTCACGGGATGAGTGGATTCCTAACACGCCTCCTCACCTCGAATATCTGCAGTGCGTGAAAGACGTGGACGACACTGAGACCAGAGAATGCTTTCTCAGGCCGGCTGCAGGGCCTGGCAGTTACGGGAGCCGGATCCCACGTGGCCGATCACGCAGATTGAATTCCACGGGGGATTGAGAGACACGTCTGGGACAGGTGTATACCCCACGTCCCAACAAGATGGAGAAATGGAGGAGAAGGACCTCACCTCCGTGGGGGTGAGAAGTCTTTTTTTTTTTTTTAGTTTTTTTATTTTTTATTTTTTATTTTGCTACAGGGTGTGTGCGCTCGCCAGAGAGACAGAAAGCGAGAAATCACCCCCCAGGGAGGGTGGCCACACCACAATCCCTTCTCCTCCATTCTCCTCTCAGGATCTTGGGCATGCAACACAAGTGCCTGGCGTGGGTTTAGGCCACCGGATCCAGGACTAGAACCGCGGTCGACTACATAGGAGTCCACCGACATAGCCATTATGCTAACTGCTGGTCCCCCAGGAGTAATTTCTTCTCCCCTCTCTCTGTGTCTCTCTGTCTCTGGTGAGCACACATGGGAAAAAAACGACCAACAAACAAACAAAACTAAGCATGAATCCGCGGGACGAGGAGGAGCGAGCTCTGTCACGCGGGCGTCCTTGCTCAGGCGGGATGTGCCCGCTAATCCTGACCCCGAAGCACATGCTCATTTGCTCACACTTAACCCTTAACTCTCACTTCCCTTTCATTTTCAAGAGCCTTTGGTTAAAGGCACATTTTCCCTCTTAGTTTAATCATTTTGAGGGTGCTACAAAGTAATTTCCTACATAAAGTGTTCTACGTTTATGGTGCCACGATCACGCCTCTCAAGAATTTGATGAATTACTTTCCACCATTAAACGCTTATTTACTCGTCTTCCTGGGGTTCTGCTTCCACCTTTCGGAGGATCGCTGGAGGCAGAGCAAGGATGGGGTGTTCTGAGCGCCCCCACCATGGGCCAAGCACTGTGTCGGTGCCGTAGGACTGGAGAAATGCACACACTGCTGCCTCTTACAGACCGGCCCCTCTACGTGCCTGGGAGAAAACGGAGTGGAGAGAGACCGGCCAGGGTGGCCCGGGCTGGCTCCAGGGCCTGGTGGCAACCCATTCCCAATAGCAAACTGCTTCTGACCGGTGGAAACTCTTCCCGGCGGTTGGCCAGGAGCGGCTGTGTCCTGTGACTCAGTGTGGAAAGCTCTGGAATGAAAGAAGGTTCGTTTCTTCGGTGGACACACACAGGGTTGCTTTATCTGTCTATAATGTAATTTATATTTTGAATACAGATTCGCATTTGTATCTCTGGTATTAATGCCTCTATTTAATATTTGGGATGAGGTTCAGGTAAAGTGGAAAAAATGTATGCAGACTATTTTATACGTTTTTCTTCAAATTATACTAGTGAGCTTCATAATTCTAATTGGAAGTTTGCTCTTAAACCATTTCTCCCCCCAGAAATACCCGCGAAACACATTTTTCAGGAAAATAAATTTCTAAAATGCTAAAATTACTACACATTAAACCATAAGAAAGCATATTAAGTGAATTTTTGGAGGCTGTCTGGCTTAAAACCAGAAAGCATGAAAATTAAACCTTTAGGCCTAAAATTTAACATAACTTAAAAGTTCTACATTACAGTTAGACTAACGGTGTTTTTCCCAAGTTGGTTTTTAGAAACTCCTTTAAGCTTTGAATTATATAGGGGGAAAATAACCCCAAAAGGAATAAAAACTCTAGGGTGACAATAACTTTTTAAGAAAGATTCACTATGAGGGTGTTTGAAAGTCTATGCCTCCCTTTTAAGCTGCCTCTGTTTAAAGAGAAGCATTGTTTCTTGGCAAGCTTAGCTCTTTAGAAATAGTCTCTCAAGTTGAATTATCCAATAACATGACGGGGTTAGCGTTTTGCTCTTTGAACTAAGCTACTGATCACGTTTTCCGACTCCGACTTTGTTTCCGTTGGAGGTGTGCTGTCAGTAACTCTCTAGAACCTCAGGCAGGAAGGGTTATTTCAGATGCACATGCTTTCATCCCACAGACGAAAAGTGCTGAGGGGGAGCATTCCAAGGTGCCATGCGATGGGCCCACGGTGGCCAGGTCGCTCCGTCACCCACTGTGAGTCCCACTCTGTGACCTGGGGACAGCCTGTTTGCAGAGCATTCTTCCCTACGGGGTAGTGAGTTCTAGCTCCATAGTAACAACGCAAAGCTTCAAGTCAGTGAATTTCTAAAGTTTACTTACTTGTTCTGAGAGAGCGCGAGTGTGCGCAAGAGAGGTCCCAAGGCCTTAATCCGCCATCCTCAGCTGGCCCTGGACCATAAGCTCACGCATGCCCTGTGCTGTCATGCAGGTCTCCAGATCCGAGCATGGCCCCTTCCTGTGTGCTCAGCCTAGCGCCGAGGTCTGGCCCTGGCTCAGTGCATCTCCTCCTCTGATAAATGCATTAAAGGAAACAATACCCCTTTTAGCAGTTTGATTCCTGACAAAATGTGGATCCACCCAATGATTCCACTCACCCAGAAACGAGCTGGTGGATGAACTTCTAATAAGATGATCACATTCTGTTAGTACCTCCACCAGGTTCCCAGCTGCAAAAGTGTGGCTTTGGAGGAAATAGAATTAGAGCTCATTTGCTTCAACCTATCCACGCCCATGTTTCTATAAGAAGCAGAGAAAGGGAAGGGCAGGGTTACCGTCCAAGGGGAGGTGCTGGTCAGAAGCAGCATTTCCCCCACCCTTCTCTGCACTCTGGCAATCGGCAGCACACGGGCTTCTGGAGGATGCTCCTCTGGCCACCATTCCCCAGCCCTCGTCTGACCCTGCAGAATGGTCACTCTGCTTGCCCCGAACTTTGGGATGCCATGCTGGCTCTCTCTTCTGTGTGAATGGGTATGTCCTAGACATGCCATTCCCAACCTCTGACTTTAATTGTGGAGTGACTCCTCGCTGTCCCCACAGTCACCCCGAGCCTGCTCCAGCCAGTCGCATGGCCACACAACTGCAAGGTGGCGCGAGTCTTGCCCTCTCTCGTGGGCTTGCTCTTCACCGAGCGGGGGTGTCAGAGTGGGAAGGATGGGAATTCCCAGGCTACTGCTCATTCGATCCAGATGCTGTGCGAACCACACCCCTCCCTGTGCATCCCAGTCCCTGCACGTGCTCCTGGCCCCGTCTCCTCTGGTCCTCAGTGACTTGGCATCCACTGCCTTTGGTGAGACGTGGGAGCTGCACATGCCCGTGGGATCCACGGCCAGTGCTCGCTTTCATGTGGTCCTCGCAGCACCCACAGTGATCACATTTAGCATCGTTCTTACTGGTCCATCCAGCTTCCTCCTTCAGCAGCAAAGTGAAGCCCTTGCTCGTGCCGGGCCCTACATGGAGTGGTGCTTGCTGACAGAGCTGGGGTCTTAAACTCAGGGACCACCCGAGTTTCAGCTGCACCCAACTTTCCAGCAGGGCTGCTTTCCCATTGCCCGCACTGCAGGAACCAGGCAGCCGGCCCAGCCTCCGCTGACTCCTTTTCGAGACTTCACGTGAGTCTGATTCAAACACTTCTCTTTGTGGGATGCTTCATCCGTGAGGGGCCCAGCCTACTTTTGAGAGTGAACTCTGAGTCCATGCGTGACAGGAAATTTAGAAAATATTAGCAGTGATGGAGATCTAATCACTGCTGATGAAACAACCGAATATTTGATTGCGTTAAAAGAACAAAGGTCTACACACGATGTATTTAAACTATCATACACTGCGCGAGGCCTCTTTGAAATGAGAAGCCTGCTGAAAATGTGATGTTTAAATAAAAGCTGCTACAATAACAAAAGAGACGGTCACCTTTAGGGACAAAATGCTTTTAGCAAAATAATTTTCTCTGTGCTCCCTCACATTTTACATTTACTGACGAGATTTTTTTTTCAATGTCACACATTGTAAATGGAAAGAATTTTTAAGGGCTGGAAAAAGCTTATGATGGGGCACAGACCCTGCGCCCACCGGTGGCTGTGGCACTAGATAATTACTCATACTTCTCAGCATTCTCTCATGTTGTTTGTGCCATAATTAAGGCGCTCTATTAGAACAAAAAAAGGCAGTAAATTCCCCCTGAAGAATGGCTGAGTTTGTGTGCCAGAATATTGGACTATAAGGGCTACTTTTTGTTGGCTTTTTATTATAACATGTGCTGCATTAACTCACTTACCTTTAAAAACTTTTTTTCTATTTGGAGGTTGCCCAAACATTTTTAAGTTGTTTCCTCATTTTTACTGATTATAGGAAAACCTCAATCATGTCCCCAAACTCACATTTGAATGATAATAAAAAAATCATATTTTACTGCTACAGTGTTGGCAGGAGGTTAAAATATCACTTTGAGAAGTGCTTATTCACTTATTTTTATTTTTAAGAATCACAAGTCCAGTCTGGCTAAACTGAGACATGTGGTGGGTTTTAACTCAATTTGTTTTATTTGGAAAAAAAATCCAAAACCTTAATTTGGGTCTTCAAGAATGCAACTTAAGTAGGTCCATAAAAATAAACATGAGGCAAGCTCTACACAATTTTTAGGGTCTACAGCAATATTTTAAAGGCGACCAAGAGCTCAGAATCCTCGGATCCCTGAGAGGGTGGTGGGCGTTGGAGACGGAGCTGGTACAGACCTGCTCCTGCATGTCGAGTTCTAGGGCAGGCTCGGTACCAGGCATGCTTTGTACCATAGAAGAGCTAGAATCTGCTAGGGGCCGACAACGGCCATCTAGGAGGTGCTCTGGGGAGACAAGTAAGCCGAGGGCTGACCACCCGCAGGCCATCCTCCCTACCTGCTGTGTTTAGACCTCGTGATGGAAACTCCATCCCCACTCCATGTGGCCGAGGACAGATTGGTATTCTGGAAACTCTTCAGAATAGATAAGCAGCCACAGGGACCTGAGAATGAGTGGTTTGTGTTTTCTGAGACAAGATACCCATCCCAGAAATCTGTCTGTGCAGGCTCTTTTGGAAGCATGACCTGTAGGGAGATACTACGTTGAAAAATAAAGGCATTCTGCCTTTAAGGTGTAGCTCATAGTCTAGCCCCTGTAGCTTTTCTCCTCTACCAGCCACCCGAGCGGGCACCATCACCCACACCTGGTGGCCAGTCCCCTGTCCCTACTCATCCTTAAATCGTAGCCTCCAGCGGGGCATGTTACATGTTGAGTTCATGTGTGTCTGTGTTCCTGCTGGTTTGTGGGCTTCGGAGAAACGTGGTCCTAATGTGACATTTGCTCAGCTCAGTCCTCCCTGAGTACATGACAGACACTCAGCATGGGTTTTAGGGAAGCACAAATGGAGAAAATGTTAGAAAAAAGATGAGCCCATTGGCAAAACCTGCAAATCTTCGTGTAAATTTACTTTATAAGCACAATGTTACATAAATACCTCAGAACCTTGTGTCATGGTTTAACTATAGTCTAAAGACTGGCTCCTCTCCCTGACATGATCGTCTTCTCCTCTGAGTGGCTCTGTATAACTCTGAAATGTCCCACTCTCGGAGGTGTTCTCAGGACCTGGGCCGATGGATTCGTTTAGATCACACAGTATTCATGATCAGTCTCACTGCCCTGGAGCCACCGTGGGCCTAGTGCTATGGGCACACACAGTCTCTGCAAGAGTGAGTGACAGGCCCACCATGAAAGCCCAGAATCGGGGCCCCGTAAGAGAAGACTTTTGTCCCCATGTCCCTAGCACCTGGAGTAGAACCCAGGGACTAAATGCTGCGCCTGTGCAGAGCGAGGCTCGGGGAAGGCGTTTCCTCAGAATCTCCCTGATGCGACAGGACTGCTTCCGACTCTGCCAGGTGCAAGGCCCAGAGCTCAAGGCCAGACACGAATCCCTGTAAAGGCAGCGTCCTGCCGGCCTCTCGGAACACTCAGTGGTGCTGAATCCTGTAATTAGCTCAAAGACTTGTTTCTTGTAGTTCCCTAAGTTAATTTCACTCCTAAAAATGATTGTTAATGTCACCTAGATGTTACCCCTGAAGCAGCCTTGCCAAAGTGGGATATTTCATGCACTATCTCAAGAAAAAAATTAGATGGTTTATTAACAGTCACCCGGAATCTGATAAAAAAAGTCAAGACACACGTGTCTTACCCAAGAGACTCATTCTCGTAGATGAGCACAATAGACATCAATTCTCGTACCCTTTTATTACTATTAGTTCATTTTATTTTCTCCGTGAGTGAGAAGAACAGAGAGAGACAGAGAGACACCGAGACAATACTCCTAACAGGATGTTGCCACTGCCACCGCTCCCAGCCCCAGCCAGCGCCAGATCAGAGCAAGCGCATGCCCAGTGTATGCAGGGAGGTTTCCAGACCAAGTCTGGGAGATTCCCATGTGGGTCACTCCTGGGGTGGCATGATTTTCTACCTCAGCACACCCTGCCCTACTTTCACAGTTCATCAAAATTCTTTGCTTGGCCAACATGACGTGAGAAATCTCCTTCCCTTTAGGATAATGTTCGAAGCTGGTGTATTGGCTGTCCGAGTGTGTGCTTGTGAACTGGTCATCTCTATGGACTGCCGAGTGTAAGAGCTCAACCTGAAGAAGGGGCGTCTACACTCCACCCAGAGAGCTGTGACGTGGCTCCCACGAGGTGCGTGGTCAGGGCATCCCTCGACAGCATGTTACCAGCATCTGTTACGTATAGACATGAGAGTCCCATGTCTACAGGCCAGTCCACATGAGTTGTATGTGCAGTCGTAGCAAACAGGGGACAAACACCGTGAATTCCCACAGTTCACGTGACTACATGCCACGGATACGCATTCTGAAGTTATTACTAACTCGTGCACTTTTTCTTCTCTGACAGGAAGGAACTGACACTCGTCTTCCTGCCAGCGGCCTCGTGTAGCCACTGAAGGCCTGAGGAGAGAAGGGCTTTTCTGAGGAGCACGCTCACTGCCTACTCTGGGTGATCTGGGAGCACCTCCTTCTCTGAGCCACGTTAAGATAAATTCTCTGTCTGAGAATATTTGGACTTCATGGGCAATGTAAATTCAAACTGAAGCCCACATGTATGGCAGCATGAGATGCTAATTCTTAGAGGACATTTCAGTGTTCTCTGTCCACCAAAGGTCAAAGTTAAGATATACAAGCTTCTCTCCTGTTCTTTTTAGTTTCTGGATTTATTTTGTTGACCATTTCAAAAAGACTTCAACAACTCTGATCACCCCACGAGAGGTGATCAGATCTAAGATTGTCCGTCTTGAAAGTCTGTCTTTCTGAACAGGACATAAAATAAAGGCACCTCTTGTGGAGCAACAAGACTTAGACAGCACATAAAATAAGACATGCATCCGCTCTGTTTATGGCAGGCTAGGTGGAATACGAATGGAGAGTTACTAAGTACCGGCCCACATCTGATTTGTCCCCCGAGGATTCAACCTCCCCAGTTTTCACTGGGGATCACATTCCCATAGTCGAATAGCATGACTCCGCCTGTCATTGCTTTTGCTGATTTGTCCCGTACAGTGAGTTCCCAGAGGTGGAGACAGGATCGATACGCCTGGGGTGGTCCAGCACTCGGTGCATGAGAACATAATGGTCAGCAAAGGAAGCTGGCTGCCTGGCGGGGTGCATGGGTGGTGCGTTACGGATGGATGGATGGAAGGTGAGTGATAGGGAGACGGCTATGTGGAGAGTGGATGGACATATGGAGATAGATAATGGATGCGCGGGGGAATGGATGGTGGGCTCACGGCTGAATGGGGTTGATGCAAGGACAAAGGACTGTACCTGCTCAAGAAACGTAAGAATCGTGGGCTTTCTACAACACACCCTGAAAACTAGGGAGATTTCCACCGTGCAGTAAAGACCCTTTTGTTTGGAAAGCAGGACGGGTTGACTCCACTCTGGGTCAGGATGGGTCATCTGCTTGTTGAAGCTCAGGCTTTCAAAGAGGCACTGACAGAGTTGAAGAGACACTTAGGACAAACGATGGCATTACTCTCTTTCCTGTGCTCCTTCTTCTCTTTTCTCGCTTTCGGCAGAAGCAGTTTTCGAACATAGACTTGGGATTGTGTTCATGCTGGGTTACCTGGCTCCTTATCTCTAGAGAAGTGGTCTCTAGTTGCAGATGCAGGGTGTAAATATAAGATCGTTTAGCTCAAGCTGGCTCTGTGGGACAAGGGCTGTCTGGCTCTGTGACCCACAGACGCCCGCTGGGCCCACCGGGAGATGCTTGGACAAGAAGGCAGAGGGGCATTGACTGGGTGACGGGGAAGGAGAAAGAGCAGCTGGAAGACCACGTTGGGCGTGAACTACTCCATGCCATTTCAATATTTCAACTTAAAATAACACCGAAAGGGTAGCAGTTCGTTATTACTGCATTCAGTCTAGAAGTCTGATTTTAAAAAATCATTCTCACATTGGGGCCTACAAAATGGAAATTAAGGTGAGCTACACGGAGCAGGAGGTGAAGTGAGGAGAGCCTTTCAGCCTATGGAAAGTCCACATAAAACCGAAAATGTTAACATGACTTCTTTCACCTCAGGTGAATTTATAAATGGAACTTTTTTCTTTTTTAGGGTTACAAATTCATTAGTATTTCCTTGGGAATGACTGATTCGATTCAAAGGATTTTTAATAATTCTGGTAACTCTAATCTGAACCATTATTTCTAATTTCTTAATATGAAACCAGAAATATTGGTGACCTAATAAGTTTTACAGCACTGCACACAACCTCCTTTATGGGCTGACGCCATTATGTAATATGTTATAAAGCAAGTCAAATGTCGTAAAACTCATTATTTTTTTTTCTCAGCTAAAGTGCATGATAGCCAAAAATTTAAGTGGAAAGCTATTAAAGTTCCAGAAACCCCAACCTTGCACGTTTTTTCGACTGTTCTATTTTGCTCCTTGGGTACTTTGTGCCACAGTTTCTGACGCTAGAACTGTTGAAAGGTGGCATCCTACCAGCAAACTGAGCTGGGGTCCCATGGAATCTCTGGGCTTTAGAAACTATTATCTCAGGTTGTTCCCCCACTTTCGTTAGACAGTTGTAAACCAGGAAGAGTCATCACAAAGAAAAATGATAGGGAATTGGTAAAAACAGAAAAAATAGAAAACTAAACATTCAAAATAATAACTCACTGCTCAGCCCCAAACCATTCTCTTTAGGAGGCCTCGGCCAGGGCAGGGGAGACAGTGCTGTCTCAGTTGTTGGTTAGCCATCTCACTGACAGAGTTCTGAGTGGCACGGCTCTAACGGTAGGTCCACAGAATTTGAAATATGAATTAAAATGTTGTCTTTGACCAAATGGGTATCTATGTCACAACTCCTGGGAGAGCATAAAGCCCCAAGTCAGATGAGTAGCAGCCACACTGGCCAGGGAAGAGCAGCACCCCTCTGGCCACTGCACCGAGGTCAACGCGGGGCACATTTCTTGTCCCACGAAAGTGCTGCAGTGCTTCACAGACTAGTGAACACGTCAGTCCCCTCTCTCTTTTCCTTCTGTTTCTGTTATCGTGTTGTTCAGTTTGGTTTTACCACTCACATAGTCCACATGGATTGGAAGTATTTTTAAAAACTACTCCTTCAGTGCAATTTTTGCAAGGTAGAAAAACCCTTAGAATTGAAAATGTTTCTGCTGACAGGATTGCAACCAGTAACGCAGTGCTGTTGGGTGCTTACACTGGATTTCTGAAAACGTGTGGATGTCACGGGCACAAGGCAACGAGACGCTCTGTGGGGATGCAGCCATTAATTCTTTGACTCCTGTGTCCATCTCAGATCGTAAAATGTTTATATACATTGTTGTAGGAACTGCTAACTACCTGCCAGTATCAGTTTTTTCCTGTTTTTATTAGTAATTTTACTCTTTTGAATCTTAGCTGGTCACGTGACATCCCACAAAAAAGATCACATTCCCTCGCATTTTGCACAAATAGACGGGACCATGAAACTGAATCCCAACAAAGGACTGCAAGGAGTTGGTCGTTGCAACTTTAATGGTTGGAATTCAGTAGCCATTTGGACCATGAGGTGTTTTCAAGGTAGGACTTGGGTCAGAACATCACCAGTTTCCAACTAACAACCTTCCAACTTCTTGAATAGGAAAGGAAAACAATCCTGTCTTCTTTTAGCCACCCTAGTCTGTTTCCCCCTAGTCCTTGGTATTGCACCTCAATGTAATCCTAACCTGTGCTGTGCTTGGCGAGTAATAGTATCACCTTTTTCCATTGATTTATTCAGTAACATTTAATTAGAGAAAGACGTGAAAATCTGTACCAAGAAGCCTGGCACAAGCTAAGATCTTCAGACATGCCAGTTAGATGGCTTATCAAATCCTGCCAAAAGCATGTCAATTCAATAAAAAGAATCAAAATCATTGTCTGACTGACTCTAAATATATTGAAATATCATCGACCTGAAAGGCCTTATTAGACACAATCTAAACACGAAGTCCCATTAGTGTGAGCTTGAGGGCGCCAGAAGTGCTAACCTGGAGTCAGGAAGGCGTAGGCCACCGAGGAGAAGGTGGAAGTGGACACCTTGCGACTGTGGAGTAGCCTTCCGCAGGGACGAGCTATGGAGCTGAGCTCCCCTGCCCCTGGCCAAGTTCACGCCTTGTCCCGCGGTGAGGTTCCGTGAGGAGAGCAATGTTCTCAGTGGTTCCCCAGTGGTACTCACAGATCTACCTGGTTTAAGGAAAATCACTAATTCCAATGAGCTAAGGAGGAAAACAACCTTTTGGAGGTTGTTGAATCACACTAAAAAATTGTAGGCAAAAGATAGGTAGTCCCAAGTGGAGGAAAACGAAGTCCCGCTTCATCACGGGTGACATGAACATCTTCTGGTAAACATGTAAAAACTGGGGATCTTCCCACTCAGGAGAGATGAGTGATTTATCTCCTGTCCACTCGACAGGTATTTGTGAGCATAGATTACATGCCTCGCCCTACGAGGTGGTGTTGATGCAGCAATAAACAAAGCAGGGACACTTCTCTTGCAGTGGGAGAAACACAATAAAATACTACAAAACAAGGGATGGCACCCGAGATGCCGATATTGTTGTTAAGCGACAAAAGGGAGATTTTCATTTACTGGCTGCCAGAATTTGCACTTTATTTCCTTCCATGGATCTTGTAAAATGGTCTTGGTTTATTCAGTGTCAGGAGGGACACGAGCCCTAGTGGCTTCCCACTGCCCAAGTCCCTGACTCTAGATGCACAGAGAGGAGTGGCCTGCCTAAGTTTCAGAAATGACCGAGAAGCCTCTGGAGCTCTTGGTGCAGACTGCGCTGCTGTGCCGCCGGGGCCAGGTGTCTTCAGAAAAAGAGGGAGGTTTAGAATACTTTCGTTATGCATGCATTGGTGCTGAGAACTCCCAGGGGCCTCAGTGCTCTTTCGGTCACCCTCGTGCACTCCTTGGGGAAGTCTTTGGTGCAGTGTGCCCAATCTCCCAACTTTGGGCTTCAAAAGTAAGATCACACTCGGAAACCCTACGGCTGCTGGGGAACCGCCCAAGCTTCCCAGGGAAGAATTTCCTGAAACCTTCATCTCTGGAGGAGAGGAAGGCTGGCGCTGAGCATGTTGCCATGAGTCACCTAGACACGACTGCCAGGGTTTGTGGGGTCTGGCCTGTGGGGTCGATAGGGTCACTTAGGGACCCTATGTATGAATGAGTCACACACGTCCTAAGCATCAGCTCAGTGGGTCTTCCCCCAGCTCATTAAACATGTGACTATACTCTATAGCCCTCTTCTTTGACCATGGTCCCACACCCACTGCCCTTCAGTCCTGACACTGACCACCCAGATCAGGTGTCGTCAGAAATAGATATTGCAGGGACCAGCAGTTAGCATAATGGCTATGTTGCTGAACTCCCATGTAGTTGGCCATGGTTCGAGTCCCGGACCGGTGGCTTAAGCTCACGCCAGGTGCATGTGCATGCGTGCCCAAGATCCCGAGAGGAGAATGGGGGAGAAGAGATTTCGGCGTGGCCATCTCCCCTGGGGGGTGATTTTTCTCTTTCTGTCTCTTTGTATTTCTGGCAAATGCACAAGTCCTATAGCAAAAACCTCTCCAAAAAATAAAAAAGATATTGCAGTGTCCTGAAGGTCTTTGCCTTCGGTTGATGAGGTTTGCTGCACGCTATTCCACAGAGAGGACGTGCGGTCATTATTATGCCACACACGTGCCATGGAGTGAGGGTGCCATGGTCTGTTCACGTGTCCTACTGGTGACGGCTTCTTGGAGCACTTCCAGTCTAGAGCTGACACAAATAATGCCGCGCCTCAATATAAACACCCACGCACGTATTTTCTCAGTGAGACACACACGTACACATTTCTTCTGGGCATATGGCTGAGGAGGAGATTGCTGGATCATAGCGCATGCATATATTCAGCATCAGCAGATGCTATCACACCATTTTCCAAAGTGCTTGTGACAAGGTTAGTTTTTCAGATTTTTCACACAGTGTGCATGTGCTCACCAGAGAGACTGAGAGAGGGAGAGAGAAGTCACCCCCCAGGGGGAAGGTCACTCCCCAACCCCCTCACCTCCATGTTCCTCTTTATGATCTTGGGCACACATGCACATGCAGTCAATGCGATCTCCAAGCCACCAGTCCTGGGACTTGAACCGTGTCAGCCATGTGAGAATCCAGTGCTTTAACCACCACACCACCTGGGGGCCCCACTTGTGCGAGTTTTTATTCCCACTATTGATGTCTGAGAATATGAGAGTGTTCTGGCCTCTTCATACAACTGCACACATTTGCTGACTTGTTTATTTTTAATTTCGAACATTGCACTTGTTATGTAGCAGTAGGTCATTAAGATTGTAATCTGCATTTCCTGATGACAAATGAGTTGTGTCTTTTTCTAAGTGTAATGGCCGCTTGGAAGGTTTCCTGTGACCCTGACTCTTTGAGTCTCCACTGTCTCTTTCTTTTTTCTTTTTTCTTTTTGGAGAGGTTTTTGCTATAGAGCATGTGCAACCACCAGAAAGACAGAGAGAGACAGAAAGTGAGAAATCACCTCCCGGAGGGATAGCCATGCCACAATCCCTTTTCTTCCATTCTCCTCTTGGAATCTTGGGCACACACGCACACATTCCTAACATGAGTTTAAGCTACCGAGTCCAGGACTCGAACCATGGTCGACTACATGGGAGTTCAGTAACATAGCCATTCCCATCATTTTGAATGAAGCATTCTACCATTTGCTGTTGAAGTCAAGGAGTTCTGGGTCAGTCTTTATCAAACATGCATCTCAAATACTTCTCCCAATCCGTGGCTTGCCTTTTCCCTTTTTTAATGGCAACATTTGAAAAATGGATTTTTTTTTTCTATTTTTGCTTCAGTGCTTTACCTACACAATGAAGAGATTGACATGTTTTTGTTTAACTTTCTAACTATGAGAGAAATAATACTATAACCCATATGAAGTATTTCAAGTGGTTTTTAAAAAAAGTCTCCAAAATAAATAAAGATTTCTCTATTCTGAGCCTGTGCGTGGTTCTTCCTTTCTTTGGCCGTCGGCTCCCAGGGGTCCCCGCCTTTCACTGCCGTCATCCTCCCTCTGACGCGCCCCGGCCTTGCTCATGCTCTCCTCTCATCCTCAGAGTTTGCATGAAGAAGGCTCTGACGGCCGCTTTCCCTCCCTGGGACAATGCAGAACGCTTCCATCGTGAGAAGAGCGGCAACCCTCATTGTGTGCAGCCCCTACAGGCAGCAGAGCGATCTCGAGTCTCCTTCTAGCACGTCTTGCTGTTCACATTTTAAGTTATTTACTTACCTACATAAATCATAGTAGAGGTATCATTTGTCTCTTGAGTATGTTTTATCATACACTCTTAAAAATGGATGTACGGCAAGAGCAATTTAATGTTTGTTTGGATTTTTCACAGACTCTCAGCAGGTTAAGAATCTGGAAGGATTTTTTTTAGAACTTCTCTGAGGTTAAAAAAAGAAAGCAACTTTTATAGCTCTGCAAAATAGGATTCCCTGCCTACCAGGAAACCTTCTTAGAACCTCCTGCAGTTTCTATGAGACGCTTTCTTCAGCTGCCCTTTACACTTGGAATACGTTCATTCTTTGCAGGCACAATTTATTTGTGGAAAATACATTTTAACTTTATGTTGTGTTTTTTACATTGTGTTTGACACCATTTTACGAGATGTTCTCATATAGACCTTTAATTTCATGAATTCTTATACAAATTAGTGGGCACTCTGCAGGCTGATCGTTTCTCTCTCCTGCCCCCACTGGCGGGGTTTCCACGGCCTGTTTCTGGAGGCTCTTTGCAGCCTGGAGACAGAGCCCTGCCATGGTCGCTGTGGCCAAAGTCGGGCCCTGGCCCGCTTCCTGCAGTTTATCACCAACTGCAGTCCTTGGCTGGAGTATCCCACCGCTGCTGCTAGACTGCAGTGCTGGGAGTCACAGAGCTGACATGGGTTCAGGTCCCAGGTCACCCTGGAAACACTCTGGGTGTGATCCCGAGGAGCCAGCGGGCTGGGGACAGAGAATCTCAGCTGAGAGATGCTGGCAGGGTGTTTTCTTCTCTCCCTGTCTTGGGCACTAACACGCTCTCTGTCAAACCACAATCACAATTCATGCAATGTAAACAGAGCATCACCACAGGTCTCCCCTGAGAAACAGTTTGGGGGGATTGGGGGACAGTGTTGAGGTTTCCTCCCATACAATTCCCCAGGTGTGTTTTTCTAAGGGGATCTATCTCAATTTTATTTAAAAATCTAATAATAAAGAAAAAGTTGTATGTGTACGCGTGTGTATGTGCTGTTATCTTTGTGTACTGTGTGAATGTGTGTATGTGTCTGCGCGTGTGTGTATATATATATTTATTTTTATTTATTTATTATTTTTTTGGAACAGCCCTTTCAGATTCCTCTGTTTCCAGCCTGGGAGAGGCAGGGCGGAGCCTCACAGACACACAGCAAAGATCCGCTCTTGGGTAAGATCAGCCCGACCCTCCACTGTGCTGCCTCCCAGGGGCTCTCAACAGCCCCTTCCTCTGAACTGCTGAAAAGACGCAGTCCCGGGCTGTCTCGCAGGCACTGAGTGGGGTCTGCTGCCCGGCTCTGTGGGACCACGGCTTCCCGAGGTCCTGCACGCCCGGACCCAAGAGGCGCACAGCGCAGCCGGGACAGGGAGCCGAGCTTGCCTGGGCCTGTCTGCGGATCCCGGCTTCCGACCTTCTGCAGTCAAGCTCTCTAGCTCGCCGCGCCCTGAAGTGCCCCCTCGCGGCCTGTAGGGGGTGCGAGAGGTCCACTGAATCCGGCCGCCGCCTCCGCGGTCGGGCTAGGGTGAACCGGTCTTTATCACTGGGCAGAGCTGGCTGGTCTAAGATCCAGCCCGGCGAGAAGGGGATCGAGTCGCCATGCCTCCTGACGGTGAAAGCCGCAGACTGGAGGCTGTGAGCGAGACTCGGGAAAGGAGCGGACCCCGCGGATGCCCTCCGCCCCTCCCGGGACAGCTCTCGGCAACAAGACCTCCTGCGCGTGAATGTGAATGCACGCGGGAGGCTCTCCTGCAAGGACACCTCGAAGAGACACAGCAGGGAAACTGTCTTCGTGGATAAGTGCCCTGGAGTTAGGTCTGAGCGGGGCTGCTTTTCCCAGTCGCTAACCCACACGCTTAGACCAGGTCATCCGTCCACCAGAGGAATCTCCTAGAGGGTCCACCGCCAGCTCCAGCCTTGCAGGCCACCCGGAGTGCCGTTCTGAGGCCACTTGCCTGCTTCCCAGAGCCAAGTGTCAGAGAAGCAGCTGCCCAGGCGGGTGGAAGGCGGTGCACGGGGAGCCCCCAGGCCTGGGCGGAGATCGTGCACCGCTGGCGGCCCAGGCCGGTGGGCCGAGCTCAGTGCGCCCTCGGCAGGAATCCTCGTGGTCCCCAGACACACGCCAGGCCGTGGGAAGCCTCAGCTTGGAGGGTGGCCACTCGACTCACTTGATCGCGGCTGGGATGGGTGCCCACGGCCTCAAGTGCTTGAGGAGATGAAGGCAGGCTTATCCCCTCAGTCCTCAGTACCAGGCAGGGGGTTATGGTCGGCAAGATTGCGCCGAAGTGTGGCGTTGTTTGTGACGTGGAATTAAGAACATTCGCAAAGACACTTAACTAATGCTTCCATCGGATTCTCAAAGAAACCAGGTCCTCAAGAAAAAGTAACTGTTTTAGAACCGTCTTCCCACCCCATGCCCAGAATAACCCTGAGGGGGCAGGAAATGGGTGGCAGTCACTGAGATTAGCCTTCAGCAGAAGGAGGTGACAGTGACATTTGTGGAGTGCCAGCAGGCTGCTGGGGACTCGGGTCTTGGGGGGGAGGGGGGGCGGCTGTGTAAAACGCAGGCATTTCTGTCCTGGCGGATTTTCCCAGAGAGTGCTGACAGCAAAACCAGTACAATGTACAATTAACCTCGTAAGCTGGTGGAGAAGCAGAGAAAGTAAGAACATCCTACCCGTCTCTTCCACAGGCCTGGGAGCAGAGACATGAAGGGGATGAGTGGGTGGGAAATTCGTTAGTTCCAGTTCCCTGGCCTCTGCTCTCTGCGCAGGGCAAGCGTGCCCGCTGCCCTGGCCCCTGCTCAGGGGGCTTCCTGGGTACAGACGGTATTTTAGGGTTCACGGCTGTCACTTTATGGGCTCTAATGGGCAGAAATGGGATTCTCTGCCCAGTGGCCCTGCTCTGTCATAGGAAGGTGACCCCTTCACTGTGTCCAATCAACGAACTGACACGTGGAAAGTAATGCCTTCACCTGGGAAATTTTCTTTATACTTTTCATAATCTACAGAATCATTGATTCTGAGGGGACTCTCTGCATCATACTGACATTCTTTTCCCAACCTAATGGTTTCTCTTATTATCTGAGAGGCTCTGGACTGAGTGCTGTTACTTTAACCCCTCCGCCGCTTCTGAGTCCCAGCAGCCCCAGCTGTCTGCCAGCAGCATACCCAGCAGGCCAGGCCCTGGGCTGCCCCCGCCCAGGGGAGAGGGCAGGGCAGAGGCACTGGCCAGGGGAGAAAGCCACTGCAACGCGGTCGGGAAAGGGCGCAGGGCTTGCCATTCCACTGCTCTGACGTCTTAAGCCGGCATTTAAATGGATGTCTGTCCCTTTGGGAGCCCCCAAGCCAGGCGGCTTACATGGCATGTTTAGAGACGGCTGCAGCAGGTCCAGCAGGCATGGGGTTTACCTACTTTCCATAGATAGGTCCTTGAACTCACCTTTATTTCGATAACATTTTTATCCTTAGGTAACATGAAGATCCAAATGGCCCATTAATATTTAAGATGGTGCATGCTGGCCCTGTAAGGTATTAGGATTGAGCTTTTGTTTTCTAATTTATTTTTTAGAGAGCAATTTTGCTGTAGAACACAGGCATTGACTGGAGAGACAGAGAGAGACAAAGAGATAGTGAGAAATCACTCCCCAGGAGGGATGGCCACACAGAAAATCCCTTCTCCTCCACTCTTCTCTCGGGTTCTTGGGCATGCACGCACACATGCACGACATGAGTTTTTAAGTCACCGGGTCCGGGACTCAAACCACAGTTAACTACATGGGAGTCCAGCAACATAAGCATTGGGCTATCTGTTGGATCCTGTTTTCTAATTCTTCTTCAAGTTTAAATTGTCATTTTAAACCCCTGTGAGATACTTTTTCAGTCTTTAACGAAAAATTCTTATTAAACCAACAATAGGTTATTAAGGAAAAATCATTAGTAGTAGTATAATTTCTTTTAATTTCTAATTATACTAAATAATTTTTATTTTCTAATGTGTCTGCCAGCATCACTCATGACGTGCATAGTCAGCTATCACACAGCTGCAACGTGTTACCCTAACTGCGTAATTGGCTAGGCAGTTGCTCGAAACTGAACTCTACAACCATTCTTCAAATGCAGGGTCACTATGCTCCCTGAAAATAAGCTGATTAAAGTTTGCAAATATTTTGCCACTGCTTTGAAACGTTTTATAGTTTGCTAAAATTATTTGCAAATAGTTTGCAGTATGAAAGAGGAGAAAGAAGAGGAATAAAGCAGAAAAAAGAGAATTAGACAAAGGAGAACAGAGGTGATGGTGAAAGGAACAGAGGCGTCTTCAGGGACAGAACCAAGTGCCTGATGACCCGGGGAGCACTGTACGCCTTCTCCTTCAGACCGCTTAACCGAAATATCGCAGGACATAGAATACAGGGCCATTATGCTCTAACAAGGAAAAAAGTAGGCTTTTTGCCACTTTAAGTAGGAAAAATAAAATGAAAGAACCTAGACATGCTTGATGGGAATGCAAAGCTGAGCCAGTAGACTCTACAGAGACCCGCACAGGGCAGAGGTGAGGCTGGGAGAGCACCCTGGCATCATGTGTGCACCTCAAACATGAGCAGAGAGGTGACTGAGGCCACTGGCCAGGGGTGGGGTGACAAGCACCTGCATACATCCGCTTCGGAATCCGCCCATGTGCAAAATCAACACAGATGGGTCGGGAGATGGGCTGAACGTCTACACCTCCCGTTCCGTTTGTCTTCATGACTAGATGGGCTGTCCTCACGGCGCAGCTCCGTGGGCCCAAGGTTAGCCCTTGGGGCAGTCTGAACGGAGTGCCGCCTGCCAAGTCATCTTAAACAATGACAATTCAGCCTCTCAGTTCTGGGAGCCAGAAGTCCAACTTCCAGGCGGTGTCAGTCCAAGCACTCTGCAGCCTCCCAGGAGACTGGGTTCCAGGGTTCCCTCCGTGGCTGCTGGTTGCCAGCGGTCCTTAGCACTCCTGGGCTTACCGACATCACTTCAGGCTCCACCACACCCTCAGTGGCTTCTCCCTAAACCTGTGTCTGCACTCACTCCTCGTCTTAGAAGGACACCAGGCATGTGGGATTTGGTCCAGACTGCTGACGCTATCTCAGGCTGATGTCACCTGCACAGATCCTATTCCCAAATCAATCTCCAGTCATGGGCCCCTGGGGCTAGGGGGGTCGACGTACACTTGGGGACACAAGTCCACCCATAACCAGCAGTCCTTGACTTTAGAAATGGCAGCAGTGGCTACACCAGGCCTTGCTGAGCCTTCTCAGGGCAGTGTCTGCCCTCCCCACTGCCCTGTCCACTCCTGACCTGCTGGCATCCACTCTGCTCCGGAGTGCACTGGGTCAGCCCCCATAGTGACCCCAGAGTCAGAAGCAGCTCTCAAAGGAGAAGAAAGAACAGTGCGTCTGAGGATGCAGATGCCAATTCTGATTCGCTATCACTTCCGGTTTAAAGAAAACTCAACTAAATCTGAAGACATTTAAGATTTATGTTATCCAGTTAAATTCTGTATTCTTAACACAATGCTTTATTATCCTAATAAGAATGTTTTGGGGCCACCAGATGGCATGGTGGTTGAGGAGGCTGGATTCCACATGGCTGAGTCCTGTACTGAGCGCCTTGAAAAACACGCTGGCCACGTGTGTGTGTGTGCCCAAAACTGAGAAGAGAATGGAGAAGGGATTGCAGTTTGGCCATTCACCTTGAAAGGTGACTTCTCACTTTCCTTCTCTCTGACTCTCTCTCTCTCTCTGTGGTGAGCACATGCATCCTGTAGTGAAAATCTAAAAGTAGTAATAATCGTTTCTACCACAAAGAAATCCTAAGTAGTAGCTAATCTTAAAAGATGTGGACTTCTTGAAATGAGTGCTGATGAAATAATCAAAGGTAAAATAAAGGTGCATTTTCAAGGATAGCAGAGGGTCATTACCTACGATAAAACGTTTTGAATACATCCATATCCGGTACCGAAGTGGCGGCTACATACCCTCAGTCCACTCGCGGAGGGGATTCTGTTCAGGAGCTGAAAGGCAGAGGGAGAGGCCTCACAGTACAAAGACATAAGGCCTTAGGAAAATCCGGGTGCAGACTTTCAGACATGTATACCCAAGAATCAACATATCCTCCAAATTAATTGAGTCATTTTCTTGATAATGTAGTTACAGTTAATTTTTATTTCTTGTATTTTTTTTTAAATCCTCCAGCTACTCCATAACGAAAACACATCACACTATGCCAGAGTTAAGCTTAGTCAGGAAGACTGGACGAGGGGTGAGAGACCTGCTCAGGATGGAGCTAAGGAAAGAAACCAACCAGCATCATTGAGGGACTGGATCACGAGGGCATCTGGAGAGAGGCCAAGGTACCATCTTGGGGAGAGCAGAGGTGCCTGTCAGATTGGCTGGCTTCGCCTTTCTCTCATTTTCCAATGATTGGTGGAAGTAATCTTCCTGCTGGAAGATTAGAAGGGAAAACTTTGGCAAAGCAGAAATAAATATTTTAACCATAACACTGAATTACAGAGAAGACTAAAGCACAAAGAAAATCCTAAGTGCCATGACTGTAATAAAAAAGAATAATTAACAATCAGAGAGGAAGCTTCCATCTTTGTCTCTGATGATGCAAAAAGGAACTGAAAGAATTGCTTACCCAACTGTTAAATCAACCTAAATTGTTTTTAATTATAGATCTCATCTTATGACAACTTCTAACTTTTGATTTCTAGTGCACCATAAGGAGAAGATGAAGATGCTTTCCCTCCATCTGTTTTCATGCTATCAAACAACACGCTTAATGGAAATTGCCTTAAAGCTTCCCACCGAATATTCTTCTTCTTGGGCTGTACTCTGAAATTATCTGTGAATTTCCAAGGAACATTTGAGTTAAATTCGAATAAAAATTTAACAGCCTCATGATGGCAGTCGGGGAGGGAAGTGATCTACAACATATATTTGCCAACAATCCTAATTGTGAGACACTTCCAGGTCTGCATCCTTAGACTCACAGGAGCCTCTGCAAGCCCTCTGATGGTAACTGGTGTGCAAGCAGCAGCACATCGTCTGTGCATTCAGCACACTTTCACTGAGGCTCTCCTTGGTGCCAGACACTGCTCTAGATGCTGAATATCCATCACGAGCCACCAAAGATCCCTGAGACCCAGAGATTAAACTCTGCTCAGTCAGAGAAGATGGGGATAAATTTACTAATTTAATGGTTTTTTTTTATTAGCTGCCATTAATATTGCATTGTGTCAAATATGCCTAAACAGATGAAATACAAAGGGAAACAAAGGGTAAGAGGACCTGGTTCTCAGTCTTGAGGCAAGCGCAAGGTTTGGATATGTAACAAGGAAAAGACAATTCAGGAGAGTGAGGTGTTAGCATCTTCTGTTCTAAGAGACAGAGAGAGAAACATTACACCAGGTTTCACCTTTATCACACTCGGCTCCTTCCTCCACAGGGGACTTCAGTTTAAATGTTGGTTCCCAGATAAAAATTATGCGGGTTTTCTTAACTGAGGTATATCAACTTACTGTGAAGTAATAGATAGATCAGAAATGTGTCCACTGGCTGGGAATGCATAGGAAATCATTCACAGGACAGGCACAATGGTCCCCCAAACCTTCTGCATTCCCCTCACATCTCCTTCTTTGAGGTCCACTATGCCCCGGACTCTTCCTAGCA